>NC_045438.1:59445665-59535848 GCF_002776525.5 Piliocolobus tephrosceles | reverse complement strand
TCAAGCCTGTAATCCCAGCACTTTGGGAGGCCGAGATGGGCGGATCATGAGATCAGGAGATCGAGACCATCCTGGCTAACACGGTGAAACCCCGTCTCTACTAAAAAAATACAAAAAACTAGCTGGGCGAGGTGGTAGGCGCCTGTAGTCCCAGCCACTCGGGAGGCTGAGGCAGGTGAATGGCGAGCTTGCAGTGAGTTGAGGTCCGGCCACTGCACTCCATCCTGGGCTACAGAGCGAGACTCCGTTTCAAAAAAAAAAAAAAGTATGTTGCTACAGATATATGTAACTGGAAAAAGAAGTCTTTTGTAACAACTATTCTCTGTAGGTCATCAAGTGAATTTTAAAATTTTGTTCTTCTTTGTAATTATCTCTAAAATTTCTGCAATAATACATGACTTATACATTTTATTTTTGGGTTATTTTTATTTTATATCTGGGCTTGTGGCTTGCCACTGGTTACTGCTGTGACGTCAGCCACAATAAGCCCAATTCTGAAGTAATGGCTTAGGAAGATCTAAGTCTGATCATGACATTTTTGGGGAGGGAGAAGTAAGCAGTGGTGGTGAAATGGAAGTGGATCAAAAGCACATCACAGCTTTGCTTTCAGGTTATCAGGGAGGGCTGAATGGGCAAAGCATTGTTTGAGGAACCAGAAGAAAATGCTTCTAGACCCAGGCTAAGGGGGAACTTGTTCTGAGCCTGGGAAACAGGAAGCCTGGGAGCGCAGAGGGGTGACCGGGTCACCTCCAGGCGGGGAGCTGGGTTTACCAGATTCCTCATAAGTAGAGGGAGGACTGCGCAGCAGCTGAGGAGAGATGTCTGACTGCGAAGCTCACGTCCCTCCCACAGCTGCTGCCCCCCATTCTGCATCCTCTAAAGCTGCTGAGGGAGAGCAGCATGAAGCAGAAGCACAGCTCCAGGGTGAAGAGTAGCTTTGCGAAGGAGCCATTTAATTTGCCATGAGAAACACAACCAGCCCTGATGTCAAACATGTACTGAATTTATAACAAAAAGGAGCCCGAGGAGGAGGAAGTCCTGTGGGGACCCGAAGGCGGGGGAGAAGTGGATTCTGAGCGGTGTTTTCAGTAGCAGGGAACGAGCAGTTATTCACGGCAGGCATCCAGGGAGCTGAAAGCAAGCAGAGTCTTACTTGGAGGGGGGGGTCTCTGCGGGGGGTGAGGTGGCCGAGGCCGGTTGGGGACCGACAGAGACCTGCTCGGAGAACGGTGGCGGAACTCCCCGACGGCTTCCAGCTCCTGCTTGAGCTCCACCAGGTCCGCGTCATCTGAAGGACATGGTGGGGTGTGAGTACAACGGTCTGTTCCACATGTGAGCGTGTCAGACACACGTCTGAGCACAGGAGGCTGACTGTGCAGGGGGACCTGCTGCAGGACAGCTGAAGGCTCTGTCCAGAAATGGGCACCCTTGTCTGCTGGCAAGGGGCGGGTCAGGGAGGGCACCCATTGCCTGCTTGGAACATGCAGTGAACCATGGACAATGTGTGTTTCTCAGACTTAAGACATTGAGCTATTTGAAAGCGTGTTTTCTTGTGAAATAACAAGACCTGCGCAGAGTGGAGGAGACAGTTGCAAACCACAGCCCCTGAAGAGTCACCTAACCATGGGAAGACATTTTCAATTCCCCACTCTAGAATACCGGCTGAGGAAGCTGAGGGTGTTCTCCCTGCTCTGGCAGCAGAGCAGCCTGGCATGCAATGGCCAGTGCCTAGGACCAGGAATCTTGCTCACTCATCAAATCCCAAACCCTGTGGGCCCATGGCCGGCCACTCCCAAGGTTCTGCTATCTTGATCTGCCCTGCACGCACCTTCCAAGAGGCTGAGGGGTCTTGAGAAGACACAGCTCCTGCTTCATTACAGATCAAATCAGCAGCCCTAGGGCTCCCCCAAAGCATGGGCCTTTCCATTTTACTTTGACTCGGACACCCCACTCCTTGTATCCAGCAGCTCCACTCCATGTGTCCTGGAGACTGGAACTGGGGAAAGGCAGGATTTCTCCTACAAATGGGAATTACTGAACACTCCACAGCATCAAGGGAAGACCCTCTCAATGCTCGCCAGGTAGCAAAGCCGCCCACATGTCCCGGGTTGCTCTATTAGTTTCTTCATGTAAAGGACTATCTGTGCTCACACCTGCACTGGCTCCAGAGGCTGCCTGTGTGACGGTCACTCCCGAGAAAAAGGTCCTTCTTATGGGAAGAACACATCCCTCCAGCCACTTCAGTTCCAGGGCAGAAGCCCGTGGCAGGAGCAACGTAAAGAACCACCGCGATGCTCTGGTGAAGGCTGCTGCTTCCGTTTTGGGCAGAAGTCCCCAAACCTGGCTGTGCGTCCAAACCACCTGGAAAGCCTGGTGAAATGCCAGGCTTCCAGGGTCCCACCCCACTCCTGCCAAATCCAGATCTCTCTGGCAGGGCTCAAAAATCCATAAGTTTAAAAGCTCCTGATGGTTCGGTATAGGCAAGTTATTGATCAGTGTGGGGACCAGCATACGGTCAAAGGGGCTTGGAGGTCTTCACACCTCTTCTGGCAAAGTACCCTCCCTAAGCTGTACCTTAATCCACTTTCAGCCCTGTTCTCTGCTCTCAGCCCCAGCTCAAGGGGCCCAATGCATGGCTAAGCTCCTGCACCTGCTGGTTAGAGCTGTCCTCCAACTCGGGGCTCAGTGACTGACAGCTAGAGGCATGCCTGGCTATGAATGGAATAGCATCAACATAGCTGACACTGAAATATGAACTACCCGACCTGCCAGCCATGTAACATTAGTGGGCTTTAAAAGTTACTGAGAACAGTTATTGGCCAGGTGCAGTGGCTCAGGCCTGTAATCCCAGCACTTTGGGAGGCCCAGGTAGGAGGGTCACTGGAGCCCAGGAGTTTGAGACCAGCTTGGGCAACATAATGACACCCCATCTCTACAAAAAATGCAAAAAAATTATCTGGACATGGTGGTGCATCCCTGTAGTCCCAGCCACTTGGGAGGCTGAGGTGAGAGGATCGCTTGAGCCTGGGAGGTGGAGGTTGCAGTGAGCTGAGATCGTATCACTGTGCTCCAGCCTGGGAGACAGAGTGAGACACTGTCTCAAAAAAAAAAAAAAAAAAAAAAGGAAAAGAAAAAAATTATATTGTTTAATCTAGGGGTGTCTGGTTCAATTAATGTGACCTTTCAGGCCCTCTCAAGTCTAAAATGATACAATGATGTGACCATATAACATGACTGTATAACAATATGATATTATATGAATGTGACCATACGCCAGCAACTGAGGACATAGATATGGAATATGTCTCTACTGGGATTGAATCAGAAGGTTTTTGTTGTTGTTGTTGTTTTGAGAAGGAGTCTCACTTTGTCACCCAAGCTGGAGTGCAATGGGACAATCTCGGCTCATTGCAACCTCTGCCTCCCTGGTTCAAGCGATTCTCCTGCCTCAGCCTCCTGAGTAGCTGGGATTACAGGCATGCGCGCCACCATGCCCTGCTAATTTTTAAAAAATATTTTTAGTAGAGACGGGGTTTCATCATGTTGGCCAGGTTGGTCTTGAACTCCTGATCTCAAGCGATCCGCCCATCTTGGCCTCCCAAAGTGCTGGGATTACAGGCGTGAGCCACTGCACCTGGCCGAATCAGAAGAATTTCGTTGAGGGCAGGAAATAATCACAAATATAAAACCAGTTCAGAACCGTGGCCATTTGAATATCCAGAGGAAACAGGAATTATCTTGAATCTGGTGTGTTATGGGGGTAAAAGTTATCGTAAAAAAAATAAACTAGAGGAAATCAGGGTGTTGGAGCTGGCTACCTCTGCAGGGCTCAGTCCCTACCCCTTGCTTGGCCTGCCTGGTTTAGGTATCTCCTGGGACCTGCGTATTTGATATCACATAGTGCCAGAGCGCCAAGAGAAAAAGAGAAGTCTGTCCTGAGCTGACTCCATGGCAGAGGCTCCTGAGAAAAGAAGGGTCAGGCTACCTTTGTACGTTGGATGCTGCTTCTTTTTGGTGAGAGCAGGTGACTTGCTGGGAGGAACCAGTGCTGTGGGGCCAGGGACATCAGAGAGGTCGTCTCCCCCAAGTTCACTGTCGGAGACTCCAGGCTGACTGAGTTCATCCACCAAGTAGTCTTCATCATCTTCAAGAATATCCCCTGGGAGAAGGAAATGAATCACAGTTTGGGTGAAAACAATGAGGGTGAAAGGCTCGGTCTTTCATCAGTGGGACTGGTTCAGCTCCTGTCAGGACACCTGCACCCTGCCACGCAGCCCAGGGCCAGGGCGCCAGCAGGGATGGTACCCCAGCTCCTTCGGTATGCCCACAGCCCTGACATCCTCAAAGCCAGTTTGTAGCCTAAGTTCAGACGCCTCCGGTCCCAGGTAGCACGGCATGCATCGTCCACACATACAAACATGCTCATCGCGTGGGACAGATGGCTTGCCCTGCAGGTGTCCTCTGTCACTTCTGCAAGGGAGGCTTTAGAAGGTGTCCTTAAAAGCTCAGGCCTGTTGCTTGAAGAATGGCTTGCCTGTCCTTCCCTGCAGGGTCACTAACCTTCTGACTCATAGTCCAAACTTGTGAAGTCAAAGTTTTCCTCCAGCAAACAGGAGTTGGCAGTGGGAGACACGGGGGCCATGCTGTCTCGTTTCCGAATGATCTCCTCTCGCAAACCTTTCAGCCAGTCCTTCGTCTTCGGTCTAATCTTCACTGCTCTGCCTTTCACCTGGGAGGGCAGAGCGGCCACCCAGGAATAAATAAAAATCATGACCACTCCTGCTGATCACACAATGCTTCTCACTAAAACCCACACACCTGCAATGAGGCCAATCTTCACGTTTGGCCGTGAAAAACCAAGGATCCAGACCTCAGGCAGGCTCAGCATAGCTCTCATACATCTGGTTGAAAAAAAATTGAACTGGGCTGGGTGCAGTGGCTCACACCTGTAATCCCAGCATTCTGAGAGGCCGAAGCAGGTGGATCCCTTGAGGTCAGGAGTTTGAGACCAGTCTGACCAACACGGTGAAACCCTGTCTGTACTAAAAATACAAAAATTAGCTGGGCGTGGTGGTGTGTGCCCGTAGTCCCAGCCACTTGGGAGGCTGAGGCAGGAGAATCGCTTGAACTTGGGAGACGGAGGCTGTAGTGACCTGAGATTGCACCTCTGCACTCCAGCCTGGGTGACAGAGCAAGACTCCATCTCAAAGAAAAAAAAGAGTTGAACTGTCATCTCCAGCTTCCCATTTGGTACAAATTTAAAGCCAAGACACTATAAAAATGGAAACTATCTATGAGCTGCATATTCCAAAACACATACTCTAAAGACAAAGATTGGAACACTCTCCCACATGGCGGTGCGAGCATAGACAGATCAAGTAACTAGGCGAGAACTACACTCTAAAATGGCTAAGCTTCTGCAGCTGCTGGTAGAGCTGCCTTCTAACGCAAGACACGGTGACTGACGTTATTCTTCTCTATTCTGTTTGTTTGGTTTTTTGAGACCGAGTCTCACTCTGTCACCCAGGCTGGCGTGCAGTGGCGCAATCTCGGTTCACTACAACCTCTGCCTCCTGGGTTCAAGCGATTCTCCTGCCTCAGCCTCCTGAGTAGCTGGGACTAGAGGCACATGCCACCATGCCTGGCTATTTTTTTTTTTTTTTTTTGAGACAGAGTCTCACACTGTTGCCTGGGCTTGGTGCAATGGCGTGATCTCAGCTCACTGCAACCTCTGCCTCCCGGGTTCAAGTGATTCTCCTGCCTCAGCCTCCCGAGTAGCTGGGATTACAGGCACCTGCCTCTACGCCTGGCTAATTTTTGTATTTTTAGTAGAGACGGGGTTTCACTATGTTGGCCAGGCTGGTCTCAAACTCCTGACCTCATGATCTGCCCGCCTCGGCCTCCCAAAGTGCTGAGATTACAGGCGTAAGCCACTGTGCTGGGCTAAATTTTGTATTTTTACTAGAGACAGGATTTTGCCATGTTGGCCAGGCTGGTCTCGATCTCCTGACCTTGGGTGATCTGCCCACCTCGGCCTCACCAAGTGCTGGGATTATAAGCATAAGCCACCGTTCCCCTCTTCCTCCCTATTTTGCAAGTAGCCAGAGCCAGACATGAGACACCTCAGAACCAGAGTGAAGAATCTAAACTCCCTCTCGCACATATGGTGTCTATACATAAAGACAGATTGGTGGCCAGGCATGAAAGCTCATGCCTGTAATCTCAACACGTTGGGAGGTTGAGGTGGGAGAATGACTGGAGCCCTGGAGGCTGAGGTTACAGTGAACCATGACTGTCCCACTGCACTCCAGCCAGGGCTACAGAGTGAGATCCTGTCTCTACAAAAAAATTTAAAAAATTAGCTGGGCATGGTGGCACGTGCCTGTGGTCCCACCTACTTGAGAGGCTGAGATGGGAGAATCACTTAAGCCTGGCAGTTCAAGGCTGCAGTGAGTTGTGATTGCATCACTGCACTCCAGCCTGAATGACAGAGCAAGACCTTGTCCCCCACCCCCACCAAAAAAACAAAAAACAAAAAACAAAAAAACGGCACAGGTTGGGCACAGGTCAGGGCAAGAGGAGGGAGAAGACATGCCCACGTAAAAACAGGGATTGATCAGACCCCACTCCACAGTGTGGCCAAGTACAGCGTACCTTCATACCATCCACATCCAGCACACTGAGAGCCGAGTGACTGTCTGCAAAAGTCACCAGCATCTGCCCTTGGTTGATCCTGGAATAAATGATATGCCAAGTCAGTGCCAAGAACGACCTAGCAGCTCTCACGGATCCTCACCGACATCCCCTGGAACCCACATCAACCAGGGGAGCAGTTACCTGACAAGAACAATTGTCCCATAATTCCCCAAGGTCTGCATGAGCTCAGTACGCAGGTCCTCAGGAAACTCGTTTTTCTCTTCTAAGGTCGGTGACTGAAGATTTATTACAACAGTGGCATCCAGGGGGCCCTGGAAAGAGGATACTTCCTGGAAAACCCTCTCCCGGGCACCCACATCGACTTCCTGAACTTCCACCTCCACGATCGCCAGCACGGGTCTGCGTTAGACAGCAACAGAAGAGGGATGACAGTTAGCCTGGGACAGATGTCCACACCCCCGGCCTCCAGTTCCCAGCTGCTGTCCCCCAGGGCTCTCCATAAACAATCAACGCCAACAACCTGCAAATGTGGCCACGGGCAGGTGGATCTGCAGGCTAGCTGCCCTGCCCTCGTGTTTTAGTCTTCATCTTTCCTTAATCTTAATATCACCTTGGCATTTTTATCTAAAGACGATTTGAGGGGAAAAATAAAGTGCGGTTCTCTAACGACATATCCCAGTACTTGGAAAATAACCAGCCATCAGCAAAGATTTTTGACATGGTGACCCTTAGTACCACCAAGGAGGTGGGGAAGCAGACATCTGCACTCTGCCAGGGGTGCAAGCATTTCAGAGGGCTACTTGGCACTTCACATAGAGTTCCAAAATTGTTCATCTCTTTTCATCTAGTAATCTCATTTCTTGGACCCTATTCTAAGGAAATGACCAGGGATTCAGACAAAGATTTAATGCATGAGATTGATCATTTACAGCATTGTTGATGGGAGGGGAACAAAAGGGAAATGCTTTATTTTTAAATTTTGTGTGAGAGTCTCCCTCTGTTGCCCAGGCTGGAGTACAGTGGCGCGACCTCGGCTCACTGCAACCTCCGCCTCCCAGGCTCAAGCGATTCTCCTGCCTCAGCCTCCCAAGTAGCTGGGATTACGGGTGCATACCACCACGCCTGTCTTATTTTTGTATTTTTGGTAGAGATGGGGTTTTGCCATGTTGGCTAGGCTGGTCTCGAACTCCTGACCACAGGTGATCCGCCTGCCTCAGCCTCCCAAAGTGCTAGGATTACAGGCATGAGCCACTGCGCCTGGCAAAAATGCTCCGTTTCTTAATGGAGAAACAGTTATGATACATTCATGTAGTACTCTATGCAATCATTAGGAATAATGTAAAAATCCATGATGTAAACAGGAAAACAGTCCAGCAGGAAATAATACAATCCTTATAGTAATTCTGACATAGGGATGGGTATTACTCTACTTACAAATTTTCAGAAAATCCTATATTACAAAAATTACGTAGCCTGATTGAAAATAGCTCAACTCTGGCCTGACTCCTGCCACTACTTTTTTTTCTTTCACAGCACGTGTTTGTTTATTGTCTGTTTGTTCTGTCCAGAAAATTCCATGATAACATGGTCTCATCTGTTTTGTTCACTGCTTTTCTCCAGGCCAGCAACAGGGCCTGGCATGTAAGCGCCCTCAAGAAATATTGGTTAAATTAAGGTTTCAAAATACATTGAGCTAGCAAACCTTGATGTCACACATCTGAAGATTCCTCAAGATTCACTTCTAGGTATGTATTTGCAACAACAGGTATCTAAAGAATTTAGAATTATCTAAAGAGTCAGCATGGTGGCTGTAATCCCAGCACTTTGGGAGGCCGAGACGGACACATCACTGGAGGTCAGGAGTTGGAGACCATCCTGGCTAACATGGCAAAACCATTTCTACTAAAAATACAAAAATCAGCCGGGCATGGTGACGCACGCCTGTAATCCCAGCTACTTGGGAGGCTGAGACATGAAAATCGCTTGAACCCTGGGGGTGGAGATTGCAATGAGCCAAGATTGTGCCACTGCACTCCAGCCTGGAGGACTCTGTCTCAAAAAAAAAAAAAAAAAAAAAAAGGTTTTTTGGTTGACCAACTGTTCCCCACCTTTTTTTTCTTAATTTCTTTCTTCCCTGTAAAAGTTGAAACTGATATGAGAGTTTAGGCAGCAGCCTTGGGAAAATCAAACTCTTCCCTCTTCACACCCTCAAATGCCATTCTCTCCTCTGTCTTTACAGACGTTCTGCAGGGTGAG
This sequence comes from Piliocolobus tephrosceles, assembly GCF_002776525.5. Taxonomy (NCBI): domain Eukaryota; kingdom Metazoa; phylum Chordata; class Mammalia; order Primates; family Cercopithecidae; genus Piliocolobus; species Piliocolobus tephrosceles. Next base: position 59,526,935 of record NC_045438.1, on the reverse strand, counting down.
TCTTCCTCTGCAGCAATCCCAGTGCACAGGCACTGGTGCCCATGGTGCTCCCTCTGCTGCTTCTATTCTATCCTCAATGCATGATGCACAGAGCATGTAAAAGCCCTGCATCCTAAGGCCATGTGTGGTGGCTCACGCCTGTAATCCCAGCACTTTGAGAGGCCAAGGCGGGTGGATCATCTGAGGTCAGGGGTTCGGGATCAGCCTGGCCAACGTGGTGAAACCCCGTCTCTACTAAAAATACAAAAATGAGGCAGGCATGGTAGTGTGCACCTGTAATCTCAGCTACTTGGGAGGCTGAGGCAGGAGAATTGCTTAAACCTGGGAAGTGGAGGTTGCAGTGAGCTGAGATTACACCAGCCATCAGCAAAGATTTTTGACATGGTGATCCTTAGTACCGCCAAGGAGGTACTCCAGCCTGGGCAGTAGAGCAAGACTCTGTCTCCAAAAAAAAAAAAAAAAAAAAACAGTAGTGCATCCCAGATTTGAAAACCCTATGGTGTTTGTAATCATAAAATCCTGGAGAAAATATTCATCAAGAGGTGAATGGGTAAGTTGTAAGTTCCATGGACATATTTAGTGGGATACTACACAGCAGTTACAAATGAATGAACCAGATCTATAACATTAACATGACTGTATCTCAAAAATAGTAACAAAAAAGCAAGTTGCACAACGACATCATTTAAGAAAATATAAAAGCCACAAAATACGTAGGTTGCATCTTTGAAATTTTCATAAATGATGTCATTTATGATATGGAGCAATGACAAAATGCTAACATTTATTAATTCTTGGTGGTGGGTCCACAGATATTTGTTCTATCATTCTTTGTTCTTTGGTGCATTGTATGAACACAAACGCACCCACACACGCACACACATCCCTGTGGGGACAGCATGCATTTCCCTGTGGAGAGGGAGACGCTGCCTTCCCCAACACAGGAGAAAGCACCATGGAAGTGAGGACCTCACCTGTGATCAGACGCCTGTAGCTCCGCACGGCCGTAATACTGGAGGGCACCAGGAGACCAGGTGTGTCTGACTTTGGTGTCAACATCTAAATCACTGTCCAGAAGGTTGAGTTCTCCAGCTACTCACAGGAGTTCCATTCGAGAGATCCATATAGAATCGAGTCAATATCCAAGAATGCCATCGTGCAACTTCCACAATAGAGTCCTACACCACAAACCACCCCATGTCCCAGACTCATCCTCCTTACTCCTCGACCTTGAAGCCAGGCTTCGGATGCTTTGGGGCCTTTGGTTAAAAACATTCCACACATATAATTATTGAAAACAGTCATGACCATGCCTGCAGTCCTCGCCAGCGTGCCCACTGTGGGCTCAAGACACAGTGTTGCTGCCGGGTTTCCAGGCATCCCAGGAGGTTGGCAGCAATTGGTACAGTAAGTAAGAGCTGCAGGAGCTGAGAACACGCAGACTCATTCCGGGCCCTGCCTCTCAGAGTCTGGGGCCACGCAGGTATTCACAAACTCATCTGAAGGAAAATCTGTATTTTCTTTTTATAGATGCAATTTCCCGGCTATTCTCTCCCGAAATGTGTAATTAGGTTTTTTTTTTTTTTTAATGTACTAGTTACAGATATTCTAACTTTAAATAAACTTCACTTCCTACCTGGGCATCAACAGTTGTTGAAAACATACTTGATACCTAATGATTTTTAAAAACTTAACTTATTTTTACTGTGTCTTACTCATGTCCAATTTGGAATTAGGGCTTTAACCAGGTAAGAGTGCAGCTGAACAAAACAAGCTGGGATAAAGAACATGAGGGGGAGCATGGGGGGCAGGCAGGGAGGCAACCTCATGCTCCCCTACTCTTTCCCCACCCAGAAAAAAGAGGTGGGGTGCAGGGGGAGCTGTGATGCAGGGGCGGGGCAGGGAGAGCCAGGAGCAGATCTATTCACTGTCTCTAGAAAGAGGCCAAAGGAGGTCAGGTGCAGTGGTTCATGCCTGTAATCCCAGCACTTTGGGAGGCCGAGACGGGCAGATCACCTGAGGTCGGGAGTTCAAGACCAGTCTGACCAACATGGAAAAACCCTGTCTCTACTAAAAACACAAAATTAGCTGTACTGCATGCCTGTAATCCCAGCTACTCAGGAGGCTGAGGCAGGAGAATGGCCTGAACCCAGGAGGTGGAGATTGTGGTGAGCCAAATTGCACCATTGCACTCCAACCTGGGCGACAAGAGTGAAACTCCGTCTCAAAAAAAAAAAAAAAAAAAAAAAAAAAAGAGGCCAGAAGGGGAGGCTCCCTGAAAGCACAACTTCCAAAGCTTAGGGGTTAAGGTCTGGGATCACTTTTGTGCCATCTGGGGTTATGAAGAAACTGATTTCTGTAGCAGTGCATGGGGCTGGGTAAATGTGACTTTCCCTCCACCACATTTCTTATTCACCCTCTGCCGGCTCTAGAATGGGCTTGGCCCCCTCACCTGTTTTATCAAAGGGATGTTTCTTCCTCCACCACAGCACCCTGTCTGTCCAGGCAGGGGTGCGGCATTTGTCGCTTGTATCATAGGCGGCTGAGCCGACATCATACTTGTAGGTGGGTCCAAAGTTAATGGCTCCTTCGTGAAAGTCCTTAAAAATCTATTGGGAGAAAAAGAAGTCATCAGGTCACCTTAGTTTTAGATCCTGAATGTTATATACAAAAATGAAAACTGAAAAGGCAAATCCCTATTCCTTTTTTTTTTATACTTTAAGTTCTAGGGTACATGTGCACAACGTGCAGGTTTGTTACATATGTATACATGTGCCATGTTAGTGTGCTGCACCCATCAACTCGTCAGCACCTCAAGTCCCTGTTCTTAAAAAGTAACACAAGCTCCATTACATTTGAAAATCTGTCTGAAACTGGACATATGTGTGTCTTTTAATTAGCAAAAAAGTGATCCTTAGCTCATCCCACTGAGGGATGCACCACCCTCGTATCTTCCTACCCACTCCAGTGTCTGATCTATCCACTGTCTGCTTGTTGCCCCCCAGGAGACAGTGCAGGGTCCGAGGCAGGAGTCAGGGGTGCTCATGTTTACGGTCCCATGCCTGGTGCGATGTCCGGCCCACAACCACCGAGACCTTCATCCATGTTTGTTGACTAAATGAGCTAAGTACACAGAGCACAGAGTGAAAGTCACCTCTCCTCTCTCTCCTCGGGGTCTTGCTCTTTTGCTCAGGCTGGAGTGCAGTGGCACAATCACGGCTCCCTACAGCCTCAACCTCTGGGGCTCATGTGATCCTCCTGCCTCAGCCTTCCAAGTAGCTGGGACCACAGGCGCTCACCGTCATGCTTGGTTAATTTTAGCTTTGGTAGAGACAAGGTCTCCCTCTGTTTCCCAGGCTGGTTGCAAACTCCTGGGCTTAGGAAATCCTCCCGCCTCGGCCTCTCAAAGTACGGGGATTACAGTCCTGAGCCCCTATGCATGTCCTTCTTTTCTTTGTTTAGCTTTGGATTGGCCTTGCTTCCATGGGCAGACCAAGGGACAGACACACCCTCATTCTCTCGGGGATCACTGAAAGGATGTGAGAATGTTGGTGGTAGGAAGACAGGAAAACCTGCTTTAGGAGGTTGGTGTGGTCTCTTGTCCATGTGGCAACCCTTTAGCACTCCACACACTGGCAGGGGCTGAAATGGGAAGACACAGTAAACCTCCAAGAACATCCAATCTTGCTTCAGGAGAGACCTTATCTGCCCTGTCCTCACACTTTTTTTTTTTTTTTTGAGACGGAGTTTTGCTCTTATCGCCCAAGCTGGAGTGCAATGGCACAATCTCAGCTCCCTGCAACTTCCACCTCCTGGGTTCCAGTGATTCTCCTGCCTCAGTCTCCTGAGTAGCTGGGATTACAGGCACCTGCCACCATGCCCAGCTAATTTTTGGATTTTTAGTAGAGATGGGGTTTCACCATGTTGGCCAGGCTGGTCTCGAACTCCTGACATCAAGTGATCCGCACGCCTCGGCCTCCCACAGTGCTGGGATTACAGGCATGAGCCACTGCGCCTGGCCCATACTGTTTTTTTGAAACAGGGTCTCACTTTGGTTGCCCAGGCTGGAACGCAGTTGTGTTATTTTGGCTCACTACAGCCTCAACCTCCTGGGCTTAGGTGATTCTTTCACCCCAGCCTCCAAAGTAGCTGGGACTACAGGTGTGCACTACCACCAGGCTAATTTTCTTGTATTTTTAGTAGAGATGGGGTCTTGCTATGTTGCCCTGGCTGGTCTCAAACTCCTAGACTTAAGCGATCCTCCCACCTCGGCCTCCCAAAGTGCTGAGATTACAGGCGTGAGCCACTGCACCTGGCCCTCACACATTTAACCAGCTTCTTTCTCCACAGGTAATTTCATCTCAGCCCATCCTGCTAGGAAGCAAACAGACACTAAAATAACAGTATTAGGAGGAGGAGAAGTCGGCCAGGCACGGTGGCTCACGCCTGTAATCCCAGCACTTTGGGAGGCCAAGGTGCACGAATCACCTGAGGCCAGGAGTTAAGATGATGAAACCCCCTCTCTACTAAAAATATAAAAATTAGCCAGGTGTGGTGGTGCACCCCTGTAACCCCAGCTACTCGGGAGGCCAAGGCATGAGAATTACTTGAACCTGGAAGGCAGAGGTTGCAGTGAGCCAAGATAGTGCCACTGCTCTCCAGCCTGGGTGACAGAACAAGACTCTGCCTCAAAATAAAAATAAAAAAAAAAAAAGAAAGAGGGACAGGACGTGTGTATGAACAGCCACTCCTGTACTATAACCTCACAAGTCCATCTGTTTCCTACAATGTTGGAAACAGTGAAATCCACTCACAGAACTGAGTTTGCTGCACCAGCCTCTACATCTCATAGATGTCATTCCATCTTGGAGCAGCTGCTAAAAAATACGTTTAAAGCACAACTTACTTTTCCACTTGATTTCTGTAGTTGTAATTGATCAAATTCCAGAAGTTTCTTCCAGTCTTGGCGTTTAACAAAATAGAAGACTTCTTCATAAGTAAGATCAATGCGGTAGTTGAAATCGCCGCACCAAAATACATAATCATGAGAAAAAACATTTCTCCCCTAAGTTGAAAAGAAAATAATAATCATTCAGCCCATCTTGCAAGGAAGGTGGGAGAGGGGAGAAAAACAAGCTCACTGGGACAAGCAGGAGTATTTTTCTTAAAATGTTACTTAAAAAACAGAAAGTTTTCTACGAGAGCATCTCATTTTTCACTCATCCCATACAACTATGGAGGCATTTTTACACGGCTTAATTTTAAATAGTAGTGTTTCTGAGTGGTTTGAAGGAAGCTCCTACCCTAAACGGAGGAGAGCAACATGGCCAGCATTTCCTCCACGGATCCCGTCCGCAAGACCAGATGCACCCTTGCTTTGGAGTGTCTGCTCCTAGGAAGCAGCACCCAGCATTCAGCGTTAGGAGAATGAGGTTTCTAAAGAGCAGTATACATGCTCAGGATGTGCACCCTCATATAACGTCCTGAGCTTTTTCAGGTGACCCTTCTCCATCTCTCGCTCCTCCTTCCCATCCTGCCCAGTCCTAGGAACCCACAGCCCCAGCTCAGCCCCGGAGAGCTCCTGGGGTCCTTGCCTTTCCTGTCTCTTCCCCAGGAATCACAATGACAGCAGCTGCTGCGGATCAACTATCCGCAAGGGCTGGGCTCTGTTCCAGGTGCACAAAGCAGATACCACCAGCTCTCTCTTCGATTAAAAAAACAAACAACAAAAGTTCAGAAACAAAGGCACTTGCTGAAGGTTACACAGCGAGTGCATGATACAGATGGGATTTCAGCTCCCATCTGCCTAGCTCCCAAATCAGTTTCTCTTCTCCTATAATATGAGGCATTTCCACTCCCCCCATGACAATAATTTGGACAGAACATTAAACAGGTCCCAACCAAATAAAATGAGTGATTAGACAACACTGCCAAACAGAACTTTCTGCAGCACCAGAATGTTCTCTGTGCTGTCTGATGCGGGAGCCACTGGCCACGTGGATACTGATCATTTTCAATGTGGCCAGTGAAAGCAAGGAATTTTAAATGTTATTTAATTTTAATTAATTTAAATTTAAATAGCTACTTATGGCCAGTGACTACGGTATCAGACAATATCAGTGTAGAATGTTGGCTGGGCACAGTGGCTCACGCCTGTAACCCCAGCACTTTGGGAGGCTGAGGCAGGCGGATCACTTGATGTCAGGAGTTCGAGACCAGCCTAGCCAACATCTCTACTAAAAATACAAAAACTAGTTGGGCCTGGTGGTGCATGCCTGTAATCCCAGTTACTCAGGAGGCTGAGGCAGGAGAATCGCTTGAACCCGGGAGGTGGAGCTTGCAGTGAGCCAAGATCACACCACTGCACTCCAGCCCGGGCGACAGAGCGAGACTCTGTCTCAAAAACAAAAACAAAAAAGAAGTGTAGACTGTTAACAGGTCCCTCAATATTTTTATTGTAGAAAATAACTACATTATAAATCCTTTACTTATTATGTATCCCAAGCTTACTATGTCAAAGTAGCACTTTTTTTTTTTTTTTTTTTTTTTAGATGGAGTCTTGCTCTGTGTGGTGCGATCTCAGCTCACTGCAACCTCTGCCTTCTGGGTTCAAGCAATTCTCCTGTCTCAGCCTCCCGAGTAGCTGGGATTACAGGGGCATGCCACCACACCCGGCTAATTTTTTTTTTTTTGTATTTTCAGTAGAGATAGGGTTTCACCATGTTGGCTAGGCTGGTCTCGAACTTCTGACCTCAGGTGATCCGCCCACCTCAGCCTCCCGAAGTGCTGGGATTACAGGTGTGAGCCACCGTGCCTGGCCCCAAAATAGCACTTTTTGAGTGACAAGGGTTAGACTTCTTTTTTCTTTTTTCCTAAACTACATTACACACAATTGAAAACTTCTCAACTCATTTGTTTCTTTTTTAACATAAGAAATAACTCCAACAAGAATTGTGGCACTTGTTAATGAAAACTAAAGAAATTTTGCCTTGAGTGCTCGTGCAGCCCAGTAAAATGGGACATCAGTTTTAAGGATCTCTTCTCACAGGGAAGAGCTCCGTGACCCAGCCTGCCACCTCTCAGACAGTGGAATATTTTGCGGCAAGAACAGCTGAAGTCTATCCTCACTTCATGGAATAGGTGGGCCTCATGTGTGTCACACGCTGAAGCTGTGCCGGGTAGCATCTTTGCACAGGAAGGAGAACATTAATGTCTAGATTTGAAAAGAAAATCCTCCAGTTTCAGAAAGAAACCCTCTGGACTGCCACGAGAGGGCAGTGTGTGGTTCACTATTGTAGCTTCGAGGACAGGGAGGATCCGGGCTCCTTGCTCAAGAACTGTGTTCCCGGTCAAAAAGGGTCCACTGGTCAAAAGGGTGTTCTTATCTGAGCCACCACAGAAAGTACATGTGAAGACTGTGAATCTCAGGAAGGTGGAGTCTCAGGCTGTGTGGATTCAAATACTCTTCACCACTTGGACAGGACAGACCATGGACACGGTTTTCTTCCCTAAACCATCACTTGAATTAGAAAATCAGAAAATGCACACACACAAAATCCAGCGACCATGTAGACACTCAGGAAATGTACAGCAACAGGAGGGGAGGGATGCTGCAGAGCTGGCTCCCTCCAGGCACACGGCTAACCCTACCCCAGGTCAATTCCATAGGGTGACACAGCCTTCTCCCCCTCCCCCAGCGCTGAGCCCTCCAAGCAGGGGCCCTCCCTGTGGTTGTGTTCCCAGTGCCTGGCTCCTATCAACAATCACATTTGGGACTGAACTGAGCAGGGAGGTGCTGGCCGCCCCCACGGCACCGCTCACCATTGGGAAGCAGAGTTTCTGGGTGATCTCCTTGTAGTCTTCATTCCGCTCCTTCACCTGGGACTGTCCGGCTGTCAGGTGGCTACATATGAAGCAGAAGCTGGTGCTATGGAACTGGAAGCGGATGCCGACGGCGCCCTTGTTCCCCGCCTTGCCCCCCATGCCCGTCTTCACTGTGTCGATGGCCACGTCCCTGGAACAGAAGGATGTGTGCATGCTGTCAGGTCCTGAAGGAGAAACATGACCCTGCTTTGTCACAGAGAAGGGCCCAGCAGCAGCTCAGGACCTGCCGCTCTGAGTGCTCCCAAATCATCAGCTCAGAGTCTGTCCAATTCAACGAAGCGGCCACTTTGGCCATCATCAACTCCCGGTCAGGAAGCCGCCTCCCTCCTGCTGCCCACTGCTGCCTGGACACCTCCTCCACGCCCCATCTAGGAAGCGCTCATTGCTCACCTGAGCACCCCATGAAGCTGAAGACAGGGCAATCCCTGCATCTGCCTAGCTTCTCACTGCCACCAGGAGCAGCACGAATATCACCACTCGCCAGCCCACCCCACTCCCGTGCAGCTGTCACGCCATGCATGGGAGATGTCATCCAGGCAATTAACTTTTTAATTATTATTATTATTACTTTGAGACAGAGTCTCGCTCTGTCACCCTGACTGGAGTGCAGTGGTGTGATCTCGGCTCACTGCAACGGTGGCCTCCCAGGTTCAAGTGATTCTCCCGCCTCAGCCTTCCAAGTAGCTGGGATTACAGGCACCCACCATCACGCCCGGCTAATTTTTGTATTTTTAGTAGAGTCGGGGTTTCACCACGTTGGCCAGGCTGGTCTTGAACTCCTGACCTCAAGTGATCTGCCTGCCTTGGCCTCCCAAAGTGCTGGGATGACAGGCATGAACCACCACGCCCAGCAATCAATGCATTTTAAGAGCTAGGAAACCAGCAGCTATTTATGCTGGGCTGGGTAGGTGGTCTCAAACGGACTTTTATGCAACGCCAGAGCCTGCTCGCATTAAAATGCCAACTCATAATGCATACCAGTCCATAGAAAGATGGGCTACAAGCACATTTGTTAACATTTCCACAGCCGTGCCACAGACTGAGGCCTGCTGGTGCATCTGCTCCCTGGTAGACAAGGTTGGAGGGATGATGATGGAAGGGGTGGAGGCGGAAGCAGCTCAGGGCTAAAGGTGCCTGAAGCCGAGGACATTGAGCCTGGGAAACCTTGTGCTCCTCAGTTCTGAGACCTTTCTCTCACCCTCACCCTGCCCTTGCCTTTAACCCTTACTAACTTTCACCTGCTAACCTGGGATACTGCCAAGCTGGCACAATAACAAAAGCAGAGGGACAGGGACCTAAACATCTTCTGAAAGTCAGAGAAGAGGATTACGGGCAGCACTGCCTTAGTCTCCAGGTGCAGCAGGGGTGCACCCGTGGTGCTCTAGACAGGCACAGGCCCTTCCCGGGACCCAGGGGCTCAGTGGGGAGGTCAGTTCAATGTTTGCTGCCAGCCCGCCGAAAGGTTGGTGGAAATTCGAAAGCCATGAGTAGGCCCAGGTGGAAAGATGAGGCCATCCGCAAGCTGGGGAAAAGATGAGTTCCTCCAGCATCCAAACACTCACACCCACACCCACACCCCAAGAGGAATGCAGCCCCTAAGCTCGCCCCCTTTCCGACGCTCACAAAGCATGCACCTTGGAGAAATGACAAGGAGGCCCCAGTTGTAAAGGCCCTTTCTACTTAGAATCCTTTTAAAAAGAGACAAAAGAGTTGGCATTTCCCAGTGAGTTACTCAGCTCTTGGTCAGAGGTTTCCCGTCTGTAAGATTCCAACAAGGAACCCCTTTCCTTGCACAGAATTGAGCTTGGGCGATGACAATCATGTAACACTCTTTCTAAGAGTTCAGCTTCCTGAGTTGGACGTTTCCCATGGTGGCTTTTTAATTGCCAGACAATATTCTATTCAGCCCAGTTTTTCCTAGGGGGTTTTTGCTACATTTATCTAAAACAATGGCAAGTCCCGATTCCTGTTACAGAAGGGGATGGGGGAGGAGGAGGAAGTCAAAGAACAAAACACAAAGACTAACAACCCCTTGTTCCCCAGATGTGTGTAAACGGAATGTTCTTACCTGATGAACGGGACATGGTATGGACGTACAAAGATATAAAGACAGACGCCCACCAGCTGTGCCGAAGTCAAGAGAATGTATCTATGAGAGCGTGAGATGGCTTTCTGAAGCTGCTCACCCCACATCTTCTTGTTGGTAGTACTGGAAGAGAAAAGGAAACGATGCTGTTCACAGATGGCTGGAAGCACATCTATCTCCCACCTACCAAATGCTCCAGCCCAAGCCTATTCTCTTTGCAGAACTGATTTCACACTGCCTGCACCCCAATATGAGTGTCATGCTTTCCTTCTTCTAGTGGAGGATCTGGGTATTTTTGGCCATGTCTCACACACCACAGCAGCCCTTCCTTGACCTCTGAAACCCAACCCAGGACCTTCTCATAGCAGCCCCACAGAGTCAGTCTTATTTATTTGTTCAGAAAGTTTCTTAAAATAAAGCCAGGCCAGTTTAGCAGGGGGTGGGGGAATGTCCAGTTGACTTCGTATCAAATACAAATCCAGTGGTTTTGATTTTTTCCTTTGCCCTGGTATGCAGGAGGAAAGTACCTCTTCCCGGCACTCGCGCTTTCTCACCTCTCCCTAGGAAACATGAGTCAACCACTCCCCAGTCCCAGCCCTGCCCTTCCCTTGCATCCCAGGTCCACACATGCCAGCTCCCTCTGGCAGCATAAATCAGCCTCAAAAAGTGGCCAAGGCCAGAGCACTGCAGAGAAAACACAGCAATCATCAGTCCTTCCTTTTACTTCCTAAGTAGCAGGGAAAGAACGGGGCGGTGCATGTGTGAGCATGAAGAAGGAGCCAGGTGACAGAAGGAGCCAGCCACACAGCCAGAGCCACAGCTTAGCTGACTCAGAAGCAGGCTGGCTCCAGGAGAGCCTCAGAGGCTCTGCTCCCAGCCAGGCACCTGACTGAGGAAGTCCCCGCCCGGCCCCACACACCTGGCCCCTTACCTGGCATTGACAATATTCCCTGCGCTCAATTCCACCATCTCTTCAAACCCCACAGCAAATATGTCAGCTGGGCTGCTGTCATCTGGGGAGCAAGGCAAGAGATGACAGAAGTCAGGACCACCAAGTCCTGCATTACGAGTTCATGGGGTTCCCCAGTCCCCTCTCCCAAGCCACAATGTCCACTGCCTGAGTCCAACTCCAGGTGGCTATCGTTGCTGCTGGGAACTGCCCCAGTGGAATCTGCTTCAGAAATGCCTGGCTTAAACGTAGCACAGTGAACCCAGAGGGGCCCACCATCCATTCTGTTCCCTTTGAACAGGGGAGAGGTCAGAGTTTAATATAACCCAGTAGCCATTGACGGAATCTCTCCAGTCACGACCTCTGACACAAAGTCTCCTGAGCCCCCAAGCCCAGCCATAGCTCCTGCAGAAAGTGAGATGCCTGCCTCCCCAGGGTCCAGCCAGCAGGACGTGGCCTCTGTCAGTGAGAGGTCAGGCAGGCTGTCCACTTCCTTCTCTGTTGGCCACAATGGGCAACGTGGAACCTCTAGTTTCCCTGACTTAAAGTTTTTTCTTTAAAAAAAAAAAAAGAAAGAAAGAAAGAACAATCTCTGTCCCTCTGTCTGGTCTGCTTGGCAACAGTAACCACAGCACTTTCCTTTCCTTCTCTGGAACCTGGTGCATCTCTAGTGAGACTGCTGGGGAGCCTGCTAGTGTCTTCCCCAAAAAGATCCCCTGCAAAACACCAGCCAGCTTGCTAACAACACGCACACCTTCCTGCAGGGAAAAGAAGAGGAGTCACTTCAGTGGGGAGAGGAGGGATGGCTCTTGAGCCACAACTGTGCTAAGCACCCTCTGCATTGATGGGCCTGCTCCAGAGGGTATCCTGAATGGCTTCTGGAGGCACAAGCAGCAACTCAGGCTACCACCGACACAGACAGCCCCAGTGGCTCTGAATGGTGGACTCTGCCACCTGCCCTCTGAGGCAGAAAGGAGGGCACAGATGGCATGTGCAGAGGAAGGGACGGGGCTCTGGGCACCACCTAGGCAGCTGTGGGGCATGAATGTCCACAAGGGCCACCACATGTCAGCTAGACCACAGGTCACTCACCAACAGGCAAAAACCTGAAACACAAGTGTCTTCCTGAGTCCAAGGAGGCAAAACAAAAACAAAAACAACAACAACAAAAAAAAGTAAGGCCCCTGAGTCAACGCTGACTGTATAAGAATCACTTATTCTTCAGATCTTAAGTTCTGGGGCCATTCAATAGTGTATGTTACAAGATAAAAGGTGAGGTGTCAACATTTGGAATTATTTTATTCCTAAATAGCACATGGATTATTTTGTGACTACTTAAAGCAGATGAATAGAGTTGGTTTGGGGAGAGGCAGGGATGAGCCGTTCTTGGTCAATACCAACACTAAAGGCAGGGCCAGGCGCAGTGGCGCACACCTGTAATCCCAGCACTTTGGGAGGCTGTGGCAGAGCGATCATCTGAGGTCAGGAGTTCGACACCAGCTTGGCTAACATGGCAAAACCCCGTCTCCACTAAAAATACAAAAATTAGCTAGGCATGGTGGTGGGTGCCTGTAATCCCAGCTACTCAGGAGGCTGAGGCAGGATAATTGCTTGAATCTGGGAGGCGGAGATTGCAGTGAGCCAAGATTGTCACTGCACTCCAGCCTGGGTGATGAGAGTGAAACTCGTCTAAAAACAAAACACTGAAGACAGGCCTGGCTCCCGTCCTCACAGTTACATGGCTCTAGAAGCCACACCTTCAGCCTGGTGACAAAAAGATTCTCCTGATGAAAGCCTAAGACTTCACCATCACTGTATGCAAAGAGAAAAGAGAGATTCACCATCTGCTAACTCTTCTAAACATTCGGGAAAGGAAAAAAGTCAAAGTCACTTGTGAGGCAGCATTCTTGACAGTTAGACCACAGTGCTATTTAAACACTGTGAGGAGGGAAAACACAAAGACGAAATTCCACAAGACGATGGCCACTAAAAGGTCAAGCCTGACATGTCAGGTGAGGTGGAATTGTATTTTGTCTCCCCCGAAGCCACTGCCCTCACCCTGGGATTCGGCAGCGCCCGAGAGCTGGGGCGAGTCGAGCAGCCAGTCGGTCAGCTCCGCCGTCCCGAGCAGGTTGCTCCGAAACTGCTTTCCTCCATTCACGTTCCAGGTCCCCATGGCAATCCGGATCCGCTTGAAATTTGTGAATTCAGACTGACGCTCAGTCATAGCTTTCAGGATCCTGGGAGTCACTGTCAGGAGGCATAAAAAGGCACATTTCTTTGCAGTTCCAAAGCTCAGGCATCCTCCAAAAAGAAGAGGCTGCCTGGCAGAGACAGATGGTTCATGAGCCTCTAGAGATAAACCATGGTCACCACGGTGCTTCCCTTATGGCATTTCTGCAATAAAGGCGTGAAAACATAAGACTGGAAACTCACCATCTATACCGCTGTCCCCAACTGAAGCCAGAAGCCATGGGACATCAGATCACAGGGATCTCAGACATGACAGGGAAAAGCCATGTCCTCACTGTCCACTCCATGGAAGAACAAGGCATAGGAATTTAAGCCAGGGCATGCTGTAACTGACCATATTTCAATGTGGATGTGCCCATATCCACTATACCTTTAAGTGTCTTACCAACCCAGACAGCCACCTTTGCATCCTCTGCCTTCCAGCCTGCATGTCTGATATGTTTTGTTTTGCCCCAGACTTAAGGCTTTAAAAAGCCACTACACAGAACCATCACCATCTTCTCAATAGCCAAAATATATTCCATCATTTAAACTTGTGACGTAACCCAAATCTAACTCATGTCTGCCTTGCTATTAAATAAGACTCACTGTACAACATGGAGCTTTGTTCACCTTTTATAGAGCTGGCATTGTTTCCAGAGTAGAAACTAAATATCACCTGGCCTGTCGGAAGCCAAATAAGCGCTCCCCCAGTGAAGAAAGAGTGAGAGTGGAAAAGGGCCATGAACCCATTTTAAGCATGGGCTAGTTCATTTTTCAAACACACCTGATGTTTCTAAAGCGAAACTTGTACATTCTTGTAAGGAAAAATGCTGGGTTTCTCCTCCTTTTTCCATGAGACCTAATATGTTTACAGGCTCAAGTAAGAAGATGTCATTAAAATGCTCTCAAAGGAACCTCCTATATTGATGGAACCACGCTGTGTTGCCGCTGAGACCCGAAGGTGCCCTCATTCCTGGGAGATTACAGCATCCTCCTCCTCTGTTTCCACAGGGTCCAAAACAGAAACTGGAGGCCAACTTCATGGGAAGCTCCCAAGGCCAACATCACCTGCTAAAGGCCCAAGAACCCAAGCAGCTGAGGAAGTTGCTGGAGTGGTGAGCGTTCAAAGGCACCGATGCGTTTAGGAGAGTGCATGGCCTCTCGCTGAGCCCGCCTGGTGTCTCCCGCTTCTCAGGATGGAAACACAGTCCAAGCCGAGACAGAGGAAGCGTGAGCTCCCAGGCCCAGCTGGAAAGCACAGGCTCCCGGGAGAGGCAGTGACAGCTGCAAGGTGCATGGTCCACTGCTCAGACCCCAGGCACGTCTGCCACCCACTCTCTAGACGGCACAGAGGTGGTGGGAACGTGCGGCCGCGGAGCCCCCGCCTTCCCGCCTCCCCCTGTCCGTGGCGGGCCCTACCCAGGAGCGCTGTGCTGTCCAGCAGCATGCCCCCTTTGTCTGCCACCTCCTCGCCGTAGACGTCCCCAACCAGCAGCAGCTTGATGGCCTCCTGCTTCACCCCGTCGAAGAAGTTGGACTGGATGGTTCGAGACATGGACCGGGCTCCATCCTTCAGCTTCCCCACCTGCCAAGAGCCCAGACCGCAGGCCGTGAGGGGGGTCCCTGGGGCCCCCACCCTGCCCCCTTGGCACGGCCCTACCTTGGCCTTCCCTTCCAGGGACCTGCTGCCTGTGAACACCTTGCTCAGGCTGTGGCCATTCAGAGACCACATGGCTTTGAAGGACTCCACAAAGCGGTCAACAATGGGTTTTGAACTCAGCCCCAGGGTCTCGAGCTGCAGATGCAGGACCTGGGGAGGAATAAGGAATGGCTGTCACTGGCTTCTCCCACAGAGGCCCCACAGCCACCGTCCCAGGAGGTTCCTTATTCAGCAGCCTGTGGATTATGCCATGTCCTGGAAGACCCTGTGCCCCTCCAGAGGATGAGGAGTTCCTACAGCAGACAGTGACTTCCCACACCTCACCCCAACTTTATCTATAGGGTCCATCCAAGCCCTCCTCTCACCACCCGACACCTGACCTCCTGGCGACACAGCCAGAGGCTGAAGAGCAAACAGTGGTGGACAGCAGGGGGCGCTGACCCCGCCCCAACCCCCCAGCCAGGAGAGGTCAGCCAGACAGCTGTGGCCACGCAGACCCGGGTCTCCCTCCCCAGCTTCAAATCCAGCCTCATCCAGCCAGCCTCACACTGCCTTTGGCCAATGGTGCATTCACAATAATCATTACACAAGTGCTCTTCCCTAGGAGCCTTTGGGCCACCATGTCTGGGATGCATTTCACAAGAGGCTGTGAGAAAGCGTGCCTATGACAGAGAAAGCAGCCACCTGGGGAACCCCTCTCTGGATGTCCCAGTGTCTCCCTGTCCACCTTCCCCACAGTTAGAAAGTTGTCTCGGTGATGCCACCCTCATCTTGCCGCTAAAGGTATTCAGCTCAGCCTGTCCAGCTTAAGTCATAGGACCTGGCACGGATGGCTGAAAAGGCTGCAGCAGGGACGCACCTCGAGCGCGATGAAGCTCTGCACAGTGTTGGTTCGGTCCAGGCAGTCAAGACAGTTCATCCGCAAAGTGCCTTTCTGAAAACTTAGGACAAGAAGAAATGTAAACAGTTATAAGTTGTGTTCAAAGAAGCAGTGGCCATAGCACACAGTGGCCCACGTCTAACTGTCGACTCCCAAGGAAACATGTTCTTTTTTTTTTGAGACAGAGTCTCACTCTGTCATCCAAGCTGGAGTGCAATGGCATGATCTTGGCTCACTGCAACCTCCGCCTCCCCGGTTCAAGCAATTCTCCTGCCTCAGCCTTCCGAGTAGCTGGGACTATAGGTGCGTGCCATCACATCCAGCTAATTTTTGTATTTTTAGTAGAGACAGTGTTTCACAACATTGGCCAGGCTGGTCTTGAACTCCTGACCTTGTGATCTGCATGCCTCGGCCTTCCAAAGTGCTGGGATTACAGGCGTGAGGAAACATGTTCTAAGAACCCCCACCTCCTCACCAGTAGCCCCCCAGAAACCCCAATGTCCATCCCAGTGGATCCCCAGCATTGCTGGAAAGGCAGACAGACCCCAGGACACACACTCAGCAGCCTGCACAACTAACTGGGTCATTTTAAGTTTAGCTGGTCCTTGTTATTTATAGCAATTATGTTCTATAAAGTTGTAGGAACACTGAATCGGACATGAACACAGAACCATCGGTCCTAGGGGAAATAGAGGGCTAGGTTCCTGCAAATCTCTGGTCACATTTTCATCAACTGATCAATATACAAACTTGTTTTATGTATGTTTCCATATAAAGACACCTTATTGAATATATATATTTGTTTAATTAACACTGAACCATGGCCGACAGCATTGTAACTCATATTGGGACAAAGCTTATCTTAATGTGCATTTTCTCCATAAAGCACACCACCACCTTCTTGTGCTCAGAAGTGCTAGACAGTTCTTCAGCACAACGCTTGGGGCCATACTAAACCATGAGATCCCCGAACAAAGAGGGGTCCCTAACAAAGACCCCACAAATGTGAAAAACGGTACTAAATCTCAAAAAGGACACTTGTTTACATACGAGGGCTGAAATAAGAAGACAGAGTATCACCTTGTTTGATCTCAGCTGGAAGCATGTACATGTGACTCAAATTGTCACTGCTCTGCATACGTCTGTGAATGTCCAGGAAAAATGCTTTGAGTACTGACTTTGGGGTTACAAATAAGTTTTAAGGAAGAGGTAAATTAGCCAATATGGAATCTGCAAATAATGAGGACTACCTGCATGTGACCTGAGGGAACTGGACTTCGTTTTCCTCCTCTGCTCTGAACAAGGCAGTCCATACCCTGGTCTCCTCGAGCAATCTAAGTTTATGCCAGCCATCCCACTGGGACTGTGGCCCTCACTCTCACAGGCCTGCGTCCCAGCGTGGAGCTCCATGTTTAAATGCAATCCCCTTTATAAGTTCATTTCTTTTGCCAGAAAACCATGCCTCAACATCTCCTTGAGAAATTCAAAAGCCTGTCTCCTATTGTGGGAAGGGAGAGGAGAAGCTGGAACCCAAGATTCCCAATGTCGCCAAGCTTATGACCCAGGAAACCGCAAGGGTAGTTGAGTGGGGAGGGAAGGAAGCCGCCCCTCACAGGACACATGTCCTCTATGTCCTCCATGGTGCAGCCCCTCTGCCACCTCACCCAGCAGAAGGCGCGGCATGCAGCGAGCCTCCCTGTGGACTGACGCTGTCCCCCCCGGCAGAAGACGTGGCACAGTGTGCAGCGAGCCTCACCGTGGACTGACGTTCTCCCCCTTCGTGAACACATCAAAGTCCTCCCAGTGCAGCTTTAACTGTGGCCTCAAGAGGGTCTCCAATTTCTCTAGCTTCCCGCCTTTGGCAAACTGATGGAAGTCAAAATTGATCATAGGCGTGTCGCCTGCGTGGCAAGAAGCCCAGAGCAGCTTCTGAAAAGAGGAGGGGAGGGCGGTGAGGGGAGCAGAGGGAAGGACAAGGAGGACGAGTTCCTTGCATAGCTTGACCCATGCAACTAACCAGGGTGACCTGCCGCAGGACATGCTTTAGCTGGAAGCTCACAATGGACCAGGCAGTTAACCCTGAAAGGGAAGCACAGGACAAAGGCCCTGGGGGGACAAAACCCACACAGAGCATCTTGCCTGTGAAAGGGCAGAAGGTTCCCCTTGGACAAAAGCAGCCAGAGCAGGTGTGGTCCCCTGGGGAGATCATACTCCTGCAGGGCTCCCCGGAGGGCACAGGTGTGGAAAGACTGCTGTGTTCTTCAGGTGGCCCAGTTGGCCCAGGTGCCCCAGGCCCTCAGAGATAGCAGGGCTGCAGCAGGCTGCAGAGCTCATAATCCAGCTCCCCGTAGCCCTGGTAACTGGCCCTGGCCTGCTGCATACCAGCCTCTGGTGGCTGTGCTCTGAAGAGACCAAGTCTCCAGCTGAAGTGGCCTAGGCGGGTCCCACATCCCGATGCTATTTCAGAATGGTCAGGATGCCAGAGTGGAGGTGGGGACAGATAGGAAGCAGGGCAAGGGGCTGCTGCTGACACCACGATGCCCTTAAGAGCCCTCCCTTCCATATGAGGCTCCCCTGGCCTGGCAGCTCCCTGGCTTTCTCCCCAGAGAGCCCCGTGATAAAGGACAAACTGTCCGCCTACCCAGGCCACCCGCCTTCCAGGCCTCTCACACCCTGTACCCATGCCCTTGTGGCTTCAGGTCAGGCCAGTCCAGCCTCTGCCCAGCCAGAGGTCCTAGTGACTTGGAAGGAGTAGAAGCACTTGGGGGTCATCTGGTCTGACTCAATGTGACCACCTGTGATAGCCTGAGCATAAATCAATGCAATGCTGCCAAGTCTTGCTGTGAGCAAGAAGCTGGAGGAGCTCAACAGTGCCTGGTGGCTCACTGCCATGCATTCCGGAGCCAGCGCTTCATCCAGCAGGACTGATAGCCACTGGGCCCTGGGCAGGCTGCCGGGCCGCCAACCTTGGTCTGGGCCGAACTGATGTGGCTGAGGACCATCCCAGGCAGGGCCATGACCCAGGTCTCCAGCTAGAGTACCCCTCCCTACCTGGCCAGGAGCCCACCCTTCCCCGTATGAGGTGGCTGCCATCTCCCACCCTCACCAGTGCCAGGCCCTTCACCCACTGATGGGAGGGGCCACAACTCAAGGCATAGGGGAAAAAGACTTGGGGTTCTTATTATTCTTCTTATTTTTTGGCTTTCTTTTTTTTTTTTTCCTTCTTCCTTCAAATTAGCAGCCAGCATCACTGCCAAGATGGGTGGGAAGGGAGACACTTCTGGAGCTTGTTGCTAATAGCAATAAACCAAACAGGAAAAGCAGGTCTGGCCAAATAAAATTGGCAACCAGGAAGTGCCTGCTCTGAGCATGAGCATGTGGCATTTCTAAGCAGAGGGAAAGGCTCAGAGATGGCCTTCACTCCCAGTGAGGCGACTTCGAGCTCTCTCTGTGAGGGATATCCTTGAGCTTTAAACAACGAGAGTTTTCCTCTATTAGGCAGGGGACATGGAGGCTGGTAAAGGAACCAGGAACCTCCATGGCTCATTCTAGAACGTCTTGCGCCTGGGGAGCAGGGGGCGGGGGCTGGAGGCCTGGGATCCATGCACAGGGATAGACCCTGGCCAGGTGGGCGGAGTCTCTTGCTCCCATGGCTCTGTGACCCTGCCCAGGGATCTCTGTCCAGGTTCGCCAGGAAAAGCCCCCAGGGAACCCTGAAGGAGCCCATGGGAGCCCAGCAGGAGCAGGTCCGGGAGCTCCCATGGGAGCCCAAGGAAGAGGGGGAAATTTGAAGGCCAGTGGGCAAGCAGGGGAAAGCCACAGAGGCTCCTGCTCCTGAGCCCTGAGGTCAGGTGCCCTGTGGGGCTGGGGGAGCTCACCCAGGACCAGCCAGGGCAAAGAGGAGGCCTGCCTGCTCCTGAGCTGAACTGAGAGGGACTCCTTGAGAGGTCAGAAGCCCTCAAAGCCCCATGGGGAGGGTAAGGGACACATGGCTGGGGACAGGAAATGCTCTGTTTTGACTTTG
The DNA here is from genome assembly GCF_002776525.5 of Piliocolobus tephrosceles. Taxonomy (NCBI): domain Eukaryota; kingdom Metazoa; phylum Chordata; class Mammalia; order Primates; family Cercopithecidae; genus Piliocolobus; species Piliocolobus tephrosceles. Next base: position 59,507,217 of record NC_045438.1, on the reverse strand, counting down.
AGCAAATTCTCCCAACCATCAACTCACAAAAATTACACGCACTAGGCCGGGCGCAGTGGCACACACCTGTAATCCCAGTACTTTGGGAGGCTGAGGCGGGTGGATCACCTGAGGTTAGAAGTTCTTGACCAGCCTGACCAACATGGTAAAACCCCGTCTCTACTAAAAATACAAAAATTAGCCTGGCGTGATGGCAGGCGCCCGTAATCACAGCTACTCAGGAGGCCGAGGCAGGAGAATCACTTGGACCTGGGAGGCAGAGGTTGCAGTGAGCTGAGATTGCGCCACTGCACTCCAGCCTGGGTAACAAGAGTGAAACTCTTGTCTTAAAAAAAAAAAAAAAAAAAAAAAGACATTACACTCAAACCATATCAGGGCCCGAGTCACTGAGCACTGCCGTGTTCACCAGTCGGAACACTGGGGAAGCCTCAGGAAATGAAGGAGGGTTGGGCTTCAGCTCCAGTCCCTGCAGGAGCCACCTCCAGGCTCAAGGCTCCACCATGGCCACCCGCCACCCAGCCCAGCCATGGAGAGGACAACCAGGCCTTACCTTGAAGGCTCTGTTGAGTACCTCCTCTCCGCCTCTGCTTCCCAGAAGGTTCACGACCACCTGCTGCCCGTACTGCTCCTTCAGAAGCACCATGTGCCTGCAAAGTCAGTGGGGTGGGCGTGATGCTGGGCACAGGCACAGGTGCAGACTCTGCCCTGTTCTGCCCCTCAAGGGAAGACGGGGCAGAAGGAGTCATGCTTTTAGTGCCAGAGTCCAGGACCAGTTATCCCCCATGACCCAAAGCATGGAAAATGAGCCTCGGTGGAGAGAACCTGTCCCTCCCAGCTGCCATTATGACTAGCTAGTGTAGACTTCTACATGAGTTTGGAATCAGACAAAGGATATACTGGACTTTCTATAAAGCATCTCCCATTAAATCTAGAACACCTAACCTGACCTTCCATCAACAGAGTTTTGTTTCTGAGATAGGATCTCAGTCTGTTGTCCAGGCTAGAGTGCAGTGGCATGATCATAGTTCACTGCTGCCTCAAACTCCTGGGCTCAAGCAATCCTCCCACCTCAGCCTCTCAAGTAGTAGGGACTATAGGTGCATGCCACCACATCTGGCTAATTTTTACTTATTTATTTTTCATAGAGACAGGGTCTTGCTATGTTGCTCAGGCTGGTCTCAAACTCCTGGCTTCAAGCAATCTTCCCACCTCAGCCTCCCAACGTGTTGGGATTACAGGCATGAGCCACCGCGCCTGGCCTAGAGTCTTATACTGGCAATGTGCACATGTGTGAAGTGAATTTCTTACCTTGCTTGGTACCCATCTTTCTCAAAACTAGAACAACTGGCAGGAGAACTCTCAACTCAGCATCCTGTTTTCAATCTAAGTGCTGTATTTCATTATGCTAAGCCCCAACAAGGAGATAAAACAACTTGCAGGCTTTGGGAAATATTCCTTGTATTAGAAGCTACTTTCTAAATATGTATGTTGGAATATTAGGGGGAGATTCCAGTATTTATCTATGATCACCAGCTTTTTTAAAGTAACCTTACATTTCAAATGTAAACATGTTGAAATGTACTGCCTTAAACAAAACACAGGGAAATGATACAATGCAAAAAGCAGACGTCAAATTATTATTTAATGGTGCAATCTTTAGGCCTAAATATAGAAAAAACACTGGAAGAAAACACATGATGTCACAAGTGGTGGAATTTTATATGATTTCAGTTCTTTTCTTCTTTAAACATCTTTCTCTTTCCCAAATTTCTATAATGACACGTTTATGAGCAGAATTTTTTAAAGAGCTAATAATGATCATGAAAAAATCATTTTTTTCCCTTACCTGATAAGAGAAAACATTCTCTTACTAACTTTAAGGGACAGTAGTGGAAAGAATATGGATTTTGAAGTGGGTGGTTTGAAGTTAGGCTCGCCTGCTGACTCCCTGGCCTAAGTTAAGGGTGAGCACCCTCCCGGGCTCCCATCTCCATGTGGAGCTCCAGGCGGCCCTGGTGCGGGGCTGTGCGTGGCTCAGCCCTTGTGGGCTTTCTTTCGGGTCGGTCTGCCCAGAGAAGTTGCATCCCAGGCCTGGCTCTGACATGTGCAGGCTCTGCTCCTGGTGAGGGAGCCCACGTTGGCCACACATCCAAGCCACATCCCTCAATGTGGCTCCTCGGAAACAAGGCCCATTTCTGATCGCTGCCTGTCTCATTCCTGCCCCTTCTTCTCAATTAGTTCTAAAGCCCAGGGCCAGAGGAACTGCTGTTACTCATTATTACTCACTATTCCTCATCATTACTCTATGCTGTCACCAACCCCAAACTCCCCTGATCAAATGATTCATCCCCTCTGAGCTGGCTCCTTCAACTACAGAGCAGGGCTACTTCCCCTCCTGCAGAGAATGGCTAGGAGGACTAAAAGGACTAGTGAAAGTAACAAAGACAGTGCTTGGTGTGTGGGAGGTGGTTCTTCTTTCCTTTATTGTAAAATGCTCGTTATTGGTGAGCTGAGAGGCCCTGCTGACCCAGGGCGTAAGGGAGCGCTGGCACCCAGGGCGTAAGGAAGTGCTGGCACCCAGGGGATAAGGGAGCGCTGGCACCCAGGGGATAAGGGAGTGCTGGCACCAGCAGCAAGGTCGGCAGCGGGCAGGCTTCTTCCTGGGTCACCCTGAGCACTGAGGCCTTTTTTTTTTCACTTCCCCTACCCATGGATTACTGTCATGGGAAGCTACTTAGAAAACAGGAGTTTTCTAAGTTTCGGGACACTAAGGAATCAGATTTCCATTTGGAAGCATCCTTTTCATCTTCAGGGAGGGACCAAGAGTTCAGCACACCCTGATGTGCACAGCAGCCGCCCGCCGAGTGGGGCGGGGAAGAAGGGCTTCACTGTCCTGCGAGTGGAGACTCAGGCACTGCCCCGTGAAAGGTTAGCCCTTCCACAGAGACTCATCGCCACACAGAGATGACAAGACCCTGCTGCAGCCAAAGGCCTGCTGCAAACAGCCCTCCTCAGATACGGAGCACATAGAGCAAAGTGACAAGAGACAGCCTCGGCTAACAGGGGCACCCATGCAGCTCAGGCAAAGGAAAACAAGCATTCTCCAGGGAGAAAACTATCTATGTGAAGGTTTTACAGGGGAAAGAAAGGATTTACTCTCGATGAAATCCATCAGAGAACCGCACGACTCTTGAGGGCGCAGTGATGTCCCAGAGAAGAGAATTGGGAAGCACCCAGGACAACACACACGCCAGTCCAGGGACATCATCGGGGACCTGGGCAGCCTGCTCTCAGGGGGACCCTCACGGTGCCCCACCACGGCCACTAGGCAGACATGTCACCTTATTTCCAAATGTTATCTCAAATGAGGGGAACATAGTCAGCAATGAACATGAAAGCAGCAGCTCCTGCAAGGGAATGGGAGGGCTCCTGCCTCCAGTCCAGTGTCGTGGGTAAGAAGCATTACAGAAGAGACTTCCTGGACACAGTAGCTGCCTTAGAAAGACTCACCCTTTCAGCAGCTTGTCCTGTGATTTGCAGAAGAGATCAAAGTGTACCCCTAGATTTAGGAATGCTTTCCAAGGGGCAAGGCAGTCTCTGGGGTGCTTGTGAGAAAAGAGGGGTCTCATTCTCTGCGATACGTGCATCTCACACACCACACATTACGAGGATTCTGAAAAATCTACAGTCTATGCAAATGTGCTTCAACTAGATATATGTGTTTTTTTAAGAAAGCTCCTAAACATAGGAGGGTTTTTGAAGTGAACCCAGCATGACCCTTCCCCCTTGTTTTGTGTCAGCTTCAGGTAGAATTTTTTTGTTTTTTGTTTGTTTGTTTTGTTTTGAGATAGAGTCTCACTTTGTCACCCAGGCGACCCCCTAAAATCTAAGCCACCGAGCTCAGCCAGGTAGAATTTCATTTTCAGTTTCATGTTCACCATTTCCTAAGATAATTTAGTATAGATGAATGTCAACTGAAAGAACTCCATATGTAGAATGCTTAGGACATACTAAAAATGTTCTGGAAAAGGCAATGGTCTTGTCTATACTTGATTAAATATCTCTTTACAGAAAAAGCCCATTATATGTAACATGCTAATCAGGGGGTCACATCTGGGCTCATGTGACCAGCGTTATGTTTAACGAGAGTATGAAAGCAAACTTAAAGTCTCAATAAAGCTTCAGGTAGAATGAGTCAAACACTTAAAACATTACTTTCGAGAATTTTTACTATATTCACTAAGACAATTTTAAAATATCGAGTACTTAAATAAGCAAATCTTTTTTTTTTTGAGACGGAGTCTCGCTCCTGCCCAGGCTGGAGTGCAGTGGCCGGATCTCAGCTCACTGCAAGCTCCGCCTCCCGGGTTCCCGCCATTCTCCTGCCTCAGCCTCCTGAGTAGCTGGGACTACAGGCGCCCGCCACCTCGCCCGGCTAATTTTTTTGTATTTTTTTAGTAGAGACGGGGTTTCACCGTGTTAGCCAGGATGGTCTCGATCTCCTGACCTCGTGATCCGCCCGTCTTGGCCTCCCAAAGTGCTGGGATTACAGGCTTGAGCCACCGCGCCCGGCTGCAAATCTTTTAAGAAGCTATTATTTCAAATACATATTACAAATAGCTCAGCTTTTCTTAAGCAAGCTGCAAAAACAGTCATGTGTTTTGATCCAATTTGTGTATTTAAATATATATATATACAATGCCAAAATTGTTTTCTAGAATGACATGTAAAAAACTACTAATAGTAAAATCTCTGAGAGTAGTAACTGGGAGTTAGGGTACTTTTATTTTTCGTTTTATACTTTTCTATACTTATTTCTTCTATATTATTTTAAAACAAAAACCAAACAGCTTCAAATATCCTATAATTTGGATTATCCCTTATTAACCAGGGCATAGAGATGAAGCCTTATTGCAAGAAACTGATAAGATAAAATAATTATAAAGTGCCACCTGAACATTCATTAATTTACCTTCAGGAAACCTGAGAACAAGTAAAAATCCCATTTTGTAATCTCCCTTCTTGCATAAAGGACCAAAAGGAAAACAGATTTAGATTGAGGGTTCAGGGTCCTCTCTTTCCCGTCACACCCTATCCCTTGTGTCTGATGGGAGGATGACGTCTAAGGATGACAATGACAGGCTTGGATGGTGTCAGACAATCCCTACCTGTCGAAAGCAGGGGCGTTGGCTTCCAGGCCTCTGTGGAGTCTCAGATGATGGGAGCCAACCTAAAGCAAAGAGAAGTAACAATAGTGATTCTTCCTGCTCTGCAAAGCAAGGAGGCAGTGTTTTTCCCCATTCTCCTTCTTACTGTCAGCCAGGCTGCATGTGGCACACACTAGGCCACCTCTGTGGTCTCTTCAGGGCTCAGGGCTCAGGAAGGCTGAGCTCTCTGGATTCAGCTAACAGTGCTCCAAATTCAGGTCTAGGTGCCTCGAGTCTGACTTTGCTGCTGCGTAGTCCTAACTGCGAAATGACCATGTCTGCTGCAGTTCTTCCACAGACAGAAGATCCAGGGTAAGATTATGAGGCAGATGTCAGATCCTAAGCTCTCTGATAGCACAGAGGTCAGTGAAGCCAACTAGGGAGACAGAAACTGCTTCTCAGCCTCCTTCATGCCTTCAGGGACATCAATTTCGCCCTAAAATCTGAGTCATCCTAATTATCAAATTTGCCTTATTATTTATTAATAGAACTATTTATTTAATACTCAACTTAGTTTAAAAAAACATTTAAAATATAGTCACTGGAACCAGCTTAAAGGCGGCTTTCACTGGCCAAATCCGGGGCAATCTGAACATCAAACTATACGAGGACAGTAAGGGATTATAACCTGATGAATAAAATAGAAATCCATGAATCTATACTGATGATAACTAGACAGATGAATAGATGGATGGATGGATGGATGGATGGATGGATGGATAGATGGGTGGGAGATGAATAGCTGAGTGGATGGATGGATGGATGAATGAATAGCTGAGTGGATGGGTAGGTAGGTGAGTGAGTGGATGGATAGATGGATGGACAGATGAATGGGTGGATGGCTGAATGGATGGATACTGGGTGGGTGGATGGATGGATGGATGGATGGGTGAATAGATGGGTGACTGAATGGATACATGGATGGGTGAATGGGGATGGATGGATGCATGGATCAGTGGATGGATAGAAAGGTGGATAAGAGGATGGATGGGTGGATGGATGGATGAGTGGACGCATCAGTAGATAGATAGCTGGGTGGATGGATAGACAGGTGAACGGATGGGTGAGTGGGCAGATGAAAGATGGATAGGTAAGGGGGTGAGTGGGTGGGTGGATGGGTGGATAGATGGATGGGTGGATGGCTGGGTAGATTGATGGCTGGGTCACTGGATGGCTGGATGGATGGATGACTGGCTGGATAGAGGGATAGGTGGATGGTGGGTAGACAAGTAGGTGGATGGGTAGATAGATAGGTGGATGATGGGTGGATGGGTGGATGAATGGATGGGTTAATGGGTGACAGATGGGTGAATCAGTGTGCAGGTGGGTGGGTGTGTAGGTGGGTTAATGGGGAACAAGAGAGGGCTCTATAGTAGAATACCAAGTGATAAATTTGGAGGAAATAATTTTTAAAAATCATCATTTTACAACTGTCATAGTAAATAATTGTTCAGCAAAAGTTATCTGTTGATGATAAATCTTAAGGGAAAGTTTAATGAGAAGCATGATACTAGCAGGGTCTCAAAGTGTCTCCCATAGATTGCTGATTAGTTGGAAGGGAAAACATATTAACCATAAGTGGAGAAACTGAATAGCACCTTGACTGGGTGACCAAAATTAACATCACTAATGAGGGGCAGATGGACACCGTGTGCCTCCAGACCAGGTACCCTGAGAAGGACACAGCATCATGTAGGCAGCATGCTGGCCAGGGATCCATACACTGAATGTGATTATAATGAAACACTAGGAAACACTAAAGGTAGGGACTCTCAATTTAAAGGAAAAGAAGGCTTGCATTCTCCAAAAACATTAATGCTTTGAAAGACAGAAAAAGCCAAGGAACAGATGCAGATTAAAAACTAGAGACATGGCAATAAAATGCAGTATGTGATGCTGGACTCAAGGGAGGAAAGGTGCTTCAAAGGACATCATTGAGACAAGTGATCAATTTGGAATATTGCCTGCAGATGAGACGGAAGTACTTTGTAATGTTAAATTTCCCAAATGTGTACCTATACTATGGTAATGTAGGACAGTATATTTTGCACTTAAGTAAAGAGACACTGATATGGTTTGGATGTGTGTCCCTTCCAAACCTCACATTAAAACGTGACCTTCAGGGTTGGAGGTGGGGTGTGGTGGGAGGTGTTTGTATCATAAGGGCAGATCCCTCATGAATGGCTTGGTGACAACCCCATGGTAATGAATGAGTTTTTTGCTAGTTCACAGGAGAGCTGGTTGTTTAAAGGAGCCTGCAACCTCCCTTTCCTTGCTCCCTCCCTCATCATATGACACACTAGCCCCCCTTCCTCTTCCATCATGACTGTAAGCTTCCTGAGGCCCTCCCCAGAAGCAGATGCTGGCACCATGCTTCCTGTATAGCCTGCAGAACCATGAGCCAAATAAACCTCTTTCCTTGATAAATTACCCAGCCTCAGTTATTCCTTTACAGCAAGGCAAACGGACTAACACCAATGTGATATATGCAACCTACTCTCAAATGGTTCAAAAAATAACAACATGTACGTGGAAAAAGGCTAAAATTGAGTGAATCTGGGTGAAGGACATATGGGAGCTCCCTCTTGTTCTTAAACTTTTTCTGTAGCTCTGAAATTATTCAAGAATAAGTTGTTGAAAATGCACGCTTTAGTTTTGCTTCCATTTGAGTGTTGTAAAAGCGGTGCCATCAGGTTTATCTGTGTTAGGAGATGTAGCTATTATCATGCTTCACATATCATATTATAACTCACCACTACAGATGATACAACTTCCCCACTGCAGACTTAAGAAAAGCACCCATCTAGAGAACTGGTTTCTCAGCAATAGATTTAGAGATTCCTCGGAGAAGGTTTCCTTTTCTTTTCTTCTTTTTTTTTCTTTGAGACAGGGTCTTACTCTGTTGCCCAGGCTGGAGTGCAGTGGTGCAATCACGGCTCACTGCAGCCTCAACCTCCCAAGTTCAAATTATCCTCCCATCTCAGCCTCCCAAGTAGCTGGGACTACAAGTGCGCACCACAACACCTGGCTATTTTATTTTATTTTTTGTAGAGATGGGTTTCACCATGTTGCCCAAGTTGGTCTTGAACTCCCAGGCTCAAGTGATCCTCCCACCTCGGCCTCTCAAAGTACTGAGATAAAGGCATGAGCCATTGTGCCTGGCCAGGTTTTTCTACATAAACAATTCAACAAAGTCCCAAATCCCTTTTGGTCCTAAGACACTTTGGTCACAGGCAAAATGAGGCATCTTAGCCATTGTCTAACGGGAGCTCCTAAGAAAGGCTCACCCCAAACCCCGTCATTTTGCTGCCTGTGTTGCCTCTGTCCTTTATCCCCATGGCCATCAATACCTGGCTGAGGAAATCTCAGAGAATTTGAAAACTTTCATGGCCACACTGCCGAGAGGCCTGCTCCATCCTGCACCCTGAGGGAAGTCGGTGGGTCTGTGTACCCCTCAGCTACCCTCTGAGAGGTCACCAAGGGCTGAAACCCAAGAGAGGGGCTACTTGCTCTGTGTCAGTCATCACAGGAAATCTCCCCTGGCTTCAGGGATGAGTGGCAGCTATCTGTAGGATCATCCCCATGGGAGCACAGTGAGACGAGAATACAAGCTCGGCAGGCCAGGGCTGAGGAGCCTGGCTCTCCGTCATGACAAGTTCTATTACTGGACGTGTCTAACGGCCTCTCCCTGAGTCATAACCCAAAGCCTCTTCTTTTAATCAGGCAGAAACTGTTGCACAGATGACTGGACCTAGCAGTGTCCAATCCTCAGGCTCTATAGCTCCCCTGTTAACATATAAACTGCATTATCAGTCAGCAGTCCATTCCTCAGTTACTGAGCACCCTCTGAGTCATCATGCCTTTGGGTATCGTGGAAAGGCAGGAAAGGGATGGGAGATGCTGAATCCCCTGCCCTGGGTGATGACACCTAACCAGGAACCCCCATGAAAAGACCCAGAAGCACTTCAAAGTTTCTAACAAGTCTGCACAAGTGCAAATTAATTTGACAGAAACTATGCCTTTGAGTCCAGGGAGCAGGCAGCAAAGCATGGTGGAATGAGGTGCCTGCCTATGATGGGGTCCCCTCAACCACATCATTGAGGACTCAGGGAACGTGGCAAGCAGATGGCACGCCCTGGAATCAGCTGCCCACAGCAGAAGGCACAGCCTGGACAGGGGCTGCAGCACATCTTTTCTGAGGTCTCGGGCCTGTCTTTCATCCTGGACTTAGACAACCATTCCGTGTGGACAGGGCTGGGCCCAACTGTCACAGGCATGGTCAATATCCCCTCAGTGGCTAGTCCAATATCACTGCTGACAACCAACCTTTCTACCTCGGAGCACTAAGAAGTCAGGAGCACCACCCCCAGGTGAATGACCACAGCAGGGAATGGGAAGGAAGGATCTGTAAGTCTAGACCAGTGGTTCTCAAAGTATGGTCGTTGGACCTCCTCTGGGTGCTTGTTAGAAATGCAAAGTCCTGGGCCCACCCCAGATCTGCTGAGCCAGACTCTCCGGGGTGGGGCCAGGAATCTGTGTTTTAACAAGCCCTCCAGAAGATTCCTATGCACACACGCTGAAGTTTGAGCGGCTCTCGTTTTGACTTATTTCTGGATTTGTTACATTTCCTTTTGGCTCAGGATGCAAATGCCCATGAAGGGGTAGAAGGTATAACAGGGGCCGTGTGCACACCTGCTGAGCTGTGTCCACACTTGCAGAGCTGTGTCCATACCTGCAGAGCCAGGTGCACACCTGCAGAGCCAAGTGCATACGGGCAGAGGCATGTCCCCGCCTGCAGAGCTGCATGTACACCTGCAGAGCCGTGTCCACACCTGCAGAGCTGCATGCATACCAGCAGAAGCACGTCCACACCTGCAGAGCCTCAGGGACACTGTGACCAGGCTCAGCTTGCCACAGCTGCTTCCTTGAGCTCAGGGCCTCAGGCTGAGTCCCTCTATCCCCTAAACAAGCTCTATTACTGGACTTGTCTGTCTGCCTCTCCCTGAGTCATGACCCAAAACTGCTTCTTTTAAGCAGGAGGAAAGGCAACACAGTGAGGCCCTGGGCAAAAGTGGAGGGGGAGCTGGGCCTCACGTTCTGTCCGGAGCTCACCCTTCCCCCATCACCCCATGCATCCCTTTCATCTGGGTTTCTTGGGCCTCATATACTTCCTCCCCTCTGTCCCGCTCCGACACTGACCAGCGTCCATCTTCTCTGGCGTCACCTAGTCCTGAGGTTACTGAGTGTCAGAAGCCACAGGCATGAGCTGCAGCTGGGGGCAGGGTCCACCACCGTCACTGCATTTTGTAGCTTCCCTTCTTCTTCACCCCATCCTTCTTCCCTCTGGGCAAAGGGCCAGCTACTCTTATCTGGCCTCTAAAGTCATTAGTTCAATCCTATAGACCAGAGACGAGTTAAGGGAGACAGCCATGAGGATAGTCAGGGTCTGGAGAACTCCTGGCTAAGGGAGTCCCAGCAGAGTCTCAATCAGCACTCAAGAGGCCCAAAGATCGTAGACAGCACCTCCACGCCTCTCCCCTGCACCCCGACTTAAGGCTACCCAAAAATCTCAGCTCAACGGCCTCCCATCTGGCGTCTTTCCCCTCCAAACTACCACTTCCTAGACTTCTGTCTAATCATGTCTCTACCTCTCCTGCAGCCCTTTAGCACAGTGTCCAGTGTGTGCTGGAGCCAGCTCCTGCAGGCCTGCAAGCTGACTGTGCACCGAGCTGGTCCAACTCTGAGCTCAGCAATATGAAGCTGGTAGGTTGAAACTGGCCATGATGGGAGAATTTACACCACAGCAATGGACAAATGCTACAAACCAAAGCTCTTTGTACCCAGTCTGACCCCAATAAAACTGGCTTGCCAGAACAGTACTGAGTGGTTCTCATATTTTCCTGCGCGCTGGAGTCACTCATGGGTCTTCAAAAAGGACAGCTGCCTGGCTCCCGGCCCCAGATATTGTGACGTAATGTGTATGGTATCAACCTGGGTATCAGGATCTTTCAAGCTTCCCAGCGGAGTCTTCTGTGCAACAAGGTTGGGGAGTAGTGCTTGAGTAGCTGCTGGTATGGGATGCAATCTCCTCAGTGTAGCATCCACAGGCCCTTGACCCAGCCCTGCTCACCTCCCCTATCTGTCCTCCCATTCCCTTCATGCCCAGGACTTCAAGAAGTTACCCAGTGACACTCCCTGATCACTGTGATCCCAGGGATCACAACACCTGCACCCACTGTTCCCTCTGCAAGGGCTGCCTTCCTTGCCCAAGTGCTTCTTCCTCACCCCTCCCCAGTTTGGACCCTTGGGCAGCCCACCCCACACACCCTCAGCCTGGGAGAGCTGCCCCGGGGGCCTCTCCCTTCCTCCAGCATGGCTCTATCCACACAACACTGCCATGTCCTGCCCCCTGCTCCCTGCAGGCAGGGACTGTATCTGATCCCTGGTGCCGCCTCCACCTGGCAGATGCTCAGTGAATGTTTGGGATGAATAAACGGCTTCATCTGGGGTTACTGATGTACCATTTACCCCTCACAGGAGGGATGAGAGATAAGATACCCCAGGAAGCTGTCTTTGTGTCACTACATCTCACGGTGTCCCTGTCCCCATGAAGACAGGAGGAAACTGTCATTCAGTGCTCAGGACACCAAGAACCACGCTTCTCCGGATGCCACCGGTGCTTTTATCTCCCGGGTGTTATCATTTGTTTCTATTAGTATCAATAGCAGCTGCCATTGTGAGTACTTTTTAGGTTCTAGATACTGTTTTTTTTTTTTTTTTTTGACAGAGTCGCACTCTGTTGACCAGCCTGGAGTGTGGTGGCATGATCTTGGCTCACTGCAAACTCTGCTTCCCAGGTTCAAGTGATTCTCCTGCCTCAGCCTCCTGAATGACTGGGATTACAGGAACCCACTACCACGCCTGGCTAATTTTTGCATTCTTAGTGGGGACGGGACTTCACCATGTTGGCCAGGCTCATCTTAAACTCCTGACCTCAAGTGATCGTCGTCTACCTCGGCCTCCCAAATTACTGGAACTACAGGCGTGAGCCTCCACGCCCAGCCAAATTCTTATACTATGTTCTTTAATCCTCTCTAGAACGCTATATGGGAGATATTGTTAGCCCCATTTTACAGAAAAGTAAACTAAGGCTTGGCACAGACAAGAGCCTCTCAAATACACATGGTTACGAAGCAGGGGAGCCAGAGTTTGAATCTGAACTCAGGTCTGCATAGCTTCAAAGCTCGTGCTCTGAGTCACTGTCATAAACTGGCTGTGACCGTGGTTCTTTCTGTGGTGGCTGCGGGAAAGCTTGGAACAAGTGTCAGATTCCTTCCCATGCACGAGACCCATGGCACGCACCGTGGGCACCAATTCGACTCTTTCCCTTCATCCGGACCTCTTCACTTATTTTTGAAACTATTATACTACAAGCCATCTCGTGTCCTTTTTGGAACAAATAAAGGTACAAACACATAAACGTGCCCATCCAGTGCCACAACTCCATGAACTTGGCAGGGAAGAGGCGAAGGTAGGGCAAGAGAGGTCTGCTCTACTCAGCATCCTCCTCCATTTGGTTCAGTTGCAGGAAACTTCAAAGACAGACTGAACTCACCTTGGCAAGGCACGTGTCTGTACAGGCATATTAGGGTGAGGAAGCTTCTACAATGACCAGGGGAGCAAAGTTGTCAACCACAGACACAGATCATAAATAGATTCTTGAACTAGCTAGACTAGGGAGCAATTCGCTTTAAGGGTAAAATTTCAATGTGGCTATTTATAAACTGCACAATCCATTTACACAGTAAAAACGAAATTTATTAAAGGTGCACGGCTGCTAGAAATGGAGTCAGGAAATACTGAAAGTACCATTCCCGGGAAAACATGCAGACAAATCCTCATCTACGACCCTCTGCCCACCCCTGCACCAGCCTGCTAGGCTCCTGGGTTTCCAACGGCAGCCATCAAGAAGGGACAGCATTGCAGCTTAATATGCAAGCTACTCACCCCAAAATCTTTGCACTTTTCATCTAACCTAAGTGAAGATGGAAGAGAAAAAGTTCAAAGCAGAGAGAAATAACCAGAAGCCGCCTTAGGCTTGATGGTGACAGTTGAAGCCAGTGATGGTAGACCACCGCTTCCCGCCGCCCTCCTGGCCCCCTCTGAAGATGACTTAATCTCTCTTTGATGATGAGTGGTGCTTAGAGGCTAAACACAGGTATTAGGCCCAAAGGTTAGCAAATCCTTAATAAGATTAAGGAACACTAAAGCCTTCTGAAACTTGTTTTGAAGAAACCATAGAGGCCGGGCACGATGGCTCACACACCTGTAATCCTAACACTTTGGGAGGCCGAAGCGGGCCGATCACTTAAGGTCAGAAGTTCAAAACCAGCCTGGCCAATGTGATGAAACCCTGTCTCTACTAAAAACACAAAAAATATTAGCCAGGCGTGGTGGTGGGAGCCTATAACCCCAGCTACTTGTGAGGCTGAGGCAGGAGAATCACTTGAACCCAGGAGGTAGAGGTTGCAGTGAGCTGACATCGCACCACTGCACTCCAGCTTGGGTGACAGAGCAAGACTTTGTCTCAAAAACAAAACAAAACAAAAACAAAAACAAAAAGAAGAAACCATGGAGGCTTTGGTGTAGCACAAGTGTTAGGAATTTAAGAGGGTGAAACAGCTGCCAAAAAGCTGAGATCTCAGGGTCCGCTGCTCCTGGCCCGACAGACCGAGGCACAGTCATCCCATGGCGGGTCAGGCTACATCTGAGGCAGCACAAAGGTCAAGGGAGAGACCAAAACGAAATCTCAGAGGGGAACGACAAAAAAGGAGTGTCATCTTTTAGATGAGGGAGATGAGAACATTGAGAGTCTTAGAAACAGGAGAGACGGTGGCCAAAGGAGTTGGGAGGCCTTAGAGAAGACAAGAAGAAGAGGGAACCAGAAGATTCCCCGTAAGGGCCGAAGGTGAGTCACACAGAGAAGAATCAGATTTACTCCTACACACCCCAAAACACTCTGGAGTCGCACAGACGCAGCAGTGCAATACAGGAGGAACTCACCAAGAGTCAGAACCATCCCCAGACGTGGCCTGGAGGACAGCCCTTTGGAGGTCCTGGAAGAAGGATCCCTGAACTGGCCAGGTGCAGTGGCTCACGCCTTTAATCCCAGCACTTTGGGAGGCTGGAGCAGGTGGATCACCTGAGGTCAGGAATTCGAGACCAGCCTGGCTAACATGGTGAAACCCCATCTCTACTAAAAACACAACAAAATTAGCCAGGCGTGGTGGTGGGCACCTGTAGTCCCAGCTATTCGGGAGGCTGAGGCAGGAGAACGGCTTGAACTCGGGAGGTGGATATTGCAGTGAACTGAGATTGCACCACTGCGCTCTAGCCTGGGTGACACAGTGAGACTCCATCTTGGGAAAAAAAAAAAAAAAAAAAAAAAAAAAGGAGGACGCTGAACTGAGAGTCACAGGGTGGAATGGATGAATTCCAAAGGGTCATTCCCAAATTCTAAGAGTCCATCATGACCATCCCCCTAATTTTTGGATTTCTTACAAACTTTACATGAAACACAACATGGTCTCCCTATCTCCTTTTTGTGCCATACTCATTCGATCAATTCTTTCATTCTCCTGAATACAGAGCTCCAGAAGTTTCCAAAGGAAAACTCCATATTTACAGAAAATCAGGTTTCAAAATCTCTTTTGGAATGTCTGGAATGGGAAATTTATAGGTAAAGACAGTAGATGAACGGGTGAGTTGGCCTGAGGGAGACTTGGAGGGGACGGGAGAGATGGCTAATGGGGATGAAGTTTTTTAGCGGTGATCAAAGTGTTCTAAGATTAGATTACAGTGGTAGTTACACAACACTGTAAATGCAGTACAAACACCAAGTTGTAGGCTTTAAATGGGAAAGTTATATTGCAATAAAGTTGTTTTTCCATAAATGTCCTTTGGGCAGCCCTCCGGAGGAATTTCTGTGTCACCGCTGTCCTCAGGAGCATTTCTCTGGAGGCTGTCAGTTATCTCGTGCACTGTGGTGGGCTCTTTCTAGTGGAAACACTGAATGTTAATCAAACCTTTTCTCCCTACCAGAGCACGGAGCCTAAACGGGATCTCCATTCATCCATCTCACTGCCCAGGCTGACCCAGTACTTCACCAATGCTGTCAGCGCACCGTGCTGACAGCCATGGGGACAAGTGACTCACCTGCTCCGGGCACAGGGTCAAGTCAAGGACCAGGCTAAGAAGCTGAACCCAAGATGGGGGACCCTGAGTCCAGCATTGTCAAACAACCCCTGGAACCTGGCAGATGGCACTCTGGGCCCCGCTAGCCACTAGCTGGCAACCCAAATGCAGTCACATGAGAGCTGCCGGTAAGAAGAGCCAAGAGGCCACAAAAGCCCTGGCCGAGAGGCTTTCTGAAGGCACCCATGTCCCCTCGGGACAGGGAGGAAGACTGGGGATAGTGGGGAGGCCCCTCCAGTCCACTCGGCCCACAACCCACCTTGTTAGAGACCCTGGTGAAGGAGGCAGCATGTCATTCCACTGATGACAAATGTGTTCTTGGAATGTATCTCCACCCTGCGCTCTTCCCAGGAGAAAGAATGCCAAATCTCTCTGGCACTGACCAGAGCCCAGCTTTGGACAGCAAGGGGTATTTTTAGAAACCACGGGAAAGCTGTGGAAGTCTCACGTGGCCCCACAACAGGCAGCACCGAGTGCCAGCCCTACGCAGCCACAGAGCCTTCCTGAAGCCCTTTATGAGAGTCACGGCTCTCAGAAACGTCCTCAGTACGCTGAACTCAGGGTCTAACCTCAGGCAGCGCTACCCAAGCTCACTTCGCGGCACCCACTCAGCAGGCACCACAGCACCGTTCCCGAGTCAGCGGCTTCACACAGCACCCTTGCCGACCAGAAACAACAAAGTGGTGTCTGTGTTTTCTACACACATGCACGCATGCACACACACACACACACGTGTGCACACTTCGACAGCTCAGCTCAACACAACAGGGCTAAGGAAAAAGACTGGAAACTACGCCATGAAAGGAACATGTTAAAAGAAATCTTCTCCAGCTGTTGAAGGGAAGGGCAGGGCGGACAACATCACCAAGGGGACATTTAAGTTTTTTCATGACCTACCTGAAGCCCTGGCTGCTCCCAGAACAGCGGAACGGAGCCTCTGATCTGGACAAAAGATGACACTCCATCGTCCATGTAAATCGTCTGTGGCACAAGGAAACAGAAAGGGAAAGGTATTCTTCAATGAAACCGAATGTCCTGGGCTGGGTAACGGGATCCGGCCGCCTGTGACCCGACACCAGCCAGAATGAAGGGCGGACGGTGGCCTCCGGCGTCCTCTGCTGCCCCACCCGGCATGGCTGGCAGTGCGCCCTGACCTCTGGCCAGGTGCTGGGTAGGTATACTGGCTGTCGACCAGCCTCTGAGGAGGGGGTCTGCTGGGGGTTGGGGCCTCCCAGGGTCTCCAGGAATTCACACTTCTAGGGCACAACCTTATCATCACCCTGAAAATCTCAGCACCAGCCCCCTGCCACCCCCTGTATGAATAGAAGCCGACGTGCTCTGGAATGTAACCTTCCTTAGAGCCCTCTATTTTTACCTTGGCAAATAGCTAAGCAGCAGAGAGCTATGAGAAAAGGACTGAATGAAATAAAATGTACCAATGATAGCCAAAAGACCTCGCTGACTGTGCTAGCCAGTCTTGTACTTGACAATACAAGACTCAACTTGACCTCATACTTGGTCCTGGCCCTGCCCCACTGTGTTCTTAAAACACCACTCAGTTAACACACACAACACGGTTTCCACAAGCTTCCAGTGTGACAGCACCTGCAGAGAAAGAAATGATCCTTACACTTTAAGACATCTATCTCCTCCCCACCCACACGTACAGCTATTTCAGAGTGTGCCTGCAGGCCTCCAATGACGCTGGAGTGCAAGGGAGTTTTAAAAGGACAAGAAGTACGATCCTGAGCGCCAGCAGGGGCAGGCGGCAGCACTTATCAGATGCGGGGCCTTTATCTGTGCAACTCTAGCCTGGTCTGGCAGGGTGGCCTGGGCGCTGCTGTGGTCCTTGCCTTTCCTCACCGGCCTGCTCCCTTACAGGATAGCTTTCCATACAGGAGAGATCACGCTCAGATCACACAGGAATGAGTCATTCTGCAGTGGAGGACCTGAAAATTAGAGGCACTGTTTCCCTGGACCACAGGCATAACAGGAGCCTGGTATCTACATTGTCAAACTAGAATTCTATGCTTTAATCTCCAAAGGGAAAAAGCATGTGTTAAGAACGTGCTGTCTGTTTCCAGGTATTGAGTACCAGCAAAGTTGTTACACTCCATTCTTCCACTAACAAAACAGAATAAAATAGCAGGTTGCTTGAATAGCTGCAGATATAGTTGGCTCCCATGAAATTAGGTATACACAATTGACCGGCATGTGTGCCCTGCATAGGCCCAGGTTCCTGGAAAAGAAACCAACTAGGCCAACATTTGTATGTAAAGACAACGTTTAACAATATCCAGGCCGGGCACGGTGGCTTACGCCTATACTCCCACCACTTTGGAAGGCCAAGGTGGGAAGCTGGCTTGAGCCCAAAAGTTCAAGACCAGCCTGGGTAATAAAGTGAGAAAAAACAATTTTTCTCTACAAAACAATTGTTTTCTCTACAAAAAACAATTTTTAAAAAGTTAGCTGGGTATGGTGGAATATGCCTGTAGTCCCAGCTACTCAGGAGACTGAGGCAAGATCACTTGAGCCTAGGAGGACGAGGCTGCAGTGAGCTATGATTGCACCACTGCACTTCAGCTGGGGCAAGAGAGCGAGATCCAAAAAACACCAAACAACAATAAAAACCAATGCCCACGATCTATTTACGCTGAGGAATGTCTCCCTTCACTCTGACTGCCATGTGCCAACAATGCCACTTTCAGTATCAGACCAGGCTCCTCCCAAGCTGAGAATGGCCCAGAACCAGCTTCCGAAAACACCGAGGGTCATCAGTGCTCTGTATGCCCCTCCCTGCCCACACTGGAGCAAGAAGAAAGTTTTTCCACCCTGTCCTCTACAGGGAAGCAGGAGACATCTGCACCCCATCCTATCACCAGGACTGCCTTCTTTGTTCCCAAGGCGATGGACATAACTAGACCTTCAAATGCAAGTAATCCATTTCCATTCTGGGTGAACAACTTTTTACACCAGTGAAGAAGTGATGTCTCACCTCACAGATGCCATTTTGACAGAGGGCTCTTGGGGTGGGGAGGCAGGACAGAGTGGAAGCAGGAGAGAAAGTGGGCTCTGGTATTAGCACAAGTTGGGTCTGACTGCCACTTTGCAAACCCCCATTTGCCCAGCACGGTGGCCCTGGGCACATTACTTAGCCATCCTCAGCCTCAGTTTCCCTCTCTCTACAGGAAGTTCATGTCACCTTGAGCATAGAGAAGGGATGAGCTCTGAGGAGTAAGTGAGAGGGCGTAGTCCCAGCAGAGTAGCCACTCAAAAACAAAGCTGTTTTCTCTTCCCCAGAGGCACTGACGCTATGAGTATGCACAAGGGCACCTGCTGGCATCGGAGAGAGTTTGGGCCCTGGGAGGAAGGAGGGATCCAAGAAGGAACAGACAAGACGTGGGAGGGAGACCAGGAAGAGCAGTGGGGCCACATAAGGAAAAGACGGAGGCCCATGCCAGTGCTGTGATGAGGCCAGGCCAGTGCCTAGACCCCAGACTGAGCAGCCGGAGGGCGACCCTGAGTGACGCTTCCAGAGCAGTGGGAACAGAAACCTAATGGCCATAAAAAGAGAGGGACGAGGCAGGAAAACTCACAGGTGTGCATATACCTTCCATCTGAAAGGCTTTCTGCTGACCCACTTTCAGATACAGTGTCTGCAAACCAATTAGCTCCAAGTCTGCATTCCTGGGAGGACATGCAGTCATCCTAACCTCCCTGAATGAGTCAGTGGCCTTATCTTGAATAGCCAAATATTTATCTTACATCTTTTTTTTTTTTTTAATAGACTGAGGGGACTTTTTGGTCTTGTTTTTCTGTGTGGTGAGTCAGCACTGCAGAGCAAGCCCACCAGCTATGACTCAGCAGAGCCAAAAAGACTCAAGGCTTCCTCCCAAGGAGGCTAAGATGCTATCTACACATGCACACAACAGCTGTGTGTGCACACACACAACACATGCACCACCCACACACGTGTGTACACAACACAAATGCACACACTGCACACATACACATGACAAACAACACAAGGCACACACGCCACACACAAGCATACACAAACGCACATGACACACACATGTACAACACATAAATGCACATACCACGCACACACTGTGCACATACAACCCGTGCACACACACACACAGCCTGCCTTGGAGAAGGAAGATTAATTATTTATTCCTCCTAAGAAACATGTTAAACCAAAGCAAAAGCGGAGGGTGCCACAGGGCCCCCCTTTTCTGGCTCCCTGAGAATTAATTCCTGAGAAGCTGATCCACCTGCCAAGAGTCTCCACCACAGGCAGCCAGTCTGCTCCTGGTCCGGTCCCACCATTTGTTTGCCAGATGATGACCGCACAGCCGCCTGTGCGCACGTTCCACTTTCAAATGGCCAGCAGGCCCGGCTGGGGGATCCTGTTTCCTCTGCAGGGGCCCCAGGCCAGTGTGACCTGCGGGTGGCACCACAAGGGGCTGACCTGCCTCCCCAGCACAGTCCTTCCTATTGGAGGCTCAGCACTCATTTCCTCAAAGTTGCTCCCTGCACCCTGGGGCGAGGCCACCGAGATGCAGAGCCTGCCACTTCCTCAGCTGTCAGGTGGATGGGGAGGCCACGCTGTGCTACCAGAAAGAGTCTACCCGACTCTGTCCATAGGAGCATGGTAAAGATCTTCAGAAACATCAGACAGTCTGCTCCTGTACCATAAGCAAAGCTGCGAGATGCATATGGAGGGCTCATGACATGTTCCCAACCCAGGCCCTCTGCTGTGACTTTGCAAACTCAAGGGGGTAGGATGTGTGCCAGGCTCCCCTGAGGGACCTCTCCAGAATCCCAGCAAATCACTGGCATCTGAAATAGGTGAATCTCAACAGGGTCCCAGGCAGATTCCCCTGCAGACCAGGCAGCCCGATCCTCACGGGGCTGCTTCCCTGAGCTCAGCGAGGACCTGCAGGCCGAGCCTTGCTCCACTCTCCCAACTCATCCTAGAAGAACCGTCCTCAGCAGGCGGCCGCGGAGCCAGGGAGGGTAGCGGGGCTGCCGCTTCACAGGAGCATACTAACTGTGCGTTCCACTTAAAGACGTGCTTTGTGTTTTAAAAACGAACTTAGACAACCTAAGCATCTGTACTGCTATAAAGTGACATAAAAATATTCAGTGACTCCAGAGACAGGAAGCGAGGGGTTCCCTTGGCATATACAAGTGAGGCAACGTGAGTTTCTTGCTTTTGGGGAACAGTCACTTCCCTGCAGCCATCTCTGCTCCTCCTGCCTCCATAATGTTTTAGAAAAGGGGCTGTCACACCTCTGTTGTTTGGCTTGGAGGAATGCTCACCCCCCACCAGGCCCGTGTCCTGGTCCCATGTGTGCAGGAAGCATGAACCCTCTCTGCTCCTCCAGTTCACCTGTGTTTCTTTCTGCTCCATGCCCCTCCTGCCTGGGCTGCGTGTAGCACACACTTCTCCCTGCCCTGGCTCTGCTGTGCTTCCCCTCGCCCTCCAGGCAGGGGTCACTAGCTGAACACCGCCTATCACAAGTACCACCTGGAAGGGCAGCAGCGCCTGCCAGGGCCAGCTTCACCTGTCCCACTCCTGCTGTGCCCGTTACACCACCACTGCCCCCCGTGCCCACCTGCCCGTGAGCAGAGCCTGGGACCTGGCAGGCTCAGTCAGGTTTTGCTGAAGGCCCATGCGGACAACCCTGGACTCAGCGCTGGGAAGTGACGGCTCCCCTTCCTGGGTAGCCAGGCTGTCCGGGGTCTCCGATGGATGGGCCAGCCCGGGCACCTCCAGGCTCATCAGCACAGCCTGAAACATAAGCACCCAACCAAGAGCTACTGTGGGTGCAGGGCCACCTTCCCAGGGCCCCGCTATGCGTCTCTTGTTAACAAAGTCACCATGGGTTAAGTTATGCTCTCTAGGTGGGGCGGGGGCAGCGTCCGCAGCTGCTGCATCCATGGGTGAGGGGCAGGTGGTGGTGCCCAGCTGTCTGTCAATCACCGCTGCTCCTGGGAGTGAGGCTGGGTGGGGACTTCATGGACAGCAGCCCTGTCTAGCCCAGAGGACGAAAGGGGACAAAAACCACACACTAGGAAGCCCACCAAGACTTATGGGAGCCAAGAAATCCCTCCCCCGCCCCGACAAGGGAGGTGGAGGCAATGTCAGCAGCATCGGGCTGTACCCCAGGAGCTGGAAGGGCAGGCTGCCCGAGGTGGGAGATTCAGGAGATGTGGGGGCAAGATCCCTGCCTCTGAGCTCTAACAAGCAAGCTGGCAACACAGGAGACAAACGTCAGTCAGCAGGCACGCGACACGAAGTGGCCAGAGCCAAGGCCCAGCCTGGTCTGTGGCAGGGCTTGCTGGTCTGTAAAAGTGAGAAAGCAAAGATTGCAGTGAGAGTTCTCACCAGGCCACAGGCACTGCTTACAAAGCATAGTCCTCTCACAGGAGCTGGCATCCGCGTCCCAAGGTGAGCTGTGCCCCTTCCAAAAACCATATGGTGAAGTCCCAACTCCTAGGACTTTAGAACTTGTTTGGAAAGAGGGTCTTTGCAGAAGTAACGGGTTAAGATGAGGACAGCTGGAGTAGGTTGGGTCCCTGATCCAATACGACCGGAGTCCTGGAGAGACACAGGCGGAGGAGGACACATGAAGACGGAGGCAGAGATGGAGAGATGCTTGCCAGGGACCACCAGGAGCTGGGGGCAGTGCTCAGAAGGGTCCTCCCCGGGGAGACTTCGAAGAGACAGCGGCCCTGCCGACACCTGGATTGCAGACTTCCAGTTTCCAGAACTGGGAGAGAATATGTGTGCTGTTTTCAGCCACCCAGTTTGGGGTACTTTATTATGGGCTGTCCCAGGACACTCATGCAGTTTGCTTTCATTTTCCGTGTTAGGATGTCCAGTGCTTTAGGAAGGACAGTGATGCTAAAGGACAGTGGTTCCCAGGGACTTACTTGATGAGATGCAATAAATAAGACCCCAAGTCTTAAAATACTGGTTGAAATCCAAAACCAGTATTTTAAATAAAAGTTAAAAATAAAAGGAAAGTGGTAACGAAGTGGGGCAGGGAAGGGACTCTCCCCATGCAGACATCAGCCAGAAAAGAGAAAACCACCCGGCTGGGGCCACAGCTTCTCTCTCTCTCCTCTTTTTAAGAATTTAACTTTAATTTTAAGTTCAGGGGTACATGTGAAGGTTCGTTATACAGGTAAAACTCATGTCATGTGGGTTTGTTGTACAGGTTATTTTGTCACCCAGGTATTAAGCCTAGTAGCACCCATTAGTTATTTTTCCTGATCCTCTCCCTCCTCCCACCCTCCATCCTCCACCCTCTGATAGGCCCCAGTGTGTGTTGTTCCCCTCTTTGTATCCGTGTGTTCTCATCATTTAGCTCCCACTTGTAAGAACATGCGGTGTTTGGTTTTCTGCTCCTGCCTTAGTTTGCTTAGGGTAATGGCCTCCAGCTGCATCCATGTTGCTGCAAAGGACATGATCTCATTTCTTTTTTATGACTGCATAGTATTCCATGCTGTATACGCACCACATTTTTGTTTATCCAGTCTATCACTGATGGACATTCAGGTTGATTCCATGTCTGCTATTGTGAACAGGTCTCTGAGGAATCGCCACACTGTTTTGCACAATGGTGGAACTAATTTACACTCCCACCAACAGTGTGTAAGCATTCCTTTTTCTCTGCAACCTTGCCAGCATCTGTTATTGACTTTTTAATAATAGCCATTATGTGTGAGGAGGTATCTCATTTCACATAAGTCAAATAATATTCACACAAGTCAAATAATAGCCATTTGACTTGTGTGAGGGGGTATCTCATTGTGGTTTTGATTCTCATTTCCCTAATGATCAGTGATGTTAAGCTTTTTTCCATGATTGCTGGCCGCATGTGTGCCTTCTTTTGAAAAGTGTCTGTTTATGTCCTTTGCCCAGTTTTTAATGTTATTTTTTTTTCTTGGAAATTTGTTTAAGTTCCTTATAGATGCTGGGTGTTAGACCTTTGTCAGATGCATAGTTTGCAAAAATTTTCTCCCTTTCTGTAGGTTGTCTGTTCACTCTGTTGATAGTTTCTTCAGCTGTGCAGAAGCTCTTTAGTTTGATTAGATCCACAATCCTCAAAATAATAAGAGCCGTCTATGACAAACCCACAGCCAACATCATACTGAATGGGCAAAAGCTGAAAACCAGCGCAGGACAAGGATGCCCTCTCTCACCACTCCTATTTAACATATTAATAGTAGTAGAAGTTTTGACTAGGGCAATCAGGCAAGAGAAAGAAATAAAGGGTATCACAATAGGAAGAGAGGAACCAAACTATCCCTGTTTGCAGACAACATGATTCTATATCTAGAAAACACCATAGTCTCAGCCCAAAAGCTCCTTAACCCGATAAACAGCTTCAGCAAAGTCTCAGGATACAAAATCAATACACCAACAACAGTCAAGAAGAGAGCCAAATCAGGAACACAATTCCATTCACAATTGCCATGAGAAGAATAAAATACCTAGCAATACAGCTGATGAGGGAGGTGAAAGATCTCTACAATGAGAATTACAAAACACTGCTCAAAGAAATTGGAGATGACACAAATGGAAAAACATTCCATGCTCATGGATAAGAAGAATCAATATAATTAAAATGGCCATAATGCCCAAAGCAATTTATGGATTCAAAGCTATTCCTATTAAACTACCAGTGATATTCTTCATAGAACTAGAAAAAACTATTTTAAAATTCATATGGAACCAAAAAGAGCACAAATAGCCAAGACAATCCTAAGCAAAAAGAACAAAGCTGGAGGCATCACACCTCCTGACTTCAAACTATACTACAGGGCTATAGTAACCAAAGCAGCATGGTACTGGTACTAAAACAGATACATAGACCAATGAAACAGAATAGACAACCCAGAAATAAGGCCGTACACCTACAACCATCTGATCTTCAACCAACCTGACAAAAACAAGCAATGGGGAAAGGACTCCCTATTCAATAAATTGTGCTTGGATAACTGGCTAGCCATATGTGGAAGACTGAAACTGGACCCCTTCCTTACACCATATACAAAAATCAAGTCAAGATGGGTTAAAGACTTGAATGTAAAACCCAAAACTATAAAAACCCTGGAAGATGACCTAGGCAATACCATTCTAGACATAGGAACAGTCAAAGACTTCATGATGAAGATGCCAAAAGCAATCTCATTTTTAACTAGATATTTATGTAACAGCCTCATTGATATCCACAGTGCAGACATTATGAGAAGAATTACAGGCAAGTAATTGCAGCTGCTGCCCATGTTAGGGCCCCTGCTCCGATGTTCCTCCGAACGAGGACTCCAAGAGGAGCCTCCTCCCATCTCCATACCCACCCTCTGAACACTGGAGCAGGCAGAAAGTCCCACACAGTAAAGGCAGGTGCTCAAACTTATGCTGGATTAAAGTGGCCAAAGTCCGCGTAAGGCGTTCCTCTTAAAGCAGCGGCAGTAAGAAGGGCCGCAAAGCCACACCTTCACTCAGTAAACACAGGGCACTGAGCTTGCCCTGGCAGTATTGTACATGTGCCTTCCAGGGCTTTCCTTTCTTACGGCTTACGCCACTGGTATTCCACATTATCTTACAGATTGCAAGTTAGACCAAAAATTAAAAAGTTGTAAGGCAGCATCTCTGGGAATGAGAACAGAATTTAGAAAAAACTTCAGGAGAAACTAAGCAGATGGCTATATTCTAGGGGAGCGGATGGGAGCGGCTGCTTAACAAGCAGATTTCACAACTCTAGGGTGCTAATACTAGCTTCCAGGAGAAGCTTCAGTTGATTTAGAATAAAAAATAATGGTTTCTTCTTTCATCCCCCATTGTATTGATCTAATTATTTTTGTCCTACAAGAATTTTCAAACCCTACTGGTTCATCTGTCAGATGACCTTGGAATAACTGCCCACCTTTCATGACCATGCCAAAAGTTCCCGGTTCCCTTTAGTTAAAAATACCTTGGCTAAGCAGCACATTCCCAGCATGAGATGTGAATCAGAAAGGATACACCATGCAAACCAGAGGTCACATTTTCATGCAGAGTCCAATTACACGTGCTGTTCTCTACTTATAGGAGGGAGCCTGATCAGAAACCGCTGCAAATACGCCAGGGCCTCTTCTGCCCTAAGTGGAAAGCGCCGTGCAAGAGCTGCAGCCACTCTGAACCATCTGGTGCCACAGATGGGCCTGGACACTCACCTGCTCTGTCTCCACAAAGTTGGACACATGGCCATCGTCGTTGACGCCACAGGTGTGGAAGCGAGCGCCTGTGTGCTCACAGCTAACGCGAGAGATGAGGCAGGCCTTGGCCTGCTTGTGGGAGGCGTACACAGTGCGGATGGTCACCACTCCGCAGATGGTCTTTAGCAGCCAGTCACAGCAGCTCACCTGGTGCTGCCTCAAGGGCACGTGCAACAGCTGGTTCCTGCAAAACACAGCCCCACACCAATTCTGGTCACCTGACATCCTCCAGTACATGCTGCCTGAACAGTGAGCGTGGCTGAGGAACTGGGGGGCGCACAGTGCAGCATTCTGGGTCAGCAAACGCATACTGCTCCCCAGTGGACTCTGAACTTGGGCTGTACAGATCTGGGAAGCTCATGTGCTTCAAAGAGATCCCAAATAGCAGGACCACTGTGTCATATACAGGATGATGGCCAGGGAGTCCTTACCAAAGCTACTACCAGGTCGTCACTGTTGCTAAATGGAAGCAAAGTTGGAGAGAGAGCCAGCGTGTACTTTTCGGGGAATCACAAAGGGGCCTCTGGTTAGCTCTGTGGGCCCTACAGTTTTCATTGCAGGCCCCATGGGTAAACCTTTAATCATCTTTTGTTATTAAATCATCATGATAAATAAGTGATTAAAATTGTATTAAATATGGGAACAGTTAAATTATCCACATAAACACACACATGCACTGTGAGATGAATATGATGGGAGCACTACAAAGCAATCCAAAATAAATTTAAAAAAGATCCGAGGAAAATAAAATATAATGGAAGTTCAAGTATTCCCTCTCCATGCCTAGTGGATTGTTCTAGGCTCTGGAGTCCATGATGATAATGACAGGGTGACAGCCAACATTTATCCTGTGCACTGAGTCCCATTCTATGTACTTTGGGGTGGATTAACTCATGTCACCCTTGAAGTGACCCTGTGTGAAAGGTATCATCAGTGACCCCATTTTACACATAAAGAAGCTGAGGCACAGAGAAATAAAGTGCTTGTCTAAGGCCACAAAGCCAGCCAGTGGGTCATGGAGCTTGGAGCCCGTGTTCTTCACCCTGAGCCTTTCTCGATGGAGCCCTATGTTACCATTTGCACTGGCAGCGGCCACATTGTTCTCTCATCCCTGAGACTGGCTTGGCCCCCTTGCTCCAGCACCCAGGGGACCTGAGTGGTACCATTCTGAGGGCTCGTACTCCCTCCCAGGGAGGGGGACCCATCTCCAGGAGATGCCCTCTTACAGGGCACTGAGTGAATCTAGATCACAGTGCCCTACTTGTTTAAAAAAGGCAACACAGTTCCTGCCCTTGAGCCTTCCTCAAAGACAGCAGCAGCATTTTCTCATTGCTGGAAATCTGTGCTGTGAGCTCTGATGGGTCCTAGGGGGCTTCTCCAAGCTTCCTGCTCTCAGGTCAGCCTCCCCAACTGTGACCAAAGCCACATGCATCCCTACAGGGAGCACAGCCCGCGTCTGACCCCTTCTGAGGTCGCACGGCCACAGCGCTCCTCTGCTCGAAAAAAGATGATTAGGAAGCATTGCCGTACAAAACCGTATGTCCCTCTTCCAAATCACTCTCTCAAATTCAGATGATAAGCCAGCTTCTGAAACACGTATATTAAATCTGCATGTGGCATCAAGGCAAAGCCTCCAGAATATTCCAGAGTCTGCCAGTTACACAGCTATGGCCACTATCACCAGGGCTCAGGAGAAGAAACCTTTTGCCAAGGGGACAACCCTTAAATCAGCCCTGTTTCTAGTGACACTGCCTGGCCCTCTGGCGGGAGGATGGCTCATATCCAGGACCCCCAAAGAGTTTCCTCCCAGGACCTGATTGTACTGGGAAGCAACTGTCAGTGTGATCAATTACGAACCCAGAAAGATGACTTCACCCTGCTGCTCACTCTCCCTTACGTGCCAGCCACGCTCAGCGTTGACCCCATCTGACTCCTGCTGTGGGTCTCCAGACCTCAGACACTGCGCCACAATAGTGGGGGTTTAGACGATCAAGCCCAGGACCATGCTGCCTGTGGTGACTCAGTTGTGGTCAGTTCTGGGGGCTCCACCCTGAGTGCAAACACCACACCCCAGCGTGTTAATAGCTGACGAGGCTGGCGACTTCCTCATCTCCCTTCAGAAAGGGACACCATGGGGCTGCTCCTTCCCAAGCTCCTCTCAGCCCCCACCTCGTGAATCCCCTTTGCCTCACTTTGTTAGCGCCCCTCACACCTCCAGCCAGAGCTGGCAAAGGGAAGAGAATTTGCAAAGGTGCTGGTGCAATTCAGATCCGCCAAGGATCCCCTACGGGTTCCAAGGACCCTCACTGCTGCTGAGAGCTCTCCCCTCTGCTCACCTGACAGTTCTGGCTTAAAATAGTTTCATGGCGTCCACAAAAAGATACCTCATAATACACAGCCCCTCTGTGCCTAAGCTTGGCCACCTTTAGGGGAACATGTAACAGTTCCGGGGCACATGCGTGGCCCTGCACAATGGAACTAGCGATTCACAGAAATGCCATCGCGGAGGCTGCTAATCAACCTGCGGTCTGCAGACAAGCAGCACTGGAAGCTTATTAGAAATGCAGAATCCTAGGCCCAGCCCAGACCTGCTGCCCCAGAATCTGCATTTTTAACGAGATCAGCAGGAGATTCACGATTTTATTATTTATTTTATTTTACTTTATTTTATTTATTTATTTTGAAATGGAGTCTCGCCCTGTAGCCCTCCAGCCCAAGCTGGAGTGTTTGTTTGTTTATTTATTTATTTTGAGCGGAGTCTCGCCCTGTAGCCCAGGCTGGAGTGCAATGGTGCAACCTCGGCTCACTGCAATCTCAGCCTCCTGGGTTCAAGCGATTCTCCTGCCTCAGCCTCCCGAGTAGCTGGGATTACAGGTGTGCACCACTGCCTGTAAAGATTTTTTTGTATCTTTAGTAGAGATGGGGTTTCACCATGTTGGCCAGGCTGGTCTTGAACTGCTGACCTCAGGTGATCCGCCTGCCTCGGCCTCCCAAAGTGCTGGGACTGCAGGTGTGAGCTACCACGCCCAGCCTTGATTCACATGCATTTTGAAGTCTGAGCACATTACTGGTTCCAGATATCCACAATACCAGAGAACCAAAGAGGATGTGGGGGTGGCGAGTGTTGGGATGGACACAGGGATGTGGGGAGGGTCCCCTTCTCCCAGAAGTCAGGAATTCACTTGTGCGGCATCCAAAGCACCACGGCCAGATGAAAACCTATGGATGCCTCTGGCAAAGGGAGAGAGGCACAAACAGGTCAGAAGTAAACCTCATGAGTCCCGTCTCAGAGCTGGGAAAACTGATATAGCTTCAAAAGGCAGACACTGGATTCTAAAACATCACATTAAATGAGGTTCATTGGAACCACTCCCATGGCAGGACTTTCCTCACTTTTGCTTCTTCCTAGCATCTCCAGGCATCAGTGTGAATCTGACAGAAACAGCATTATGTCCAGAAAGGGCAACAGATAATTTACATATTTACAGGGTTGTCCCACTCTTGTCTCTGTCCTGCTGTGGAGTGAAAAGCACCAGGAGATCTTAAACACACAGAAATTCAGCCACCTTCACCTGGGCTCCAGGACTAGTCTTAGTGCATTGCTACAAGTCCCCTCGGGCAGGGTGACTCAGTTTTCCCGTTGATGGGATTGGTTTAGTGTTGTGATTACCAGCTTGGGACCAGGAGCCAGAATGCCTGGGTTCAAATCCTGGCTCTGCCACTTACTAAGTGTGTGGAGTTTGGCAAAATTCCCTCGACTATTCATGCCTCAGTCTCTCTATCTGTAAAATGGGGTAACAGAGCCTCTGCATAATTATTATAAAGGTTTTTATTATAAGGATGAGTTATTACCAGCAGAGAGATCTTAGCATGGTGACCCGAACACAGTGCTTTATAAACATCAGCCATAAACAACTACACACTGGAGGTAACCATAACTGAGAAGACTGAGTGAATCCAGGCAGAAGCACAGAGCTCGGCACCCGGGACTGAGGAAGCACTCGGCAGACGTCGGCTCTTAGGTTTTTTCACTTATGGAACAGGGTTTCTTTTGTCTGTTTCTTTCGTTTTTTGAGAAAGAATCTTGCTCTGTCGCCCAGGGTGGAGTGTAGTAGCACCATCTTGGCTCACCGCAACCTCCGCTTCCTGGGTTTAAGCGATTCTCCTGCCTCAGCCTCCCAAGTAGCTGGGATTACAGGCACCCACCACCACGCCCAGCTCATTTTTTTTTTTTTTTTTTAAATTTTTAGTAGAGATGGGGTTTCACCATGTGGGCCAGGCTTGTGTCAAACTCCTTACTTCAAGTGATCCACCTGCCTTGGCCTCCCAAAGTGCTGGGATTACAGGCATGAGCCACCATGCCTGACCCAGGTTTCTTTTCCACATCTACATTGAACACATTCCCTGAGGCCAGGGTTCGGGGTGGCGGTGAGTTCAGGGTTAGCTTTCCTCTCATTGTGCTGAGAGCAGGCCTGGGTCCTAACTCTCCAGGGGTGCCCCTTAACCCGGGGGTGGTGCAAGTGGAAGTCAAGGCCTCAGGTACCAACCAGGACCCACCCTCTGCAGGGGACCCAGGGCCTCACCAGAAGAAGGAATTCCCCCACTCAGAGCTGTCGTCCCCCTGCTTCTGCGTGCGGACAGTCAAGTCAAAGTGAGACCCGTCGTTGGGCCATGAGAAATAGAACACCCCCGAGCTGAGGATTTTCTTCAGAGCTATGAGGCGTTCCTCCTCCTTGGCCTCTTCCTGAAGAGGGTAAAAGTCGGTGGCGGTGATTTTGTAGATTTCAGCATCTGGAATTCTGCCCACAGATGTGCAACCTGTCACCAACACCAGGAAGCTCAGAGACGTGCCACCTGGAAAGGAAATCAGAGAGGAGAGCTCAGGGTTGCAGCCAGTCCGGCCACCTGGAACTCCGAGGGGACAAACGGAGCCCAGGTTCAACCATAGCCAGGAAAGCAACGTCTGTGCACCTGCGACTTCCCATGGCACTGCTCGACTCAATGGCTCAAGAACCTGCCCTGTCCCGTAAGCCTCGGGCAGGACTTCTCAAAGTGTGGAACCCTGGCCAGGAGGTCAGCATCTCCTGGGAGCCTATTAGAAATGCAGATTCCTGCTGCCCAGCTGCCTGGGGCTGGGGCAAGCTTTGCTTTAACAAGCCCTCCAGGTGATTCTGATGCCCCCAGGAGTCTGAACATTCCTGGCCCAGAGCCCTTCCAGACCCCCAGGACCTGCCCCCAAAGCCTCTCCAAACCACCTTCCCCAGTGCCTCCTCAGCCACTGCCTTGACACAGGACCCCTGGCCTGGGGTCTGTCTTCCCTTACTCTGCCACAGGAGTGGCCTTCCCAAAGCCATCGGATCACAGCCGCTCCGCCCTTCCTTCCTGCACAGCTCCCATTCCCTGCAGGACTGCAACAGAAGCTCCCAAGGCCCTCCCCGCTGCAGCCTGCCCCTGCCCGACATGTGGGCGGACACCCTGGCTGGCTGCTCCCCTGAGCTGGCTGTCCTCCAGCTGGTCCAGTGTGCCATAAGCATAACCTCACACCCTCGGCTCTGGCCCAAGATGCTCCCCCTGCCTGGGACATCCCACCACCATCTGCCCAACAAGACCTCCATGATCCCTTCTCCACGCACCTCCTGCCTGTCTCTGCGCTCACAGTACTTCAGGCTTCGGGCCCAGCATTCTATCCTCTGGAACAGCATGAGCGTCCCCACAAGCTCCGTGGGGACCATCCTGCCTCTTCCCTCCCCACTTCACCAGAAGAACTCCTCCTCATCCTTCTGGGCCAACTTGGCAGCGACTCCTCCAGGAAGCCTTCCTTGCTCTCCCAAGACACGGACAGGCACCCCTTGTACATGCCAATAGCATTCCCATCAGCAGTTGTCACACGAAGCTCATGACCTCCTTCCCCCCCGTACCCCCAGAGGAGGGACTTCCTTGGGGCAGGACCATTTCATCATCGTCTCCCGGCACCACACACACTCAGCTTGCTGGATGCTTCCTAAATAAATTCCTGCCAAATGCTACCAAGACCACCTCGGACCCTGCAGCCAGGCGAACGAGGCAGCCCTCTCTGGGGCACCACTTCGCTGTCGCTGACGGCTGCTTTTCTGTTCCCTATCCCCCACTGCTCACAAGGGCACTTCACAACACGCTACGTACTGGGGGTGCCCGGTAGCTCAGTGCCCCATTCTCGGGACAGGGCCCAAGAGATCATCAGGTAGAAACTGGCCTTTGGGGGCTGGCAGGGCTCTAGTCCCAAGGACACTCTTCCCACCCCGCTGAGGTTTAAAGGATCCACCCAGCGAGATCTTCTGCGAATGATCAGGGGCCTCTATCTAGAGCCATGGTCCGGAGATGGTTCAGATCTCTCCACACTCTGGGAAGAGACCCCAAAACAACCAATTCCACCAGCCCCTCACCCCAATTTCCTCATCACACTTCAAAGAGTGCTGCTTGTGGCAGGGTGGTGTGTGGTTGTCATTAAAGTGTGTTCCGTTAATGAGTGGCTCAGGGCTCCCAGGGGCCTGCTGATATGCCATGGGGTGGGGGTCCCAGCAGGGTAGTGGGGGGGTTGACGCCATCACATCTCCCCAGACACATCCTCAGGAAACCACCTAAGAACAAAGGAAGATATCACACTGGGGACAGAGACAGGGGTCAGAGTTCAACTTCTCAAGTAGGACAGGTGGGGTTCTGGGGTTGGCAGCCTCTGATCAGAACCTTGGCCACAGAGCAGTCCCAGCACCCACCTGCCTTTTCTGACGTGCTCAGGGCAGGGAAAAGCACAGTTCAGCAGAAGTGCCCTCGGAGTGGCAGGAGGATGGCCCCTGTGGCTGCCAGAGCTATGGAAAATTTTGTATGACATCACTCCGTGCGAGTCATAAGCTGATTTCTAGCACCACTTCCTCAACAGCCTCCGCGTGGGGGGCCTGAGTGTCTGGCAACAGTCCCAGGTTGCATTTCCTGGGCAGGACCACGGCCTAGGGGAGGCTGGGGGAAGGAGCACTGTAGCAGCCAGGAGAGGTTCTTAACAGCATTGTCACAGAGCTCTGGGGCTCCTGGGTCCAGGGAGGAGGGGGTCGGGAGTGCTACAGGGGAGTGAGGAGAGCTGGCGTCTGGTGGGCGCAGTGGAGGCAGGGGAGCTGTACAGACACAGACTCCATCCTCCTGCCCACCACAAGGGGCGCCCTTACCAGCCCCATCTCACAGGGAGGGAAACAGAGGCACAGAGAGGTTAAGCAGCCTGCCCAAGGTCACAGAGCGGGAAGCTGGGATCCAAATCCACTTTCTAGCTACAGTGCCTGGGCAAGTTACTCAAGCCAAGTCTGGCCCCACATATGGTGCTCCTAATTATACCTCCTTGCACATGACATCGCCAGCCTGCTTACCCTGCTGCTGTCTCAGGGCTACCACTGCCATTTCATACACACGTGACTATCCCCCAGGGAAACCGAATCACTCGCCCAGGCACACAGCTAGTCTGTGTTAGAGCCAAAACGCAAACATAGGTTTCACTTTAAGCCCATGCCCCATCTAGCCCCAAAGTCCAGCAGTTTCCAATCAGATTGGTTTGCTGTACCCTTTATGTCTGTATGCATGCATGGATTATTTATTTATTTATTTTTTGAGACAGAGTTTTGCTCTTGTCACACAGGCTGGAGTGCAATGGTGTGATATCGGCTCACTGCAACCTCCGCCTTCCAGGTTCTAGCAATTCTCCTGCCTCAGCCTCCGGAGTAGCTGGGATTACAAGCATGTGCCACCATGCCCAGCTAATTTTGCAGTTTTAGTAGAGATGGGGTTTCCCCATATAAGTCAGGCTGGTCTCGAACTCCTGACCTCAGGTGATCTGCCTGCCTCGGCCTCCCAAAGTGCTGGGATTACAGGTGTGAGCCACCACGCCCGGCTATTTTTTTTTTTTGAGATGGAATTTCACTCTTGTCGCCCAGGCTGGAGTGAAGTGGTACAATCTCAGCTCACTGCTACCTCTGCCTCTTGGGTTCAAGTGATTCTCTTGCCTCAGCCTCCCGAGTAGCTGGGATTACAGATGCCCGCCACCATATCTGGCTAATTTTTTGTATTTTTGGTAGAGACGAGGTTTCACCATGTTGGCCAGGCTGGTCTTGAACTCCTGACCTCAGGTAATTCACCTGCCTTGGCCTCCTAAAGTGCTGGGATTACAAGTGTCAGCCACTGCACCTGACCTGCTGTACCCTTTAAGAGTGTGGTCAACCAGTGTGCCTGCTATTAGCTGAATGTGTGCACCCCCAAGTTAATATGCTGAAGTACGAACACCCAAGGTGATGGTATGAGGAGGTGGGGTCTTTGGGAGGTGACTGGGTCATGGCAGTGGAGCCCTCACGAATGGGGTTTGTGCCTAGAGAGCTCCTGTACCTCTTCCACCACGTCAGATGCAGAGAAAAGGCAGCATCTATGAAGCAAGAAGCAGGTCCTCAGGGCTGGCCAATCTGCGGGCCGCTGCTCTCAGACCTCCAGCCTCCAGAACGGCGCGAAATAAATGTCTGTTGCTGATAAGCCACCCCGTCTACTACGGAACTTTGTCACAGCAACACACGGGACTCAGACAGCGTTCCCTACTCATTTTAAAACTGTCACTGAAGGTTTTCATCGGTAGTTGAAATGGTTGTAAATAATATATTGTGCAGTGTATTCTAAATATTGACATGTAAAACTAAAACTCTGGGAGTCTACTGTCAGTATCCCATGGAATCTACACAGTAATGTGATACTCATCGTCATCTATTATTTACAGGATTGCAGGAACATGCTCTTTTTTACCACGTGGAACTTTCACTCGTATTTCCAGTCCCCCCTCTTCAGAATTCCATCCTAATGTAGCATATTTGGTGCTTCTACGTCCTGTTCTGATCACCCCATCAGCCCTTGCAGCGTGTGTTCCTCAACTCCAAGTGTTTAAAAGGAGAGACTTCTGGTTTATCATTCCAATGAAACCTAACTGGTCAAACAATGTAAACAACACAATGTAAATAAAACACTTTGCCAAATAATTTTGGCTGTCCCCTTTAAAAGAGTGTGGTCAACCAGCGTACCTGCTATTGGCTGAATGTGTGCACCCCCAAATTAATATGCTGAAATACGAACACCCAAGGTGATGGTTTTGGGAGGTGGGGTCTTTGGGAGGTGACAGTCTTGCTCTGTCACCCAGGCTAGAGTGCAGTGGTGCAATCTCGGCTCACTGCAACCTCTGCCTCCCGGGTTCAACTTCCGCCTTTCAGGTTCCCTGCCTCAGCCTCCTGAGTAGCCGGGATTACACGCATGCGCCACCATGCCCAGCTAATTTTTGTATTTTTAGTAGAGATGGGGTTTTGCCATGTTGACTGGGCTGGTCTAGAGCTCCTGACCTCTAGTGGTCCGCCCATCTTGGCCTCCCGGAGTGCTGGGATTACAGGCGTGAGCCACCATGCCTGGCCGACAAATAATCATTTAATACGAAAAGTAATAGTGTGTTGGAACCATCTCTTAATGAGATGAATAAATATTTGTTGAAGGAATGAAAGTAGGTTCTGCACAAATTCTAATTCTAGTTTTCATTTTTGTAGATGCAAACACTAAAAAATCCTGTTCACATTAATAAGTAGACAAGAATGGAAAGGGCTTCATTGTAGAAATGTCACTCGATTCTTCAAAGTCCTTCTGAGTTAGCGCTGAAAAACGACAATAACCTGCTGATAAAATGGTTGCTAATGTGTCAGCTGATACCCCAATTGAATTCTCCTTCCATTATGGGGGAAGCAAACAACTGGACATCACCTGACTTGCAAACAGATTGTTACCTAGTCCTGACCTTATTTCAATGATGTTGACAAGCTTTTGGACTGTCCCTTTGTCTGGTATCCTAGGGGGAGTTACTTCCTGGAGCACGGCACACAGTGAGCTTCCAGAAGAGAGAAAGGCCTGCCCTCTGCCCTAACATGGAAGCAGGGCGACCGCAGAGGGGAACAAGAACACTGTCCTCCATCACAGGTGCTCGATAATAGAAAAAAGCTGAGGACCTGGAAACTTTTCCTTAGAACTGCCCCTGCCTGTGTGCCCCGGACAGTTGGTGGAATGGGTGTAACCACAGAGGCCTCTGTAGAAGAGCCTTACCCAAGCCTCAGGACCACGGTGTGGAGCGCTGCCTCTCTAGGAAGGCCCCGCCCTGCCTACCTGACCCAGCACCGATGGCTTCCTCCTCCTTCAGTCCCAGCCTCACTGTGTCCTGCCCAATCTCATTGATAGCCTGACTGCCTGACTGCGTTCTCTGTATACCATGGGTTTTTTTGTTTGTTTGCTTGTTTTGTTTGTTTGTTTTCTGTTTTTTAATTTAGAGACAGGGTCTTGCACCGTCACCCAGGCTGGAATGCACTGACTTGATCTCAGCACGCTGCACCTCCCCTTTCTGGGTTCCAGCGATCCTCCCACCTCAGCCTCCCAAGTAGCTGGGACTACAGGCTCCTGGCATGGTGCTATAGATACCACTGCTATGTAGAGACGTGGTCTTGCTACATAGCCCAGGCTGGTCTTGAACTTCTAGGCTCCAGTGATCCTCCTACCTTGGCTCCCTAAGGTGCTAGGATTACAGGTATGAGCCACCATGCCTGGTCTGTACTATGGGTTTTAAGGAAAGTGTCATGGTTCGAGCCTAGCACCAGACTGTGGGGGGTCGCTGACTCCCGGGCCACGTGTCAGTGTGGTACAGGCCACTGGTCCCCACCTGCCTCAGGTGAGTGAGGCCCCTCCCAATGCTCACCTAGAGCACAGGATTTGTTTTTGTGAGGCAGGATCAATTCTCTGACAGCCAAGAAGCTAACTAGGCTGGCAGGGGTCTCGGCAGTCCTCAGCTGAGGGAGAGACCAGGGCCCTGAAACCATCGAGGATCTCACAGCAAGGGGAAAAACAAAACTCAGAAGACTGGGGCTTCAGGCTCTGCACACCTCCCGTGGCCTGTGTGGCCTCAGCAAGGCTCTCACCCTCTCTGGGCCTCCCAGGAGGAGGCACCAGTAGTCTCGATGTCCCCTACAGGTAAAAGGCTTTGGTTCCAGGGCTCTGGACAAAGCAAAGCTATGCATGGGTCAGAGGGAGCTGCCAGTGAGGCTCTGCTGGCAGCTCCCTCTGCCAGGTAGATGGAGGCGAGGGCCAGCGGCAGGTCCTAGGCCATTTGTTATCAGGCCAGAAAAGCTGGCTGTTGGGGTCATGATACGTGGCTTGCAGACATAAGGCCCTGTTTACCGGGACCACGCCAGGCCTCCCACTAGGCTCTAGGCTGGCATTTCCTTGTGTTGTCTCAGCTCTGAGCTCACCTTCCCAGCCTGGTCTGTGCCAATCCCAACCCTGGGGTCCCTCCAGCCATCCTATCTGTCCCTCTGCTTACAAAGACACCCTCAGACTTAAAGCTCCAAACAAAGGACTTAAGACCTCTAGGCTTTCCCACCTGTGAAGGGGGAAGCTTCAGCCAGATGACCCTTAAGCCTCCCCCACCACCTATAGGCTCAGAACCCTAAGCACCGTGTGCCCACGCGGCGTGGTCTCAGGGCCCTCTCCTGCCTCCCCTCTGCAGAACATGAGGGAGGCGTAGGCAGTGGCAGCTGCTGCAGTGAACACCCACGGTGAGCACCCCTGGTGCGGATCCTCCCCCAGCTCCACTCTGGGAACCTGAAATCAGTCCTGGCCTGTGAATTTACACCTTGGAAACTGGCAAATGCTGCATCATCTCAGAGCTTCCCCCTCAGGGATCTGGGTGTCAACTCTCTCGGTAATATCCCACCACTGGGCACAGGAATTAAATTAATGTAAGACTGACAAAGGCCAGTTCGCTTCAAGACTTGCTAGAGAACACTGCATCCCAAAAGACTAAGGGTTCAAACTCCCCTCCAGAGAATTCTCCTTCTGAAGTGACTGCCCATGAAACCAGCCCTCTACTAGCTTGTGCAGAGGAGCCACCCACCAGGAGTCCACACCCCCAGGCCACACAGCCTGGCCCTCCAGCTCACACCTCGTCCTCAGCCCTCTGCAGGCCAGATCCCTCTCACTCAGCACCCTCCTCACTCCAGGCCTCCCGGGGACAGAGGAGAGACAGCAGAGCTTCTCAGTGGCGGCAGTGTCCCCAGGTCATACTCTAAGAAACTGCCTGTGGCCAGCCTGCCTGGTGTTGGAGGAGCACTCCACACTCTTCAAGGCATCACTCATGTGGACCTCCGAAGAACTAGGCAACATAGAAATGAAGCAGTTTTCCTAGATTTATAGATGGGAAAACAGTCCTCAAGAGATTAAATGCAGTTCAGCTGGGAAGTGGGAACTAGAATCCAGGAGGGCTGTCTGCTAGAAAAGTTATAGGGCTGGAGTCCCAGCCAATTGTGTGACTAGGTGGAGTCACACAATTGGAGTCACACAGGTGGGGTCACATGGTTGAAGTCAATCATATAGCTGGAGTCATACAGGTGGAGTCAGTCACATAGTTAGAGTCAGTCCACAGGTAGAGTCACACAGGTGGGGGTCACACAGGTGGAGTCACACAGGTGGGGGTCACACAAGTGGGGGTGACACAGGTGGGAGTCGCACAGGTGGAGTCACACAGGTGGAGTCACACAGGTGGGAGTCGCACAGGTGGGGTCACACAGGTGGGGGTCACACAGGTGGGGGTCACACAGTGGGGTCACACAGGTGGGGCTCACACAGGTGGAGTCACACAGGTGGGGGTCACACAGGTGGGGGTCACACAGTTGAGGTGAGTCATACAGATGGAGTCACAGTTGGAGTCACAGAGTCAGTCACACAATTGGAGTCACACAGATGGAGTGAGTCACACAATTGGAGTCAGTTACACAGTTGTAGTTGGTCACACAACTGGAGTCACACAGGTGGAGTCAGTCACAGAGTCACATAGGTGGAGTCACACAGTTGTAGCTACACTCCGTGCTGCCCAACATGCTCAACAGCTGAAAACACAAAAGAAAACAGGTCACAGTTCTGGGTCAGGGACTTACAGGGGAAAAAGAAAATCAAGTGAAAGTCAAACGCCCCTTAAGGTAACCAATGGAGACTGGAAAAACTTGATTTAAAGCCCAATCCTTCCATCCTTCAGATGCTTAGGGTACTTTCCAGAATGTGTTGAAAATAGACCAAATTATCCTGACATACCCAAAGTCAAACTCATATGCACAACACTCAGAGAAACTCCAAACCACCCCCGAGGGTGACTCTCACAGGCGGACTGGGGTTGGGGGCACCCAAAGCCTCCGAGCTGGGCTGGCTCGCATGGTCCACAAGAAGCCTCATTCCCTTCTGTGGGGTGTGGGGTGGCGGGGACTGGCTGAAGGCAGAGAGGAGGCCTCACCTAGGGCAGCCCTGGGAGGTGGTCTCCTCTCTGTGTACTCCCTGCCCCAGAAGACCCTGTGGATCCCCGCAGATCCCCTGGCTCGCTCTAATAAGACTTCTTTGGGGCTGCCACCCTTCCTGGTTAGGACTGATTTCCCACAGCTGATCTTAGATCACAGCCCTGGGAAAAAACACTTTTCCCCTGGGATGGGGGAAGGTATTGTACTTCCTGTCCTCCTTGTCAGCCCAGCCACCTGTCCCCTTCAGAAAGGAGAACAGCCTGGTGGTTGAAGGCAGTCCCTGGTGCCATAAGACATTAGTTTAAAACCCAGGGCACCACTTGAGAATGGCTGGACCTTGGGCCAGTCACTGTAATTCACTGAATCCCAGTCCCTGTCGGATGCGAAATGAATCATTCATGTATGGACTGAAAGCAGCTGCCAACTATAACTGAAAGATGCCCAGACTGTGAGGCATCTTGGGGGCTCAGAGGCCACCATGTAGAAAAAAGGGCATCAACGTGGATGGAACGCAGCATCCCTGCCACGCCTGCAAGGCAGGGTAACAACAGCACCCACCCGATTGATGGCCATGGGAGCCGTACCAACAGATTCCTAAGTGAGCGCCATGCAGGTGCGGGTCACCATCCTCACGGTCATCACCGTGGAAGGCAAGGGCCATGGGGATTTTCTGCAACTTCAGGAAGATCGCTGCAGAGCAGAAAGTCCTGCAGAAAACCCTTGGCAGCCCACATACTTTCACGGAAAAAGCAAGCGTTGGGAGGCAGCTGGATCTGGGTTCGAAACCCAGCTAAGCTTCTGACCTAAGGCAAGTTACTTGAAACTTCTGAGCCTGTTCCCTTTACTGTAAACAGGGACAACGATGCATTATCACAGTAGCCTAGTTTTAGGATTAAATAAGTGAATGTATGTCTAGCTCTTGGCACGAAACAGACATTTCCTAAATGCACTTTGTCATGTGGTACTGTGTGTTTTTCCTAAATGCTATTTGGAAATGATCACTGTAATCGTCACAGTTCAGGGAAAAACATTCCATGACAGAAAACACCCAGAAAAGGAATGGCCAACATAACTGTGCTTTTCTGGCAGCTTTAAAAATCCTCAGTGTCTGAAAACAGCCGCCGTGAGCAGGGAAGGGAGGTGTGCGCTTGGCTCAGGGAAAGCCTGAATCTGGACAACCCATACAGCCATTCCCATCTCAGCCAGGTGGGACCGAGAATCAGGAATGCGACTGGGCTCTTCTCTCGGCCCCAGAAGTCACAGGAGATGTCCATAGCCAGGTCACAGATAGCGAGGGGGGCCCTGAGAGAGGAGGAAGGAAACAGGTGGCGGAACTGAGGGCCCCAGGGCTCCCGAGCTCCAGGAACAGCAGAGGTTGGCTGTGACCACCCATGACAGCCGGGCACCGCCGGCTCACCCTCAAGTCTCTCAGAGTGAGCAGAGATGCCCACGTCTTCCTGGAAGTTCTCTCCCTTCGCAAGTTAGATCGCACTGTCCCTTCCTCTCCCTCCCACCCCACACTGACTGTCACACATCAGTGGCTTTTCTCTCCTGCCGACAACTTCTAGCCACCCCTGTGCCCCCTGGCATCTGCCCTGGCCCCTGTCCTCACCCACCTGCCTTGGCACACCTTCTAGAGTACTGCAGACAATACCCTGGGCAGAAGCCCCAGACCAGACTTTCGAAACACTTAGGCCCTCACTGGCAAGCAATGAAGACGAGCTTCCCTGGCACAGGGTTGGGGTGCTGGGACCCCCACCCTGCCCCAGCACAGGCAGATGATAACCAGGCAACACTCACCTTGACCACCCCACCTGCATGGAGGAGCAGGTTCCAAGGCATAAAGAAACATCTTAAAAGAGAAGCGAGGTCGGCCAGGCACGGTGGCTCATGCCTGTAACCCCAGCACTTTGGGAGGTGGAGGCAGGCAGATCACCTGAGGTTGGAGTTCCAGACCAGCCTGACCAACATGGAGAAACCCCGTCTCTACTAAAAATACAAATAATTAGTTGGGCGTGGTGGCGCATGCCTGTAGTCCCAGCTATTCAGGAAGCTGAGGCAGAAGAATTGCTTGAACCCAGGAGGCGGAGGTTGTGGTGAGCCGAGATTGCGCCACTGCACTCCAGCCTGGGCAACAAGAGCAAAACTCCATCTCAAAAAAAGAAAAAAGAGAGAGAGAGAAAAGAGCGGTCAAACAGAACGCCTGCACTGAGGCCCCTCCCGACGCAGAGGCTCCTGCCTACCGGGGAGCCTGGCGCCTGCTCCTCCAGCCAGCGGCTACTCACCAGATTTCAGCCTGAGCTCCCCCAGGCAGCCGTACGCGTCCGTGAGCTTGCCATACTGTCCTTTAATGACTTCCTTTTCTTCTGGAGCTGGGGGAGAAACATATCACAGAAGGCATCAGCGAGCGTCTCCTGCTCATTCCTGTTCATTCACACCCGGCTTGCCAAGCTGGCTTCCCACCCACTCCAAAAAGAAAACACAAAGACAATAGCTCGGCCCACAAACACCAAGTGTGGAGGTTTTATGATTCGCGAATCACAGAGCTGCAAGGATTCAGACCTTCCCACCAACAGCTTGCTCTCTGGAAGTGCTGACAGCTTCCTGGGGGCTGGAGGAGCTGGGGTCCTGGGGTTCTGGTATCTAGCTAGGGGCAGGCACCTGGGGCCTGGCCCTATTACTCTACCTTGCTGTCCCTGTCTACGGGTATCATCCACTAGAGACTACGTCCTGGAGGTGCCCACTCACCCCAAGGCACCTGTGGAGGTGGTAACTTGAGGAGACTGGGCAGAGGTGCCTGTGTACCTCTGAATGCCCAGGGCCCGGGTCCAACCCATCCCAAGGCAAGCTGCGTGCCTTGCCTGCCGGGTCTTTGGCAGTGATTGTCCATGCCCAAGCCAAGGCACGGACTAGTTTTAAAGCAAAACTGACAGAGGGAAGAACCATTAGGCGCAGGGAGTCCTAACCTCTCCAATGATGCCACAGGCCCTTCTGGCCATGACGGGGCAGGTCTTTAGACCCCTTCTCAGAGTAATGTTTTAAGTGCACAGAACAAAATACAAACATAGATGAACCTTGAAAATATTACGCTACATGAAAAAGGCCAGTCACAAAAGACCTCAGAAAGATTCCATTTTGGCCGGGCACGGTGGCTCACTTTGTAACCTGTAACCCCAGCACTTTGGGAGGCGAAGGCGGGCGGATCACCTGAGGTCAGAAGTTCAAGGCCAGCCTGGGCAACATGGTGAAATCCTGTCTCTACTAAAAACACAAAAATTAGCTGGGCATGGTGGTGCACGCCTGTAGTCCCAGCGACTCGAGAGGCTGAGGCAGGGGAATGGCTTGAACCCAGGAGGCAGAGGTTGCAGTGAGCCGAGATTATGCCACTGCACTCCAGCCTGGGTGACCGAGTGAGACTCCGTTTCAAAAACAAGATTCCATTTCTATGAAATGTCCAGAACAGGAACATTTCTACAGACAGAAAGTAGATGTTGTGGTTGTCCGGGGCTGAGACTGGATAAAGGGGGAATGTAGATAATTGTTAATGAGTATGAGGTCTCTTTTAAGGGGGACAAACATATTCTAAAATTAGATTATGGTGATGGTGATGGTTATACAACCCTGAAAATATATTTTAAAAACATGGAGTTGTATACTTTAATGAGTAAGTTGTATGGTACAGAAATTATATCTCAATAAAGCTGTTATAAAAATCAAGAAAATAAATATGATCACAAATACCAATCTTATTGAAATCTAGTTATCAAAATATTTTTTGAATGTTATAGCCTAGTAATCTATGTGCCTTATCAGCATATTAAATCGCAAAATCCAGTGGGGTGTATTAACCACCTTAATTTAAAACTAGTGATGAGAACAAATGCCATTTCAAGATATCTGAAACAATGCTAATGTGATGTGGAGATATCTGTAATTGCAGTTGGTGACAGGGTCAGAGATATGGCTAACCCACATTGGTGACGGGTCAGAGAGATGGCTAACCTACATTGGTGACGGGTCAGAGGTATGGCCAACCCACACTGGTGACAGGGTCAGAGATATGGCTAACCCACATTGGTGACAAGGTCAGCGATATGGCTAACCCACACTGGTGACGGGTCAGAGATAAGGCTAACCCACATTGGTGATGGGTCAGAGATATGGCTAACCTACATTGGTGACAGGGTCAGAGATATGGCTAACCCATGTTGGTGACAGAGTCAGAGATGTAGCTAACATACTGGTTTTGCTGCCTGCCTTCCTAATTAGAGGAAATGCTGCATTTCAGGTAGGATTGATAAAAGTAAAGATGGACTTTTCTCCCCACCCAAGAAAACCAATCTTCAAATCCTATGCACAGAACCCTTGAGGAGCTTTGGGCCCCAGAAGAACCCTTGGGCTGGATGGAACCATTTCTACATCATCATGGAGGTAAGAAAAGGGGCAGCTGGTTCCCTTTCTACCTCATTGTCTTAAGCAGCCGAAAAGGATTCTTAGACTGCCTCAACTCCCACAGTTAAGGAATTTCAACCAGGAACTAAGATCCCAAAGTGAAATGTTAGAAAGGAGAAAATGACAGAAAACATCAGCCCCTCATACCAAGCCCTCAGAGCAGATGGACTGTGAACTGACTTTCATCACTTCCTGCTGTCTCTAAAGATGTTGACTCAGAGAGGCAAGTGTAGAAAGCTTGGACGAGCATTTGAAGCAGGTGAACTTCGTTTTAGCTAACACGCATCCCAACACCCCAACTCAAAAGATCCACCATGCCACATTTTCCAGCGCAGTCTTGATTTCCTGGGTCCTCTCAACCATCCCCATCCCCCTCAAAGGCACTTGTCCTCATCAGACCACAAGTCCCAAATGGGATTGGAAATACATTCAGACAGTCCCATCCTCCCCTCTGAAGCTCTTCCCACTCTCAGTCCCCCAGGAGCAGGTGCTGGCAGCCCTAGAGCTGCCTCTCTCAGGAACCAGCATGGACTGGCTGTTCCTGCCTCGTGCTCCTCTAGCAAGCACAGGAGGACAGAAGGTAGGCACCAGGGCCTCACAACATGACCTGCTACCAACCACCAAACAGACAGCTCTCTCCAGGCTGGTGCTCAGGACACAGCTGGTGGGGCAGAGAGTCAGGATAGACTGTAAGACCAGAGACCTCCCCTCCTCCATTTCTCTAGGCAGGACTGATGGTAAGACGTGATTTAAAGAGCAGGACTGATTATCAGTATAGCTTGAGTGGCCAGCAACTTGAAAATACACTCAATCCCATTATTCACAGTAGCTATGTTCCATAGAGTTACTCGCAGATACTGAAGCAAGCAGTGCTCCTAAGGGAAATGCAGAGTTAGGTTCCTGAAAGCCTTGGGTTGCAACATTTTTGTCAACAAATCAATACATAAACTTGTTTTATGTGTTTTTCTGTTTAAAAGACACCTTACTGAATAAACAGATGGCCCTCAACTTACAATGGGGTCA
Source organism: Piliocolobus tephrosceles (assembly GCF_002776525.5). Taxonomy (NCBI): domain Eukaryota; kingdom Metazoa; phylum Chordata; class Mammalia; order Primates; family Cercopithecidae; genus Piliocolobus; species Piliocolobus tephrosceles. The sequence continues at coordinate 59,462,645 of NC_045438.1, read as the reverse complement.
CGTCCTGATAAACCCAAGGTAGGTTGAAAATATCCTAAGTTGACAATGCATTCAATACACCTAACCTACCAAACACCATAGCTCAGCCTGCCTTCCACCTACCCAGACCACTTACATTAGCCTAGAGCTGGGCAAAATCATGAAATACAAAGCCTACTTTCTGATAGTGTTGACTATCTTATGTAATTTATAGACTATTGTACTGAAAGTGAAAAACAGAATGGTCCCACGGGTACTTAAAGGATGGTTTCTACTGAATGCATATTGCTTTCACACTGCTATAAAGTTGAAAAATCATAACTGGAATGAACCATCATAAGTCAGGAATCATCTGTACAGTGTTGATTCGTTAACACTGAACCAGTGGCACTAGAACACACACCTGTATATAGTTTATCAAACACATATATTTTTCCCATAAGGCACATCACTGCCTTCTTACACTAGAAAAACTAGACAGCACTTTCAAACAGTGAAACCACGAAGAAAAAGCACAAAACATGAAAAATATGACGCTAAACAAATCACAAAAACCACGCTCATTTACACCAAGAGGGTGAAACAAGATGACAGAGCATCCTTTTCAGCTGGGAACAGGCTCATTGGGTGACACATTTTCACCACTCTGCTGGTGTCCATGAGTTCTGATCTTCGGGTGACAAATTTTAGAGAGCAGGTGAATTTACAAATATGGAATCCATAAATAACGAGGATCCACTGAACATGGTTTAAGGACCTGGCAAAGACCATGAGGAGACTTACTAGGAAAACAGTCATTCATCAGCCTCAATGTGAATTAATCTGCACAACGGCTCTTCACCTGGGGTGACAGAGGAAGCCCCTGACAGTCACTGGAGCTTCAAGGCATAGCTCCTGGGGGAATCTGTATACAAAATTATATTCAAAATTGTATGCAATTTTTTTTTTTGGAAAGAGTCTTGCTGTGTTGCCCAGGCTAGAGTGCAGTGGTGCAATCTCAGCTCACTGCAACCTCTGCCTCCTGGGTTCAAGCAATTCTTCCACCTCAGCCACCCAAGTAGCTGGGATTACAGGCAAGCACCACCATACCCAGCTATTTTTTTATAGTTTTAGTAGGGACGGCATTTTGCCATGTTACCAGGCTGGTCTTGAACTCCTGACCTCAAGTGATCTGCCCACTCGGCCTTCCAAAGTGCTGAGATTACAGGCATGAGCCACTGTGCCCGGCCAAAACTGTATGCAAATTTTTGATAAGTATTTTTATGGGGGCTAATATCCCATTTTCAACAGAATCTCAAGAGTTCAGTGCCCCCAAAAAGGTTAAGAACCAGTTTAATGTATGAATATTTTTCCCAATGCTCACTTGAATTTGATTGGGTTTTCTCTGGGGAAGGGAGAGTGCAGAGTAACCTAAAGATAATCAGTGAAATCAGCAACCTTTACGAGCAGCCAGAAGCCCCTCGTCTTGAGGACTGAGCAGACTCTGCCAGCAGCGGGGTGGGGAGCTACAGAAAATGAAGTGCCTGGGATATTAGGTTGTGGCAGAACGGCGTGTTAGCCTCCTTTACTACTGCAACAAATGACTATAAACAGTGGCTTAAGCAGCACAGACTCATGACCTTACAGTTCTGCACTCAGAATTCTGAAATGGGTTTCGCTGGGCTGAAAGGAAGGTGTCAGCAGGCCTGCATCTGCTCTGAAGGCTGCAGGAGAAAATCCATTTAGTTGTCTCTCGCAGCTCCCAGAGGCTGCCTGCATTCCTTGGCTCTCGGCTCCTTCCTTCTTCTTCAAATTCAGCAATCGCAGCAATCAGATCCCTGCTTCCATCCTCCCATTTCCTTCCCTCTCCCTGCCTGGCCTCCCTCTTCCAGCTTTTAAGGACCCTGTAAGTGCAATGGACTCATCCAGATCATCCAGGATAATGCCTCCTCTTAAGGTCCTGATCACATCTGCAAAGTCCTCCTGCCATGTAAGTGCCACATTCACAGCTTGGGAAGGAGGACGTGGGCCTTCCAGCCCACGGGTCTCCTGCCTCTGCTCACACACTGATGAAGGGTGAGGAGGAGAAGGAGGCATCCTTTCCCCCAGCATCTGCTTGGAGGCAATGCCAAACCCATTGGTAAGGCACTCAGACTATGTCACACACCTACAGGGCCCTCCTGGGAGGCGGGCCTACGAAACCCCAACTTCACAGGCAGAATCAAAGGCTATGTGCATTGCCAAATGTCTTCCCCCAGCCTTCACGTACTGCAGACAGGGCTGGAGAAGGTGAATCAGCAGTTCTCAGTGCTCCATCTCAGTAGATAAGCTGATAAATGCAATAAAATAATTATGACACCAAAAATACCTATTTCAACCCTAGCAGCTTTACAAAGCCTTGAAACAGAACCCGTAAGCCCTGGTATGATCCGGGTCTGACTTTGTGAACCGTGAAACAAGGAGGCCTTTGTGCATTCATTCAACTACGCGAATAAGCCTGACCAAATAAAACAAAATGACAGGAAATTGCTAAACAAAGTGTTGTGGCCAAATCCACACTTGAGGGGTGGGAAGATGACCCTGGGAGAAGCTATGCAAACAAAAGTGACCCCTTGCCCTGGTGCATTACAGATGACAGGCATGGACTTTACATCCCTGTCATGGGAAAATTAAGCACGAGTAAAAACACGACTTTCTATCCTCATATTTTAAAAACAAACAAACAAAACCCAACAGCACCACCTTGTCCCATTCCAATGCTGTCAATTATTGACTCCTTGAGAAAAATAACTTCACCTCTGACTTATACAATACGGGAGCTCAAAACAGGCCTTGACCATGGTGGACAGGAAAATCACAAGATGTTTCTCCACCATGAACAGACGCACTGTAAACAAACTGGGAGGCCCCAGGCAGCAGAACTTCATTCTCTTCTGGGTCCAGAGGCCAGAGAGCTGAAATCCAGGCATCAGCAGGGTTCCTCTGATACCTGGAGCCAGGACCCGCCTTACCTCGCCCTGCATCTGGTGTTTGCTGCTTGTCCTGTCCTTGGCATTCCTTGCCTATGGCTTCCTCAATCCAGGCCCTGCCTCAGTTGTCACGTGGCAATTATCTCCCCATATGTCCCCTCATTGTTATGTGGCCATCCTCTCCCCGCATGGTGTCCCCCAGTTGTCACGTGGCCATCCTCTCATGTGTCCCCCCGTCATTATGTGGCCATTCTCTCCCTGTGTGTCCCTCCACCATTATGTGACCATTCTCTCCCCGTGTGTCCCCCCAACATGACACGGCCATCCTTTCCCTATATGTCCTCCCATCATCATGTGGCCATTCCCTCCCCACGTGTTCCCTGTCATCACGAGGCCATCCTCTCCCCACATGTCCCCTGTCGTCACAAGGCCATCCTCTCCCCATGTGTCCCTCCACTGTCACGTGGCCATCCTATCCCAATATGTCCCCTCCCATCATCACATGGCCATCCTCTCCCCACGTGTCCCTCCATTGTCACGTGGCCATCCTCTCCATCATCACGTGGCCATCCTCTCCCCACGTGTCCATTGTCACGTGGCCAGCCTCTCCCCACGTGTCCCTCCATTGTCACGTGGCCAGCCCTCTCCCCATGTGTCCCTCCATCATCACGTGGCTATCTTCTTAGAACAGCAGTCACAATGGATTAAGGGCCCACCCTACTCCAGTATAACTTCATCTCAGCGTTACAACTGCAACAATCCTATCTCCAAATAAGATCCCCTTCTGAGGTCCCGGGGGTTAGGACTTCAACATATCCTTTTGGAGGACACAATTCAGCTCAAACACTTGGTCATCTTTTTACTTAGTGGGCCTGTCCTTTTAAAGCCTGACTGCCCCATCGGCCGTCTCTCCAGTAAGCTTCCTTTATCCCTGCAGTGCCTTCACCTCCAAGTCCTAACCTGACCCTTCTGATGTATCAGGAGCACGCACCCCACCCCAGGAGGCAGGGGCCTGGCAGCCTCACTGCCCACCTCTAGCACTCCCAGAGGCCTGGCTTCCCAGGAGGTTGGTTCCAGAGTCACCCCACACCCTACTTGCCCCCAAACAACTGTATTTTCTCAATTAGGTTTGAAGGAAGAAGAAATCCTTTTTGCTCTCCAAAATGGAGGTGACAACACGGATGTCTACACACACCAGGAAGGTAACAAATAAATCTGGCCAGGCATGGTGGCTCGCACCTGTAATCCTAGCACTTTGGGAGGCCAGGACAGGAGGACTGCTTCAGCCCAGGAGTTCAAGACCAGCCTGGACAACACAGTGAGATTCCATCCCTACGAAAATTTTTTTTTATAAGTAACCAGGCATGGTGGTGGGAACCTGTGGTCCCAGCTACTTGGGAGGCTGAGATAGGAGGACTGCTTGAGCCCAGGAGGTCAAGACTGCAGTGAGCTGTGATTGTACCACTACCCTGTCTCAAAAACAAATAAACAACAAAATGAAGCTGCTGGAAGGGCTTTAGGTGAGCAGAGCACACACACCAGCCAGGTGCCAGTCATGCCCACCAGCCCAGTACTGCCAGGCTGCAGCATTTCCAGAAGACAGGGCACTCCAGGCCTTCCAGTGCTGGCAACCATCCCCATTTATTTTAAGCACCGCATGGGCTGGAAGCACACCTCTGCAGACTGGATTTGGCCTGCCCATTTGCAACTTCCGTCCCCCCTTTCTCGATCATCTCAGAAATAGACAGACTCTTCCTATCTCCCACGCTTTTAGTTGCATTTCCTGTAAGTTTTTCCACATGAGAATATCTTTGCTTGCCCTCTGGCTGGCCACAAATTTCTGGCCTTTTGAAGAAAGCCCTCCCTTCTGCCTCCTCAGCCCCCTTCCTCGACCCCTCTTGCCAGAGATTTGGCCACTGGCTCAGTGGACACATCTTCATGCCTTCTGTGGCTGGCACCCTTCCAGGCACAGAGACACTGCAGTGAACCAAACAGATGGAAACCATCCAGCATTTGGCAGTGGCCAAGAGGAACAGGAGGAATGAATGGATGAGTGATGGCAGGGGGTGCAGACCGAGGTGGGGTGGGAGGCTGGGGTGGGGGCACTGCCGAGAAACAGCCAGGAAGGTGTGGGTGCTGTTCGAGCTTCCTGCCAGGGTGGACAGATAAGATCAATAAGAGCAATATAGACAGTGACACGAGGGGAGCAGAAAAAGTGAGCAGGGAGTAGGGGACGAATAGTGGGGAAGGGGAAGTGACGTTTTAGATGGTGTCATCTCAGAAGGCCTCACTGCAAGGGTGACATCTGAATACGGACCTGAAGGAAGCCAGAGAGAGAGCTGCATGGAGAGCGGAGGAGCACTGTAGGCCCAGAAAGGCACATGCAAAGGTCCTGTGGCAGAAGCACTCCTGACCTGTGCAAGCCCCAGCAAGGTGGGCAGTGTGACTGAAGGTTCATGGAGGAAGTGGAGTGGGGAATACACTGCACAGAAGTTTGAGGTCACAAAAAGGTTTTGGGTGTCACTCTGAGTGCCACTGCAGGGGTCTGAGGTTCATCCTGCCTGCTATGTTGAGAACTGACTCTAGAGGAATAAGGAGAGAAGGAAGGAGACCAGTTAGGAGGTGCTAGCGCCAGCTGGGCAAGAGAGAACTCTAGCCTGAACCAGGGCGCAGCAATGGAAGAGCTGAAGAACACGTCCAATTCTGGTGACAGACAGACAGACAGACACACACACACACACACACACATGCTTTTTAGTTGTGGAACTTTCCAAAGAAAAGTAGGATGACATAATAAACCCTTGTACCCTCATTATCACATACCCACCAACTCCACCTGCTCCCAACCTACGCCCAGGCTACCCACTGTCCTATACCTTAGATCAGCTCAACTCAAAATGGGCTCCTCAGCACCAAGCATTAGAAATACCTTACAGGGCCCACCCCCCGCCTTGTGAATCAGAAGCTCTGGGCTCAAGACCTAGAAAGCTGTTTGAATGAGCCATCCAGGGGACTTGAATGCATGCCAAAGCTTGAGAAGCACTGCCCTAGGTTATTTTGAGTAAATTCCAGGCATCATATTATTTCATCTATAAATATTTCAGTAAGAATCTGGAAAAGATAAGAGTTCTTTTAAAAAACACAACCATGGCCAGACGTGGTGGCTCATGCCTGTAATCCCAGCACTTTGGGAGGCCAAGGGGAATGGATCACCTGAGGTTAGGAGTTCAAGACCAGCCTGGCCAACATGGTGAAACTCCATGTTGCTCTCCACAATAGAGGTGACAAAGCAGATGTCTACACACACCAGGCAGATAACAAATGAAGCTCGGGCAGATAACAAATGAAGCTAGCTAGGCATGGTAGCTCCCTCCCTATAATCCCAGCACTTTAGGAGGCCAGAGCAGGAGGACTGGCTGAGCCCAGGAGTTCAAGACCAGACTGGGCAACATGGTGAGATTCCACCCCTACAAAAATTTTTTTTGTAATTAGCCAGGCACGGTGGTGGGAGCCAGTGGTCCTGGCTACTTGGGAGGCTGAGACAGGAGGATTGCTTGAGCCCAAGAGGTCAAGACTACAGTGAGCTGTGATCACACCACTACCCTGTTTTTAGTCTCTACTAAAAATACAAAAATTAGCCGGGTGTGGTGGTGCATGCCTGTAATACCAGCTACTCAGGAGGCTGAGGCAGGAAAATTGCTTAAACCTGGGAGGCGGAGGTTGCAGTGAGCCAAGATCACGCCACTGCATTCTAGCCTGGGTGACAACAGCGAAACTCCATCTAAACAAAAACAAAAACAAAACACAACCACAATACCATTATCACATCTAAAAAGAAGTTGCCAGCAATTCCTCAACATCATCGCATATCTGGGTATATTTTGAAGGTGGAAACACGGACAGATTGGCTATGGGATATGAGAGAAAGACAGGGTTCAAGGATGATGCCATGTTCATTGCCTGAACAATGGAAGGGATGGAGTGGCCCTGGCATGACAGCAAAGACTGAGAGGACAAGTCTGGGCAGAGCATTGGCTGGGACCAGACATGCTGTGGCTCTGTTGCAGCCCCGCATGGAGGCTGAGGACAGAACTCTGCAAGTCTAGAGTCCAGCAGAGAAGTCTGGTTGGAAAGATCCCCCAGGCGTCCCCAGCAGGCAGAGTTATGTATAATCATGAGGCTGGGTGTGGTGGCTCCCACCTCTAATCCCAGCACTTTGGGAGGCTGAGGTGGGAGGATCACTTGAGCTCAGGAGTTCAAGAACAACCTGGGCAACATAGGGAGACTCCATCTCTAAAAATATAATAAAATATATTAATCGGGCAAGGTGTGCACACCTGTGGTCCCAGCATCTTCGGAGGCTGAGGTGAGAGGATCATCTGAACCGGGGAGGTGGAGGCTGCAGTGAGCCATGATTGTGCTACTGCAATCTAGCCTGGTTGACAGAGTGAGACCCTGTCTCAAAAATAAATAGATCGGTGCCATGGCTCATGCCTGTAATCCCAGCACTTTGGGAGACTGAGGTGAGTGGATCACCTGAGGTTAGGAGTTCAAGACCAGCCTGGCCAGCATGGTGAAACCCCACCTCCACTAAAAATACAAAAATTAGCCGGGTGTGGTGGCACATGCCTGTAATCACAGCTACTTGGGAGGCTGAGGCAGGAGAATCACTGAAACCCAGGAGGCGGAGGTCGCAGTGAGCCAAGATTGCACCACTGCACTCCAGCCAGGGTGACAGAGCGAGACTCCGTCTCAAACAACAACAACAAAAATTAGCTGGGAGTGATGGCGTGCACCTATAATCCCAGCAAAAACATAAAATAAAATAAAATAAAATAAAATAAAATAAAATAAAAATCATGAGGTTGGAGGGGATCCCCTAGGGAGTGAGTGGGGGGCACCGACTTCTGGGTGCAGCATGTTTGAAGGTCAGGGTGGACTGAGAAGTGACCAAGAAGATACAACAAAACTCAGCAGTGTGTGGCATCCTGGCAGCCAGGAGAAGAAAGCATTTCAAGAAAGCAAGAGTGGTCAGCAGGTCAGAGGCTGCTGCTGTGTCTATCATCTGAGGACTGAGGACTGATCACTTTAGTTAGGCATTGGCGACTCAGAGAGGAAGTTTCAGGAAAGTTGAGGAGCAAAAACCTGAATGGGGAGGGAGAGAGAAAATGGAGACAGTGGGGACAGATGATTCTCTGAGAATTTCCTCATACATGTGTTAGTGTGCATGTGTGTACGCATGTGTGTGTGTGTGCATATGTGCACATGTGTGTGTGGAGAGCAGAGAAATGGAGAGGCTGTTGGAGAGGGAAGTGGGTCAAAAGATTTATCTAGGACAGGGGCATTTACACCAAGCTTGTGTGCTGGCAGAAATGAGCCAGGAGAGAGATGAGGACTGATACAGCTGAGAGAGAGGTCAGGACGGAAGTGGCAGGAGCAGGGAGCTACGAAAGCCACACCCTGGAGCAGGCCACAGGTATCTGTGCACAGGTGGCGCTGGTCTCAAACGCAGACAGTGCACCGTGGGGAGCAGATGGGAAGGCGGACAGATGTGGTGGGCAGGTAGCAGTGGTGCAGGGAACCAGTGGGAATTCTCTTCCGGTGGCTTCAAATTTTTGGGTGGAATGAGAGAGGACCAGGCCGTCAGCTACAAGAGAGGTCGGGGAGGAGGCACGCAGAGCTGAGGAAAGGGGAGGGTGGAGTTGCCGTCCGGGAGGGTGGGGGAGCGGACAGAGCACAGAAATGGCTGAGGTTTCACCAGGTGGGGAGGACCCAGCAAGAGAGGCAGGCGGGGAGGGTGAGTGCAAGGCAGGGCTGGTCACTGACAGGGCAGAGGGAAGGCATGAGACAGGCGAGGTGCTGTAAGAAGGCCACGGGTTCTAAGGATCACCATCCCAGTAGGGTCAAAGGTCACTGGGGGCCAGGCATAGTGGCTCATGCCTCTAGTCCCAGCACCTTGGGAGGCCAAGGCGGGCGGATCACAAGGTCAGGAGATCGAGACCATTCTGGCTAACATGGTAAAACCCTGTCTCTATTAAAAATACAAAAAATTAGCTTGGCAAGGTGGCGGGCGCCTGTAGTCCCAGCTACTCGGGAGTCTGAGGCAGGAGAATGGGGTAAACCCGGGAGGCGGAGCTTGCAGTGAGCCGAGATCGGGCCACTGCACTCCAGCCTGGGTGACAGAGCGAGACACTGTCTCAGAAAAAAAAAAAAAAAGTCACTGGGACTGGGAATTGCAGGATGAGTGACAAGGTGAAAGTGGAAAATGAACAGTGGGATGTTTGAGACAGACGCTGGAGGTCAGGGGCGTAGTGTGTGAGCGAGTGGCTGCAGGGGTGGGGTCACTCACTGGAGGGCAGTTGGTCCTCCGAAGGATCAACGTGGCCACTGAAGGCACCAAGAACAAGGCCGGACTCATAGTGAGAAATGAGAGAGAGAAAGAAGGAAAACTCGCTAAGGAACCAGGCGACTGCTGAAACGAGGGGCAGTGGGGGACGCAGTCTCGTGGTGTTACTGGAAAGGGGTCCCGATCCAGACCCCAAGAGAGAGTTCTTAGATCTCATACAAGAAACAATTCAGGGCGAGTCCATAAAGTGAAAGCAAGTTTATTAGGAAAGTAAAGGAATAAAAGAATGGCTACTTTATTGGCAGAGCAGCAACATGAGCTGCTGATTGCCCATTTTTATGATTATTTCTTGATGATATGCTAAACAAGGGGTGGATTATTCATTTCTGGGAAAGGGGTGGGCAATTCCCAGGAACTGAGGGTTCTTCCCCTCTAAAAAAGAGCATATAGGGTAACTTCCTGATGTTGCCATGGCATTTGTAAACTGTCATGGTGCTGGTGGGAGTGTCTCTTAGCATGCTAATACATTATAATTAGTGTATAATGCGCGGTGAGTATGACCAGAGGTCACTTTCATTGTCATTTAGGTTTTGGTGGGTTTTGGCCGGCCTCTTTACCACAACCTATTTTAACAGTAAGGTCTTTATGGCCTGTATCTTGTGCTGACCCCTTATCTCATCCTGTGGCTAAGAATGCCTAACCTCCTGGGAATGCAGCCCGGCAGGTCTCAGACCCATTTTACCCAGCCCCTATTCAAGATGGAGTCACTCTGGTTCACGCGCCTCTGATAATGGTGCGTGGGGTCAAGGGTTAACTGAGCTGTTTCCCTTTTGGCGAGAGAATTTGATTGTGGGTTGACTTTCTAGTCCTGTTTCCCTGGTAACCTGAGAAAGTTGTCTATGCTACTTGAACAACATGGCTTATGATAAAAATAAATAATGGATGGGGCTTGTGGAGGCTTAAGGAATAGGCTTATCCTTGGAGGAGGCTGGGGAACTCCCCGTCTCCAGCCCCAGTGGTCCAAGGGTGTGGAAGAGAAACAGCCACCGCTTGAGAGGCTCCCAAGGAAACCATAGTTTGTCCCACAGCACAGCAAATGGGGCTTGTGGATTCTGGGTCCCAAAGCAGAGCTCCGTGGGACAGACCATCCCGAGGCAGAGACTGGTCTCAGTAGCAGTGGTGCACTGCTCTGCGTGAGAGCTCTGGTCACCCAGAGCCAGTCCAGCTCAGTAACCAAGCAAACCAAATGCTCTTCTTTCTTGAATAATATTTTCCGCAATAACATGCCATAAGGAAATGCCAACGAAGCCCAGCCCACAGGTCAGAAAAATAAGGAGGTCATTTGACAATGCAGATAGCCTGAGACTGAGGTAGCATTTGTGGCCACATTCTTGGACATGACATGAAACCATCTTCTCGTATTTCTGGGTCTCAGGAGGCCAAAGTCTCCTTCATGTGTTAATTTGGAGCTCAGTTCTGACTGACTGGTGGCTGCTCCTTCCAGAGTTATCAGTTTTGGAGCTGAAGCAGCTCTTCAGAAAGACAATAGTTTTCCCAAGGCAGAGCAAGGCTGCAGGCTGGTTGCTAAGCAAAGGGGGAATCAAAACATCTGTCTGAAACAGAAGCTGTGAGGCAAGACAAAGCCAACTGGCAGAGACACATCAGCTGGCTAAGGGACTCTCCGGTCCTCCCACTGCTGCTCCCTCACCAAAAAGTCCAGGCCACATGAAAGAGCCACAGAGTGAGGGGACACTCAGAACACATCACCCTCAGCAAATGCACTACCTCCCACCAACGCCGTGCCCATGTCACATCCCAGCCAGAGAAAATACAAGAAAGTTTGGTTTCCTGCAGTCAGAGCCAGAAACCCATCTGTGAGGAGGGTGAGCCCTCCCCTTCCCCCAGCACTTTCCACACCCTTCCCTGCACTGAGCCATGGCCAAAGAGGGAGGCCAGCTCCCCTAACAAGAGGGCTTGAGCACAGGACTGGCCACTGAGTCTTTGTAATTGAGTTTTTTCCTTAAAAATAAGAAATCCAGAAAAACAGTTTACACCTTAAAAAGGCAGGCCCAGTGCCAGACATGCCTCAGGCAGAGCCAGTGACAGGGCCCAGCACGATGGGCAGCTCCTTACACTTCGGGATGAGACAGAACAGGCAGGGCTGGGCTGTGTTTTCACTGGGCTTGGTAGCTCCCGACCCTCCTACCCAACAGGGAACGAGAAAGAAGCACAAAAATACCCATTTCTCTCCAAGTGTATGCACCTTCTCTTCTGACAAGAGGGAGGGGTGGAGCAATGTTTCCTAGCCACCAGGGAAGTCCCAGAGCGGGGCTTCCATGTCGCACTGCCTCGCACAATCACCCCTAATTAGGTCCTAACAAATTAGGTCCTGCAGCTACAGGTTCTAATCCTGGCTACCTTTCCAGTTTCGTCACTCATTTCTTCCTGAACCTGCCAAACCAGTTCCTCGGTTCCTCCCCAGCTCTTCTTCCTCTCTCAGGTGATTCCTCTTGGGAAGGCTCCTCCCACCTCAGGGCCACCTCCCTATTTCCACATGAGCATGAACACACTCACGTACTCCTCTAGAAGTCATGTGGTGCGACCCGCGTATGCCTCCTTTTGCTACGAGATCCAGGAAGGAGCCCGGCTTTGGGAACTGAGGGAGCCTAAGCGGGGAAGCCACACACCCTGTCACACTTCAATTTCACCACTCAACAAAGGGTCTAGATGCCCACTGTCTGCCAGGCATGGTTCTAGGAGAAAAACAGGCAGTGAGGAAGGAAAAACAGGCAGTGAGGAAGGAGAACAGAGCCATCAGAGAATAACAGAAGCCAAGTGAAGAAAATGCTTCCAGAAGCAGGTGTGATCATCTGGGGGATGCTGCTGGATGGAAGGCTGAGCAGCCAAAAGTTCCTGGGGGCCTTGAGGAAAGGTTTCAGAAGAGTGGGAGGACAGAGCCTGGCCGGAGCCACTTCAAGGGAGACTGGAAGGAGGGAAGGTATGTAGACGATCTCGTCGCATGGGAAAACCAAGAGATGAGTTGGGGGCCAAGGTCAAGAGAGGGTTTCTTAATGTGAGCCATGACAGCCTGTTGGTATAATGGTGCAAATGACCGAGTTAGGAAGGAAAGGGGGAAACTGCAGGAGCGAGGTCTTAAAAGATGAGAGGGGACAGGGTCAGTGGGCTGGGGGGCGGGGAGAGCCTGGGAGGCTGTCCACAGTACTGGAGCCAGGGAGTGGGTGCGGGGGCTGTTGAAAGTTCTTAGTTACCTTCATTTCCCCAGTGAAATAGGAAGCAAAATCATCAGGCGTGAGGGGGATGAGATGTCAAAGGCTTGAGGATGTGAAATAGTCATCCTGGAGGTCAGATGGCTGGGGAAATACAGGAAGATTTTTTGATTCCACACAGCCCTGGAAATCCTTTATGAAGTCTCACAGAACAGTCAACATTGCTGTTTTTCTCTCCAGCCACATTCAGCAACACGAGTGCATACAGGGTGTAGAGGAGGGCAGGAGAGGGCTAGAGTCACTAAGAGCTGAGGATACTGCCGACAGGTGTGCAGCAGAGGGAACGGGGCAGAAAAAAGGGCAGCGGGAGGATGGCGAGTGAGAGCCCAACAGAGCAGGTGGGTGAGCCTCCCTGTGACCTCATCCAGACAGCGGTAGACAGACCCAGTGAGCAGGGAACTCAGCTCCTCAATGAATGGAGAGGTGTGGCCAAGGAGGAAGATGGATTCCAAACGGTCCCTCTTAGAGAGGGAAGAGGAACCATGGCCTGAAGTAGCACTGCAGGACAGGGACAGGGTGCCTACCCTGCCTCCACCACCACTCCCAAGGACAGCAGAGCAGTCTCAAGAGAAGCCCCAGCTTGAGGGGAGTGCGTGCTGTAAGGGAAGCGTTCAAAGAGGCTGACCACGGTGGCGGTAGGTTGGGGTGGTGGGGGTAGGTCAGGGGTGGTGGAGGTTGTGCTTATTGAAGACAAGATAGACACAGTTCCAGAAGGCTGGGGAGTGGGGGGAAGAGTTGATCAACTTACTAAAAGTCAGCTGCTACTCCACTTTTCAATCCAGAATCCAGAAAACTGGCCAAAATTCATTTTTCAGGACCCTCTGATTTGTTGTTGTTTGACGAGAAAATGAGCATGCGTTAGGGACGTACTGGGACTTGTTTGCTCACCTGGGTTAGTGGGGTGACCAGACGGCCTGCTGAGCCCCAGGCTCTCAGGAGCCTCTGAACACCAGGACACGTGGTCCAAGAAAGATGAAGGAACAAACAGCAAATCCAGCTCTGAGTAAACACATTGATTCTGCTTCCTTATTCACAGCCCCACACGCGGCACATCTCGGGCACATATGGTTTGTGACTCTCTGGCTTTTTCCATACGTGCCTGCTCTTACGTACTGAGGCCCTGTCTATCACCAGGGGAAAACAGCATGCTATGTTTTACAAAAGGGCAGAAGAAACCTTCTCAAATGACCTTAGTTACCGTCATTCCGTGGATTTGGAAACAGCTTCCTCCACTTTACCAGTGGCTTTCTGTACCTAAAATTAGCTGCTGCCTCAAATAAATAAATAAATAAATAAATAATAAAAATAAAAAAGCCTTTTGGCTTGGTGAGAACCTGGCCCTAGAATCTTAATCGTGTCATTGCCAGGATTACCAAACTACATGCCGAGGTGCACTCCTGGACTGTAAGCTGTTGCACTGTGTGCTGTGAACCAAAGGTCAAAAGTGTGTGAAAAACACTGGCCTGAGCAGGGCTCCAAAGAAAACAGGTCTCCCAGTCACCTGCACACAACAGCTTTCTGCTCCAGGGCCCTTCCTTGGGGGAGCCCGCTTCACAGAATGAACACTGCCTGCCTGGGATGCCTGCCCTGACTCCTGCCAGAGGGCTTCCCTGCCCTCCCAAACCCTGGCCTTTTGAGGCAGATGCCTACCCACCACCTGCCCCAATTTCTGAACACCATGGCCCCCTTACTACCTCTTGCCACTCCTGGTCCTGCACCAGGTTGTTGTCCGCCTCAAGCACCTGAGTCCCACCTGGATGTTCCCAGCCCTGAGCTTGGCTCCCCGCGCCTGTGTCTCAAGGCTCAGCTGGAAGCTACGCAGGGGTGCTCCCTAGAGGGCAGGCTCCACCTGGGCTTGTCTGGAAGCCCACGGGGCCGGCTCAGAGCCTGTGCAGACAACCAAACATCCCATGGGAAAAGGGTCAGGCTAAGGGGAGGGAGACAGGTGCCAGGGCATGGCTGTGAAGACAGGAGCTGGGGTAACTGAGCAGAGTGCGCTGCCTGCCACCTGGGGCCTGAGCTCCATGCCTGAATCACAGTGGGAGATGGCAGGAGAGTGGGGCTGGAGACGGGGCAAGCAGCCCTCACCCACCCAACAGTGACCACGTGCAAATGGCCGTGCTGGGCAGAGCCGGCCACACTGGCTCCATTGTTTTGGCCATTTGTATTTTTCCTTTGGAGAATTGCTCATTATATCCTTTGCCAATTTCTCTGTTGAACTATTTGTCCTTCTTCTTCATGATCTATAGGAGTTCTTTTATATGCTATGATCATCCATCTTTGGCCTTTTTCTAGGTTACAAAAGGCTGCACAAACTTTCCTTCTGGGCTACTGCTTGTCTTTTCACTACGTTTATGGTGTCTTTTGATATACTGGAGTTTTCCATTTTTATGTAGTCATATCTATCATTCGGACACAGGAGGAATGGGAGGCAGGGGTCCTGGGAGGCAAGCGCTTTCTCTCCAGATCTGCGCGCTGGCTATGCGAGTGTGGTCGCTGGGTGAAGATTCATGGAGCTCAATGCTTAGAGCGGTCATTTTTCTCTATGTATGTTACACTTCAATAAAAATATTTCTTATATCAGGTTTATTTCCTTTACAACTTCTGAGTTTGATGCTTTCCTTAGAACATCTTTCCATACTGTAGTGCTGTGAAAGCATCTCCTATATTTTCTAATACTTTGAAAGTTGGGTTTTTACACTTAAATACCTCTGCATTTATTTTAATGTATGATAAAACATAGGACTCTCACTTAGTGTCCATATGGATAGTTTTGGTCACAGGCTTAAAATCTTTCTTCCCTTCTGTATGAGAATTTGATGTTTAATTCTCTAGCTCTGGTTCCTAATCAAGGTAGAACATCAACTCTGTTGCTAGACAACATTGCTCATGGTAAAAATGACCTTGATTGGCAAATTGCCTCTGGACAGGGAAGACCCATAAGTGAATTACAACCACTCGGTGAAGATGCCAGGCATGGGGCCTCCTTAGGTGTGGTAACTCTTGTAACATGGAATGTCCCTTGTGTGAACCCAGGGCTCTGTAAGGCTGGTAAATTTTTTTTTCTTTTTTTTTTTTTTTTTGAGACGGAGTCTCGCTCTGTCACCCAGGCTGGAGTGCAGTGGCGCCATCTCAGCTCACTGCAAGCTCCGCCTCCCAGGTTCACACCATTCTCCTGCCTCAGCCTCCCGAGTAGCTGGGACTACAGGTGCCCGCCACCATGCCTGGTTAATTTTTTGTATTTTTAGTAGAGACGAGGTTTCACCATTCACAGGATGGTCTCGATCTCCTGACCTCGTGATCCGCCCGCCTCAACCTTCCAAAGTGCTGGGATTACAGGCATGAGCCACTGCGCCCAGCCAAGGCAGGTAATTTTATAAGGGATTCTGGCTCCCTGGGGACCCAGGGCTTTCAGCTGGGGGAGGAGCTAGTGAACAGAAGGACAGCTGTGTGTGCAGCCACCTGCAAAAACTGCCAGGAAGACCCCTCACTCCCCTGGAAGCGGAGCAGCAGGAAGCATCCTGCTGGCCAGCCACGGTTTCCAGCCTATTCCTCTCTGAGCAGACCAGCCAAGAATGCCTGAGTGAATATCCAGCTGAATAGAGCAGGAGCCTCTTAGGCATTGCACAGATCAACCACAGCAAGAGCAGGTGCTGAGTATCCACCCTTACCTTTCCCTGACCGACTGAAGTCATCACCTTTATAAGGAAGGAAGGAACACTGCTCACACCAGTCTGTTCTGAGCCCTCCACTCTACTGTATTGATTTGTGCTGACAACCTCCACGATGGTTAGGGCTTTATAATATGTTTTGCTATCTGGTAAATCAGTCTGTCTTTGTTGATCTTTTTCAAAATCTTGGCTATTTTTTTTGCCAGTCCTTCATCATTCAACAGTGTTTGCTAAGCCTCATTCCCACACCAGGCAGTGTTAAGGTAAGGTACTGAACGAGATACACGAAGCCCCTGTATTAGTTGCCTGGGTTGCTGTAACAAAGAACCACAGACCGGGGGGCTTAGAACAGCAGCAAATTTACTGTCTCACAGTTCTGGAGGCCAGAAATCCAAGATCAAGGCGTGGGCAGGGCCATCTTCCCTTGCTTTTCCCAGCTTCGGGTAGCCCAGGCATTCCTTGGCTTGTGGCAGTGTCACTCCCATCTCTGCCTCCATTGTCACACGGCTGTCTTCCCTGTGTGCCTTCACATGACATTCTCCTCTCTGCATGTGTCTGCCTGTGTCGCTTTTCTTATAAGCACACCAGTCATGTTGGATTAAGGGCCCACCCCACACCAGTACGATCCCATTTTAACTTACATCTTCATTGCATCTGCAAAGACCCTATTTCCAAATAAGATTGCAAGGTATCCCAGGTTAGGACAGCAATATATTTTTCTGGGGCACACAATTCAACCCACAATGCCC
>NC_045438.1:59430339-59445265 GCF_002776525.5 Piliocolobus tephrosceles | reverse complement strand
AGGGGGAGGGGGGTGGGGAGGAATTAGCCAGGCCAACCCTTGGTGTATTAGTCTATTCTCACACTGCTATAAAGAAATGCCTGAGACTGGGTAATTTATAAAGAAAAGAGATTTAATTGGCTCATGGATCTGTAGGCTATACAGGAAGCAAGGCAGCATCTGCTTCTTGGGAGGCCTTGGGGAGCTTTTACTCATGGCAGAAGGCAAAGAGGAAACAGGCAACTTACATGGCAGGAGCAGGACCAAGAGGGTGGGGTGGGTGCCACGCACTTTTAAACAATCAGATCTTGTGACAACTCACTGTTGCAACGAAAACCCCAAGGGGGACAGTGCTGACCATTCATGAGAAAGCACTCCTGTGGCCCAGTCACCTCCCACCGGGCCCCATCTCCAGCACTGGGGATCACGTTTCAACATGAGTTTGGGTGGGGACATAGATCCAAACCATATCACCTGGGGGAGGGAGTGCAGGCAGGTGGGCGGTGGGTGTGAAGATTCTGAGCAGGAACGAGTCAGGCTGCTGAATGCAGTGAGCCCAGGAAATGGTGGGAGATGAGGGTGGAGAAAGAGGCAGGGGCAGAGGACCAGGGCTGTGTGGGCCTCAAGCAGGTCACTATGTGGGGAGCAGGGGAAGAGCCAGGAGACTAGTTAAAAGGCTGCCAAGCAGACCAGAAAAGCACATGGGGCAGTGGCTGCGCTCTTGATGTACCAGCGATAATGGGGACTCGGTGGAATTCACCATCTGTTTTGGGGTGGTCAGAACTGGCTGGTAGATTGGATGAGGACGAGGAAGGAAGGGGAGTCAGAATGACTCACAGGCTTTTATTACGAGCAGTTGCCTGGATGGTGCTGCCATTAGCCAAAATGGGAGAATGAAGGTAAGAATAAGTTTGGATGTGGGGGGAGTCCAGTGATACTGTACAGTCAGCCTGTTGCTCTTGTTGGAATTTAATTGGATTTACTCATCGATACTTGCACTTCTAGATTAACTGACAGGAACTGCCATCTCTGTAGTGTTGATGCTCCCATTCCAAGAACATGGTATGCCTTTCCACAGATGTGGGCTTCAGTCAAGTTCTATAGCTTTCTTCTTTTAGGCCTTACACACTTTGTTTATTCCCAGAAACTGTGGGGCAGTGGCATCTACTTTTCCCATTACAGACTCTAATTGAATAATGATGGCATTACAGGAAGGCTATTGATTTTTATCTGTTGATGTTGAAAAGCGGCCGATAACTCCCTGTCTAGTGAACCACAAAGCAGCTTGTCACCCGGCTCCCGGAGGTGTCAACATTTTCCCATTCTTATTTCACCTACTCCCCGTCCCCACTGTGTGTGTGTGTGCATGCACGTGTCTGTCTGTCTCCTGGCGCACGCCAAACAGATCCCAGACATGGGATCATTTCACTCGCAGATGCTCATTTCAAGCAGATGGGCATTTCCCGCACAGATGCTTCAGGATCTAGCTCTCGGCTTTCCTGAGTGTATCATCCTATCCTCCGCACTCAAAATACTTTAAGAGTGTTCAGGAGAAGAGAGCAGGCAAAAGATGGAGAGCTCCCCCAGGAGGGCCCAGGAGAGCGGAGGTGATGGAACTGGAGTCTCAAGGTGCTCCTCTGAAGCTCACACACTTTTTTTTCTTTTTTAATAGGAGCACCCCTCAAGTCTTTGTTCCAGGTATATTTTCTCTTTTAAGCCAAAATTGAGAAGCTCTCAGAAACTTAATTTTCCTGACAGTAAACTGAGCCTGAAACCTAAAAGGAGAAAATGCTGCCCAAGTCAGATACACTCAAAGGCCCTAGAAGTCTGGGGCTATTCATATGCAGTCACATTTCATCATATTTTCTCATTGCCTGTATATAGTCTGAACGTAACTTGCTTTATGTTTTAAGGGTGAACTCCAAATACCACTTCTGCAGTTGGCTGAATCACTGCCGCTCAGGCTGGGCAAAGGCCTTTGCCAGTTTTAGCAGGATGGGCAGTCTGGGGCCCATACTGTGCCTTCTGTGAATTAGAAAGAAGCGCCCCCACCCTGCAGATTCAGACACACAGAGCCACAGCCTGGAAAGCAAAGTGGTACGGGGCAATGGAGGGGCGCTCCTGGCCAGGAACCCCCTGGACTCCCCGGGCTCTTCGGAATTGTCAATATTTTCAACATCCTCATGGAAATCATCTCTCGTCTATCCTCCCCTGTCAATAGGAGTCCAATTCTAGCGCTTCTGGTTACAATCAGTGTATACCACCAGACAGAATCTCTCAGGCCTCACCCAAAAATGCCATTTATGTGGTCTGCCTGGAGGGCGTGGCAGATACCCTTTGAAATGAAAATACAAGCTTCTGTCTGTCCACTCTGGAGACATAAGATTCCATCACGGAATTCCATTCCTGCAGCTCGCTGCTGGCCCTCCCGTTTCCCACCCAGCTGTGGTTTTGAGCTCGCCACCCACCACCAGGTGGTCCAGGTGAAAAGAGAGGTACCTCCCCTACCCAGAAAGGCCTTGTTACAAGGGCCTGGCTCAGGCCTGGGCAGCTCCAGCCTTAGTTTTCCAAAATTCCTTTCTTTATTCACATCATTTAAATAAAAAACAAACAATCTCCATTGTTGAAACAGATTGTGACAGCCAGAGTCACTGTTCTGCCCTGGAGCACGTGGACTGTCACTGCCTATGACAGCCTTCTAATCACTTGTCTCTGCCCAGCCGGTTCCACCTGACCTCAGCTTTGCTGAATCAGCAGGAGCTGCAGAGAACGGTCTCCTCCTCTTAAAGAGAATGTTTCCAGTAGACAATATTTATCAGTCATTGATAAGATTCATGGTAAAGCGGGGTTCATGCAACATATAAAACAGACAGTTTAAACGGAGAGATAAAGAAGACCACACATTTCCAGACACACAAACTCCCGGCTCCCTAGCCAAATGACAGTCCAGGTTACTTTAAAAAAAAAAAAAAAAAAAAAGGCTATGCAAGAATGAAAGTTATGTTTTTAAGAATGCCATGGCCCTCAAACTACGAAGCTACTACAATAAAACATTGGGAAAACCCTCCAGGACATTGACCTGGGCAAAAATGTCTTGAGTAATACCCCGCAAGCACAGGCAACCAAAGCAAAAATGAACAAATGAGATCACATTAAGCTAAAAAGCTTTTGCACAGCAAAGGAAACAATCAACAAAGTGAAGAGACAGCCCACAGAATGGGAGGAAATATTTGCAAACTATTCATCTGATGAGGGACTAATAACCAGAATATATAAGGCGCTCAAACAATTCTACGGGGGAAAAAAAAACTAATAATCCGATCCAAAAAATAAGCAAAAGATTTGAATGCACATTTCTCAAAAGAAGATATACAAATGGCAAACAGGCATATGAAAAGGTGCCCAACATCACTGATCATCAGAAAAAGGCAAATCAAAACTACAGTGAGATAGCATCTTACCCCAGTTAGAATGGCTTATATCCAAAAGTCAGGCAATAACAAATGCTGACGACTATGTGGAGAAAAGGAAACCCTTGTACACAGTTGGTGGGAATGTAAATTAGTACAACCACTATATATGTTATATACTCTCTATATAAGTCATGTACTATATATATGTTATATATGTTATGTACTATATCTTCTATATGAGTACAACCACTATGGAGAACATTTTGGAGGTTCCTCAAAAAACTAAAAGTAGAGCTACCATATGATCCAGCAATCCCACTGCTGGGTGTATACCCAAAAGAAAGGAAATCAGCATGTTGAAGAGATATCTGCACTTCCATGTTAGTTGCAGCACTGTTCACAATAGCCAAGATTTGGAAGCAACTTCAGTGTCCATCAACAGATGAATGGATAAAGAAAATGTGGTACATGCACACAGTGGAGTACTATTTATCCATAAAAAAGAATGAGATCCTGTTATTTAGAACAACATGGATCGAAGGAGGTCATTATGTTAAGTGAAACAAGCCAACCAGCCAGGCGTGGTTGCTCCCACCTGTAATCCCAGCACTTTGGGAGGCCGAAGTGGGTGGATCACCTGAGGTCAGGAGTTCGAGACCAACCTGGACAACATGGTGAAACCCATGTCTACTAAAAATACAAAAATTAGCCGGGTGTGGTGGTGGGTGCCTGTAATCCCAGCTACTTGGGAGTTTGAACCCAGAAGGTGGAGGTTGCAGTGAGCTGAGATCGCACCGCTGCACTACAGCCTGTGTGACAGAGCAAGACTGTCTCAAAAAAAGAAAAAAAACAAAAAAAGAAAAAAAAGCCAGGCACAGAAAGACAAACATTGCATATTCTCACTTATTTGTGGGATCTAAAAATCAAAATTGAATTCATGGACATAGAGAGTAGAAGGATGGTTACCAGAGGTTAGGAAGGGTAGCAGGAGGCTAGGGAGGAGGTGGGGATGGTTAATGAGTACAAAAGAACAAAAAGAAATTGAATGAGAACTGGTATTTGATAGCACAACATAGTGACTATATAATTTAACTGTACATTTTAAAATAACGAAAAGAGTATAATTAGATTGTTTGTAACACAAAAGATAAATGTTTGAGGGAATGGATACCCCATTTTCCATGATGTGGTTATTACATATTACACGCCTGTATCAAAATATCTCACGTATCCCATGTCCTCAAAAACCTGCCTTAGAATAAATACATATACCTATGTACTCACAAAAAACAAAAATTGTAAAAAGTCATGGCTCTTAACAAGAATCAGCTAAACCAGCCATGGAATCAGCACAGTCCATGATATTTTAATCAATACCTTGGCATTCCCAAAGTAAGCTTCAATTGCTTTTTATACGTTTTTGCTGGTTGTAGGAAAGGGTAGACTCAAGGAGAGATAATCTCATGTATTTTCATTAATTCATAAGCATCCCATAAAAAATGCAGAGCATCAGATTTCTAGGTTTAGCTGAGACCTCAAAGCCATTTTCGACTTTGCCTTGCCAGATCACATCTCCTAAGATTCAAATTTCTGAGTGGTTTATAACTTTAGGTGTGTAAAGTAGTGATGGTGAGGGTGACATGTTTAGTTTTAAAATTTTTTTTTTTTTTTAAGACGCATGGAATCTCAGAGTAGGAAAGACAACATAGATTGTCATTCATTTGTTTTCAGATTAAGATATTGGGGCCAGGAGGGAATAACTAAATTTCCCCAATGGAAAGAAGAGCCCAAGGGGCCAGGGCTAGGATTCAGGTCTCCTCCCTCCCAAGCCAGTGTGAGATCCAGGTACTCAAAGCTGGTCGTGGACCAGCATCACCTGGGAGTTTGTTAGAACAACAGGCTTTCAAGGCCTACCCCAGAGCCAAGGAGGCAGGACCTGATTTGCTACAAGATCTCCAGGTGAGGTGAACAAGCAAGTCTTGGAAGCACTGCTGTCCCGGGCTTGTTGACTTAGGGTGAGGAGAGGTGTTGTTCTCAGCCAATCTCCTTAAGGTTCGTCCCTCACCTGGTCACAACGCACTCACCACTTTCTCCGGCAAATGTGTGTCCCAGGCTCCAGAGGCGTTCTCTCTCTCCCCCTCCTTAGAATAATTCAGACTGCGCAGTAAAGCTAGGCAGTCTCCATCTGTGATAGACCCAAAGCCTCCCCTGGCCTGGCACATGCTCCCTCTCTGAAAGCAAAAGTATTGACTTTGCAGCTGAAAAAGAGACTGGGGCTCGGGACGGGAGAGGCAGTCAGTCGCCCAGGGCTGGGATCTGGCTGTCCCGTTGCCCAAGGCTGTCTTGCAAGCCTCAGTTTTACCCACCGTGAGCAGCCACCTAGTTCCCTGTCCTCAGTGCAGAGAGGTGGGAAAGGAAAAGGTGAAGAGTTTGGAGGTGGTATCACTGGAACATTCTAGGTTCAGAGCTGAGGAAAGGGAAGGAAGTAGTTTGCCTCTTCCGGGTTACTCCCACCAGGCAGTTAACAAGTCAATACAGGACCACCCCTCGCCTTCACATTCACAGACAGGCAGCGGCAGCAGGGGTGAGAAACTGCATGGGAGTCCGTGCTCACCTTAAATTTGGCCATTTTGCTACATCTTGCCAGGGGTCTGGAGCAGCCCGGTCCTGTGCTGGGTCTGAGCAGCAGCCGCTAACAACCTACCCTCTCCTGCAACCCAAGTCCCACACTAACACCAAAGCCAGGAGAGCATTTAGAGCCAGAGTTCCGCTAAGGGAGACCACATCCTACTTCGAAGGACCCTGGGGACAGGCGCCTTCATTTCCTAGCAGCTGTGATGAAGGAGCAGGGATGTAGGGCGAGGCCCTGTTCTCAGGGGGTGCATGGGCTCACTGGAAACACAACTCCATCTGAGATGGAAGGCTGGCTTGGGGCACGCCGGACACGGGCTCCACCAGCCCCAGCCTTGGGGAGAAGGAGGCATGAGAGAGTGGGCAGAGATGCAGGCTGCAGAGATGCAGGAATACAACCAGGTGCCCGAGAGCCCCATGTCCTCAAAAACCTGCCTTAGAATGAAGCTCAGATCTTTGCACTGGAGCTGTGGAACTTGCTCCCACCTCCTGCGGTCTGGGCCTGGGGCACAAGCACAAGCTGCCCGTCTGGCTCTGTGATTGACAGGCTCCCAGTGAATCCGCTGCTCTGAGTCACCTTTTCAACCAGGAGGCTTTACAAGCAGTGGCAGCCCGCCAGCCTCGCAGGCCAAGGGCACAGGCAGCGCAGCCCACAGGACCTGGTTGGGGCATCTAGCCTCCTGGCACAGCACCAGACTCACGCTCTGAGCCCGGCTCCTGCCCAGTACCCCCTAGGGCAAGGCACAGTTCTGTCCACCAACTTGGCAGAGCCTCCCAGGCCCCCCAGAAAAGCCCACAGGGGCAGGAAGACACGCTCTGCAGAAGCCCCAGCACCCTCCCGCAGACACTTCTCCAGCTCAAACCCAGGGGCATCTTGGAGCCGACCCAGTCCAACATTCTGGGTTTGCCAGGTCTCATGTTCCTTGAGAAGCCTGGGGCCTTGTAGCATCCTCTGCACTGGGGGACACTTTCCTCAGCACCTTGGAGCCGCATCAGCCTCTGCTCCCAGTGCTGGGAACATGCGTGTGGAGGCTCAGTTCTGCCTCCAGGAGCGTGGGCTTCAAGCCCACATGCTTCTCCCAGAGATCAAGCTTTGCCTTTGTAGTGCCACACCCTCTGCTCAGAAAGGGGCTGGCTGTTTCCCCAAGTGGAAACCTCCTCTATCAAAATGCATGTCGATGAAAACCAAGATAAGCCAGAGACAACAGGACAAAGGGAGTCTTTTTCCATATATATATATTCATTTTTCCCCCCTAAGAATGAGATTTTACTGAACATATTATTCTCTGGAGCCTTCCACTGGAGGTGAAGCCTCGGGCAAGTTCTTAAGTCGCTCTGTGCCTCAGTTTCCCCAAGTGTAAAATGGAGATTACTAGTACTTGCCTTGACATAAGGATGAAGTTAATATATGTTAGCCACTTGGATCAGCACCTGGTAGGTGGTAAACACTCCATAAATGTCAGCTATTATGATCAAGTTGAACCAAAGTTTATTTAACCAGTTAAAAACTCAAAACAGCTTGCAATAAACATCCTTGAAGCAAAATGGGCTAGTAATCTGGGACTATTTCCTGAGAGAAACTTCTGCATGTAGAATAGCAGATTAAGCACTTGCATACTGTTAAAGGTTTTCATTCACTTGTCTAAATTTTCCTCCAGAAAGAAAGAACAACTTACATTCACATGAACAGTGCCAGAAGGCTCCTGCCTGTGAGATCTTGAAAAGAAGCAATGCCCTGAACTGGGCTGTTTCGTATAGACCTTGAGGGTGGACCCAGTCTGCCCATTGACAGCCTCCCGTCCACAGTGTATGGTTGATGGCACCGCAGCTCTGGGGGCTTTAAGTGTCACGTACACCCTCCCAGCCCAATTTGGTTTTCACCTCGAGAAGAGCTGGTCTCACCAGTGAGCCCTGCCCAGAACTGCTAAAGGGACTCCGATCACATTTCCCAGTCTGAGCCTGAGCCAGTTTACCCACGGCTTTAAGGACAATTCAAGTGGAAAGAAAACAATATATTCCCCATTCTCAGTGGCAGGCCAAAGGAGCCCAGCAACAGAAACTGAGCAGCCAAAAAGCACAAAGGGGACCCTGAGCACCCCAGGAACGCTCGAGAACAGAGACACAGCAGAGAGACACGGGCTGGGACAGGTGCCCAGGGCAGGTCTGCTGGAATATCTGCAGAGTCTAGGGCCAGAGTACTCGTGAGTGCTGCATCCTGTATGCCAAACTGTTAAGTTTTAAATCAAGCTAACAAAGTAAAACAGTTAAATAAAATAGGTTCTATCCTCCTACCTCAAAAAGTACTCCGCCATGAATACCTGGAAGGCCAGGTTCATGATGGGGCCAGTGGGGAGGGTAGCCCCAGCCTGGCCACCTTCTCTTCCCCACTTCCCCCAACCTGGGCTTCATGCCCCCTGCAGGGAGCCTCGTGCATACACACACAGAGTCCCGGCTAGTGTGTGTCCAGTTCCACCTGTGACACACCCTTGCCACCCCAATGCCCGGGCCTGGGGTGGACACACGGCTGCACAGTCTGCCTGAGGCCCTGGGAGGAGGCTGCACAGGCTGTACTATGTGCTTAGCACACTCCAGCAGGAGTGTCATCCAGAAAGGGGAACGCAGAGAACGCTCGGCCCACTCTTGCCCGGGGCTAGAGGCAGTGCCGTCAAAGGGCCCAGTCCTTGCCCTCCCGAGCTCACCAGCAGAGAGATCCCTGTTCTTCCAGGCTGTGGTCGACCCTTCCCAAGTGGTCATTTTGCTTTTAAAAATGTGTCTTGGCTAATGTCTCAGAATCAGTTCATGCCACCATTTCTGCTGTTGGCCACACTGAAATCTGCCAAGTAAATTTTGAACTTGCATAGCATGGTAATTATAGTTATATTCTGAAATCGCTAGGAGAGTAAATTTCAAATGTTCTCACTACAAAAAATAAGTAGTCAGGCGTGGTGGCTCATGTCTGTAATCCCAGAACTTTGGGAGGCTGAGGCGGGCAGATCACTTGAAGTTGGGAGTTTGAGACCAGCCTGACTAACATGGCAAAACCCCATCTCTGCTAAAAACACAAAAATTAGCTGGGTGTGATGGCACCCGCCTGTAGTCCCAGCTACTCAGGAGGCTGAGGCAGGAGAATCACTTGAACCCAGGAGGCGGACGTTGCAGTGAGCCCAGATCACGCCACTGTACTCCAGCCCAGGTGAGAGAGCATGACTCCATCTCAAAAAAGATAAATAAACAAATAAGTATTTGAAGTGATGACTACATTAATCATCTTGATTTAATCATTCCACATTGTACACATATATGATCACTTTGTACCCTATAATATATAATAATTATAATTTGTTGGCCCAGCACAGTGGCTCACACCTATAATCCCAGCACTTTGGGAGGCCGAAGTGGGCGGATCACTTGAGGTCAGGAGTTCGATACCAGCCTGGCCAACATGGTGAAACACCGTCCCTACTAAAAATACAAAAATTAGCTGGGCATGGTAGTACACGCCTATAGTCCCAGCTACTCGAGAGGCTGAAGCCAGAGAATCGCTTGAACCTGGGAGGAAGAGGTTGCAGTGAACCAAGATTGTGCCACAGCACTCCCACCTGGGCGACAGAGCAAGACTCCATCTCAAAAAACAATACTAATTATAATTTGTCAATTTATAATAAAAAAATTGAACTTATATATCTAAATGCAAATAAGGGGGAAAAAAAGTCAACCCAACAAATTAGAATCTTGCCTGGCATTAAACTAAATTTTAGGAGATTCATGTTTTCATAAAAAATACAGTCTCTCAAGTGAAATAAAATTGGCAATATATTGATAACTGTCAATGCTGAACAACAGGTAGACAGGGGATTCATTTTTCCCTCCACTTTTGTGTTTGAACATTTTCACAATTAAAGGTTAAAAGTCAAGGTTTTAAGCCATAGCCAAAACAAGAGCCTGGTAAGATCTGAAATTATGATCTTACAGGTAAGCTACAAAAACCACGAGGAAGGCCGGGCGCACTGGCTCATGCCTGTAATCCCAGCACTTTGGGAGGCTGAGGTGGGCGGATCATTTGAGGTCAGGAGTTTCAGACCAGCCTGGCCAACATGGTGAAACCCCTTCTCTACTAAAAGTACAAATATTAGCCAGGCGTGGTGGCGCATGCCTGTAGTCCCAGCTACTCAGGAGGCTGAGGCAGGAGAATCACTTGAACCCGGGAGGCAGGGGTTGCAATAAGCCGAGATTGTGCCAGTGTACTCCAGCCTGGGCAACAGAGCGAGACTCCGTCTCAAAAAACAAAAACAAAAACAAACAAACAAAAAACCCACGGGAGAAGCACACACCATCCCAGTTTGCATTTTGTAAATACTATGCTGAGACAGTCTCCAGCTAGGAGAGGAGGCAAACCGACCACCGTGGCCCTGGGTCCTGCTCTAGTTTCCCATGTCAGGGGCCCTGGAACCCTGGCCTGGTCCTACCTGTGGTCCCAACTTTGTCCAGGAGCATTTATAAAATGGTGACTCATTTGATTCTCTATGGTCCTCTGTAGCAGATCAGAATTCCAGTCTGTGACCAAATAAATCTAGCCATAAAGTCTGGGAAAGTGATCTAGGCAACAGTTCAGACTGAGTCCTGCTCCGCCCTGGGGCCATCTCACGAACTCAAACAAAGCTAAACAGAGATGTGGCCTCTGCACAAACAGCAGCTGGGAGAACCTAGGGGCCTGGTGTTTACACAGAACCTTTCCCCCCAGAAGCTCAAAGTAATTTAGGGACACACATTAATTAACTTAATTAAGTCTCTCAAGCCTCCTGCCATCCCTCCCTCCCTGCTGCCTGTTCACAGCAAAGCCAGGCTGGGCCGCAGGAGGCAGGACTTCACTCACACACAGCCCGGACTGTAAACACAGGGACACCCTCAGGCCCTGTTCCTGGGGGCTGCTGGAGAACCTTGAACTTTGGAACACTGTCGTTTACTCTGAAAATAGACAAAAATCCATTAACAATACGCACTTTTCCCTAAGTTTACAAGAGACAAGAGAGGAATCGGTTTTTGTCCCATGTGCAAGTAAGGGAACATATGTTTGCTAATTGTGGATTATTAGCCAGGGAAGCTGGTACCGGCTACAGGGCTTCCCACCTGTGCTGAGAAGGCCAACTACCCTCCAGTCAGGTTCCTGAGACTTCATAAAAGCCTTTTAAATCAGTGCCAATACATTTGGCTTTTCTGCCTCTGGAATTTCTGCTCCCACTGATCTACATAAAAGACAGATTCACAACCTAATTCTTTTAGAAGCAGGAATTTGGAATAATTCCTTCAACAATCCTGCTAGCAGGCCAGATGGCCTAGCGTGAAGAGTTCACTTTAGCACAGGACAGGTGAGGACAGGTTCAGATGGGAGGAGTCCAGCAATCAACGAATCATGGACCATCAGTTTGTCCTCAAAATCACAGTCCAGCTCAAGCCCCTGTCTCCAGGCCTTGCCTGAAAATGATAAGGAACCACCCAGCCCCTTCGGCGAGAGGTACTTTTCCAGTTAGGATCCTTCAGGAATAAAATGTGCTGTGAAGGGGCAGTGCCTGTGGTCATCAGTCTCACTCCCCTCATCTCTTCTCACCCCTAGGAAAGCAGCTGTGTGCATCCGCAGCAGAGCAGGACAGAAGTCAGGATGACTCAGGGGACGGGAAAGACCATTACCCACTAAGCAATTACTCACAACTTCAGCCTCAGCCTCTCATTACTAACTGGAAGGGACCCCTCACAGGAAAACCACAGCTGAAGAGAAAAGGAAGCTACCCCCAACCCTGAACCTCAAGGAAAGGGTGAAAGGTCAAGATGAGACCACCAGCTACGCCAGCTGTCACTAGTGTACCATCCCATACGAAAGTAGAGATTGAAGCCTTCTTGTGAAAATTCACCTTCTCGGGTCAGGCGTGGTGGCTCATGCCTGTAATCCTAGCACTTTGGGAGGCCAACGCAGGTGGATCACCTAAGATCGGGAGTTAGAAACCAGCCTGGCCAACATGGCAAAACCCCGTCTCTACTAAAAATACAAAAATTAGCCGCTCATGATGGCGTGTGCCTGTAATCCTAGCTACTGGGGAGGTTGAGGCAGGAGAATCACTTGAACCTGGGCGGGGGTGGGGGTGTTGCAGTGAGCCGAGATCGCACTTCACTCCAGCCCGGGGCAAAAAAGGGGAACCCCAACTCAAAAAAAAAAAAAAGAAAAAGAAAAAAAAATCACTTTCTCCAAGAAAGGAAAGTAAAACAGCTAGCTAGCCTTTTGGAATACAGATGGGAATTTCAAGTTCGGAGCCATTTTATCCAATAGTGATACATTTAGGATATGTTAAAAGTTTGAAACAACTTTCTAGTAACAGAAGGCTCTCTGCTACAAACCTTCTCTGGACCAGCAAAGCCACCAAATGCTACAGCTGCTTTTTAAAAATAGTTTCATTTCACTTAAATAAAACAGACTTTAAAAAATTAAGTTTTCAGGCCAGACACAGTAAGTAGTTCATGCCTGTAATCCCAAAACTTTGGGAGACCGAGGCAGGAAGATCACCTGAACCCAGGAGTTCGAGACCAGCATGGACAACATAGTAAGATCCCATTTAAAAAAAAAAAAAAGAAAAGAAAAAAGAAAGAAAGAAAAGAAAAGAAAAGAAAGAAAGAAAGAGAGAAAAAAATCAGCCAGGCATGGTGGCACGTGCCTGTAGTCCCAACTACTCAGGAGGCTGAGGCGGGAGGATCGCTTGAGCCTGGGAAGTTGAGGCTGCAGTGGGCTGATTGTGCCACTGCATGCCAGCCTAGCAAAAGAAGAAGACTCTGTTTCAAAAAAAAAAATTTTTTTTTAAGTTTTCTACTGAAAAATGAATGCTAGGTTAAATGACAAATGTGGACTGCACATGAGTTGAAGACCAGCCAATTCCTTTCTTACATTCTCTGTTCTAAAATCTGGTATACTGTAATCGCCAACGTGATGTAAATCTCAGCCCAAACTTCAGCTCCTAATGGAAAATATGCACTACATTACTGTCATTAATCATTTTTAAATCCTCACTTTTGAAAAAATAAAATTTTTCTAAGCTGCTTCAAAGAATTCTTGAATGTGTATGAACCTGGCTTAATGTTGCCGTAATCCAACTGAAGGACATTTTAATCTATTTGATGAAACAGTCGTTTTGTACCGTGAAATTAATCTTTTGCTTCTGATAAATGTGGTATGAAGTAGACATCTAAAATGGAATGAAAATTTCCGTGGTTTTCTTTCAAGGCTATACCAAATGACCAAACTTAGGACTCTTCGGGACAGCACACATTGGAATAACCTGAAAATAACTTAATCTACAATTTGCTGCCCACTTTTGATGCTGAGAATACTGGAGACATTGGTTCAGTAATCAAGTGACTGAGAACAAGCTGGATAAATGCATGTTAATTAAGTGATTAGGGAATCAGAAATAGGAGAGTCCTTCCAAGACATACATCCAAACTAGAGCCGACACACACAAATGTGAAAACAAGGTTAGAGGCCTCTATGAAGCATCCTGCAAGTGACTGCCTGCTGCATTTGCCGACCACCTCAGGTACACGTGACCCTGGGCTGCACCTTGTTTAGCTAGGAATACCGGGAAGCTGTTACAGCTGGACGCCTACTGGTGGGAGCCTACTCTCAGGTGTCCACATTTACAAGTCTAACCATCAGACCTGGTTTCACGTGCTTTGCTGCTACCCAGGCTTTCCTTATAATGGTTAGCACAAAACAAGGGATCCAGGTTAGTGATACCAGGAAGCCATGCATTGAATGACATTACAGAAACAGCCACATAAAAGTCAGGTGGATGATGTCACCTTGGCAAGCAACTTTCTTAGCCTCTTCGGGCCTCAGTTTGCTTATCTGCAAAATGGGGATAATAATAACTCTTTAGTAGAATTGTGAGAATGAAGTGAGATAATGTCCTAAAGCCCATAGCACAGTGCCAGTTTCAAGGCTTCTGAAGTCCATAGGTGAAATTCGCTGGCTTGGCAGGATCTAAGACAGCATAAAGGTAGGGTCATGGTATATTTGCTTACGAGTTCTATAAATTGCACTACCGGTGCTTCTTGACCAAGTATTTACGTGAGACAAAGGTGCCATCAGCAGTTTCTCCAGAGCCTTTTTGGGGCTTTGGTCCCCATCCCCTCCAGGAGTGGAGCCGCCAACACAAACCAAAGGGCAATCACTGGTTTCATCAACTGGTGCAAAAGAAAAGGCGCCAGGCGCAGGGTCAGGCCGGCTCCTTAGTCAACGCCAGGGGATCCTCATGAATACGCAAAGCGCCCCAGCCGGCTCTCCAGCAACCACATCCTCTGGCCGCGCGGGCCGGAGATCCCCGTGGAGGGGCGGCCGGCCTTCGTGCACCACCCGCCCAGCCCGAGCCTCTCTAGAGTCCCCAGTCCCACTTCATTCAAAAGGCCACCCCTCCGCGCGACCCCCACGCCCTGGCAGTCCCCGCGCCTCCCGATTCCCTCGGGAAGTGGGGTACCCGTCTTCCCAAGGCTGGGCGAAGGCGGGCGCCCTCTCCTCCGGGCGTCGCTGCCCCCGGACCGGACTCACCCAGCGTGGCCACCGTGCCGGCCTCGAACAGCAAGCAGTCGCTGCGGCCGCGCGCCTCCAGCAGCACGCTGCAGTCCCCCGCGGCCCCCAGGCGCCCCAGCAGCCGCATCCCTTTGCTCAGGGCCATGAGGGTCGGGCCCGCTGCGGGCGGAGGCCGGGGCCACGTCCCCCCGAGGGCGCGCTGCCCGCGACAGCTCCCCGCGCGCCCGCAACTTCCCAGAGTTTCACTTTGCGCCGCCGCTCCCGCCGCGCCAGGCTCCGCGCCAGGCTCCTCCCCGGCCTCCTCCCGGCCTCTTCCCCTTCCTCCTCCTCCCCA
>NC_045438.1:59192069-59430239 GCF_002776525.5 Piliocolobus tephrosceles | reverse complement strand
CCCCCCCCCCCCCCCCCCCCCCCCCCCCCCCCCCCCCCCCCCCCCCGGCCTGGGGCAGGTGAGGGCGCGCCGCCGCCTCCCGCCCGGCCCCGCGCTCCCCCCGGCGGCCAGGCAGCTGCGCGAGGCCGCGCCCCGGGGCTGAGGCTTCCCGTGGGCGGGCGTGGAGCGGAAGGGCCTCCCAGATGCCACGCATTCCTCGCCGCGGAGGAGGATGCCCCGCACGGGGAGCCCCCGAGAGCCGGGCCGCGATGCCGGCCGCCCGCAGCCTTATATGGGCAGCCCGGCCCGGCAGCCCGCCAGGCTGGACCCGCTGACTGCTCCCGCCGGGGGCGCTCCGCCTCCCTGTGTGGTCGGCTCCTGCGACCCTGGACGAGTCCTTTCGACCTTGCGTGCCTCGGTCTCCCTGCAGCGAAACGGGGTCATAACTGCACCTACTTCGGCGAGGAGAACTGAGTTAATTCGCGGAGACGCTTAGCGGGTGCGGAGCGCTTGGAGCGGGCTGGAGAAAGATTACTTTTCACTAGCGTTCTATTCCGGAGGCTGTTGCGGTCACCGTCCCCGCCAGGGAGAGGTGTTGGGGGTCAACGGTGCGTTGTCGCGAAGCCGTGATCCCCAGACCACGACCCCCACTTACCACGTGACTCTGACTTCTCTGCGCGCCACCTTCCTCTCCTGTCAGATGGTGACAGCGCCTCTCCCACCGGCCCTGGACACCGGCATGTGTCCACTGGAGTGTGGCCTCGCAGCCCAGTCACCTGTGGCCCGGCCTTCTGGCGCTGGGTTCTAGCGCCGAGGCTCAGCCTGTCAGAGCTGCAGGGGAGGTGGAGTGGGGATGGGTGTTTAGGGCTGAGTTGGAATCACCCTTTGGGGTGGTTTGGCGGCTTAATTGGCTTAATTCCCTTCTCTTGTGATGGGTGAAGCTTGTGAGAAGCCTCCATCAGCTGTTTCCATCCCACCGGCAAACGAACTCAGTTCCTCTCCCACCCCATTCTGCTGCACTGGGCCAAGCTGTTTGTCTCTGGGACTTGTCCTAGGAAGGGCAGAGCCCCCAGAGCCAAGCAGAACATTGCCATGCCCCTGCACACATTCAGTAATGACCAGACAAGGGGACAACCTCTCAGGTGATGATTGGGTAATAAATTTGAGCAACCCCAGCAGAGATCATCTTGACCCTCAGCCCCTTTCCTTGCCCACAAACTCGGCCCAGGTCAAGCATGATGTGCTCAATATCCCAGGCATGATGCTCATCAGCTGTCTGAGCAGCTTCTTTCGGTGTAAATAGAAATATTATTACCTCATGAAAACAGTATGCCCATTCAGTGAGGCATATGAGCCTTTGGCCCACTTTTTGATCCCAAATTCACTTCTTCCTGGAAGCCTTCCTGGAATGCTGAGGTCCCAGATAATAGTGCTTATATAACACCCAGATTATATCTAATATATATGATATATATATATATATTGCTTGAGAAGTGTTTTTATATCTTTTCTCTTAGCCCTGTTTTGCAAATTAAGTGGTAAGGCCTTAGGGAGGGGACCCAGTCTTCCATTTATTTCTCTCTCCTCTTTCCTAACTAGCATCACATAATCTAAAGTCCTGCACAGTGGCATACCATACCTATTTTAGAAATTTTCCTGCAGTCAGGACCAGCACTTGAGCTTCACAGCTTATAGAATCCAAGTCACCATCAACTGTAAAATGAACCACTATTTTATGTACCACTGAGAAAAAAAAAAAAAAAAAAGCTTCCAATTAAACTAGAACATGCCACTGATAGTCATCTCTGCCCTGATTTAGACAATGTTAAAATGCACATCTCAGACTCAAGGAACTACAGCGGCTGTTCCTCCGTCTCTGAGAATTGACTGGGTGAGCCAAGAGCCTGCTGGGTTTTGGGGCCTGTGCTCTCTGGTTTCGGGTGGGACAGTCCACCTGGGCAGCAGAGGGAGCAGCTTCCTCACATGCGCACTGGCTTGATAGACCAAGGGTACCCAGGCACCGGCACCTTTTGCAGATGGAGCAAGTCACTGACCTTGAGGCATTCAAGGAAAAGGTCGGCTCAGACACCTAAACCCCCAGTGGAGTTTGGGCAAAGGAGTGGGCCCATCTGCGGCAGGAGAGTTGGGTGTTTCCACTTTCTGAGACGTAGAATGTCTGGAGGGTAGGGAATTGGGAAGGGGAGGAGGTGGGGAAGGAAGCAAAAGCCAAATCCACCAGCCCCAGAGTAAGCCACAGCAGGAAATGTAGCTCAGCGTGGTGTGGGTGAGGGAACCAGGGAGCCCAACAGGTTATCAGAGCAAACAAAGAGGGGAATGTAGGGGAGATATGCACTGAATGTTTGAGCCACCCTACTGCCCATCCCCTGCTGCCCTACCAAATCCATATGTTGAAGCCCTAACCCCCAGTGGAAAGGTATTTAGAAATGGGACCTTTGGGAGCTCATTAGGTCAAATGACATCATGCTAGTGGGGCCCTCACAATAAGAATGATAGGATTAGTGTCCTTATAAGAAGAGACAGGCCAGGCATCGTGGCTCATGCCTGTAATCCCAGCACTTTGGGAAGCTGAGGTGGGTGGATCACTTGAGGTCAGGAGTTTGAGACCACCCTGGCCAACATGGCAAAACCTCGTCTCTACGAAAAATAAAAAAAAAATAGCTGGGTCTGGTGGTGCGTGCCTGTAATCCCAGCTACTCGAGAGGCTGAGGCAGGAGAACCACTTGAACCCGGGAGGCAGAGGTTGCAGTGAGCGGAGATGGAGCCACTGTACTGCAGCCTGGTTGACAGCGCGACTCTGTCTCAAAGAGAAAAAAAACAAGAAGAGACATGGAGGGAAGGGCCTGAGCATCTGCTGGCCAGGAAGAGGGCCCTCACCAAGAGCCACATCAGCTGGCACCTTGATCTCGGACTTTCTAGCTTCTGGAACTGAGAAATACATTTCTATTATTTAAGCTACTGGCCTGTGGTATTTTATTGTGGAAAACTGCATTATTAGTCTTTGTGTTACTCTAAAGGAATACCTGAGACTGGGTAATTTATAAAGAAAATAGATGTCATTGGCTCATGGTTCTGCAGGCTGTACAGGAAGCATGGTGCTGGTGTCTGCTTCTGGGGAGGCCTCAAGAAGCTTACCGTCATGGTGGAAGGCAACCAGGAGCCAGCATGTCACCTGGTGATATTGGAGCAGGAGAGCTAGGAGGGAGGTGCCGCACGCTTTCAAACACTCAATTCTCGTGTGAATTAACTGAGCAAGAACTCACTTATCATCAAGAGGATGGTACTAAACCATTCATGAGAGGTCCACCCTCATGATGCAATCCTCCCCCCAGGCCCCACCTCCAACACTGGGGATTACATTTCAACAGGAGATTTGGAGTGGACAGACATCTAACCCCTATCAGAGCCTGAGTCGGGTAAGACAAGAGAGGTTTAAAAGAAATACAAGTCTGTATTTGGTGCCTGTATTTGCCCACAGCCCTGTCCCACTGCCTGCTCCCTCCTGCCTCCATACCTGTCCTCCCAACCTCCTGTGGGCTGTGTGTTTGGTATAATATGAGCCGCACAAAGGACAGTGGGAAGTCAGACAGGACCCTGGCATTTTGAGAACGGGACAGCAGCGATACCATCCCGGAGCAAGGAGGAGGCGAGTTTAATTGGAGACAGACTGGGTGGGCAGGTCATCCAATGGGAAATGGCTACAGATGAAGGACCAGGAAAGCGTATGGCAGCGATCAAAGGGGAGTGGAGACAGACGGGGGTAGAAGGCAGGGGCAGGAGGAAAAGACGATCAAGAGGTACCCTGAGAAAGCAGAGGAGCCAAGGGCGTGACCCGGACAGCTCTGGATCTCACGTGAACTGAGTGAAAACTCATCATCCAGAGGATGGCGCTAAACCATTCCTGAGGGCCCCTCCCTCTTCAGAAAGGAGGCATTTTTTAACAGACCCGAAGGAGGTAAGAGAAACAGTCATCAGGCATCTGGGGCTACAGCCTCCCACATGCAAAAGCCCTGAGAGGCGACTGGTTTAAAAACCTCAGGAAGGTCTCCAAGAATCAGGACTCAGAAAAGAAAATTGGTTTGGTGAGAAGGTAACGGGGACCTTTGAGGGGGCAGCTTCACTAGAGGGTTGGGCAAAAAAGCCAACTTGCAAAGAAGTAAGGAAGAAATGGTGCCGTGAGTGTAGTCTGCTGGCTCTGGAAGCCGGGCTGGGAGAAACACAAGATGAACAGAATCGGGGGCAGACGGGACAGCAGAGACCTTCGAGGACCAGCCAGACCCGCACATGGTGGAAGGCAAACAGCAAAGAGCAGAGTAGGAGAGCTCAGGCCCAGCACGGAGAGGCACCTGTCTCTAGAGGGGAGAAAGGAAGGCCCCCGAAAGGGAGGTGGCAGGATTTGGAGGGAGAGAAGGTTGGGAGGACAGGTATGGAGGCAGGAGGGAGCAGGTAGTGGGACAGGGCTGTGGGCAAGCTGGAGGAGGAGGCGCTGTCCTCCCGAGAACTGGCCCTTGGTGAGCTCCCCATGAGCACACGAGGGTGGGAATGGGAGTTAGCGAGAGTGGGAAAGGCCCAGGACGCTGGCCACGGTGCATGCAATCTAGAAGTCATAGTCAAGATCCTCTGGGCCTAAACCCAGGGTGGACTGAAGAACTGGAGGTAGCCTTGGCTAACCATCTCTCTCTGGTTCCTCTGCAAAATGAAGAGGAAGGCCTCAAGCCTGCCAGTTCTAACTGAAAATCATATCCAGGCTCTGACCACGGTTCACTGGCTCACTGTTTCAGGTTCGGTTCCCTGTGGCATGGACTCCCAGCAGGGGATGTGCCTGCAGGGTCTGTACTGGGGAGAAAGATGGAGGGGGAGGATGAGGAGTTGAGCTGCCTGAGTGCATCCAGTGGTCCTGGCTTCTGAGGAGGGGTGAGGGCAGGGCACCCCAGCCAGGAGCAACAGTCGCAGCACTGGGGGAATAGATGCTTTCTCCAGGACCTACAGTTTGAGGTCGTGGCAGGCACCCACTGTCCCCACCTGGTCTGGCATCTTTAGCTTGGATCTAGTCACCCTCCTCCCCTGGCCTCACCGGCAGCTGGAATGGCCCTGCTGACACCGTCAACCTGCACAGCTCACTCTGTGGAGGCTGAAGTCCAGGTGCTCCATGGTCTGGCCGGTCTCCAGACCCATCTGTGACTGCTCTCTGGGCCTTGTCCAGCCAGGCTTGCCACAGTCCTCGTGCTGGTGCACCAGGTGAGCCCCCCACAGGGCTTCTGCGTGTGGGAGGCAGTTGCTCCAGACGCCCAACGCTGCTTCTCTTACCTCCTTCACGTCCATCAAAAAACGGCTCCTTAGTGAAGCCTTCCTGAGCCTCTCTATCTAAACTTCCTCCCCCCATCCACTCCGTTATGGGCTGAATTTTGCCCCCCAAATCCATGCATTGAACTCCTAACCCCCAGTACCTCAGAATGGGACTGCACTTAGAGGCGAGATCTTTAACTAGACGGTTAAGAGAAAACGAGGTCTTTGGGGTGGGCCCTAATCCATCAGGACTGGGGTCCCTACACAAAGAGAAGATTTTGCCAGGTGCGGTGGTTCACGCCTGTAATCCAGCACTTTGAAAGGCTAAGACAGGAGGATCACTTGAGGCCAGGAGTTTGAGACCAGTCTGGACAACCTAGTGAGACTCTACAAAAAATTAAAAGAAAAATAGGCAGCCATTGGATGGTGGCATGGATCTGTAGCCCCAGCTACTCTGGAGGCTGAGATAGGAGGATCACATGAGCCCAGGAGTTTGAGGTTACAGTGAGCTATGGTCATACCACTGGATTCCAGCCTGGGTGACAGAGCGAGACCCTGTCTCTTAAAACAAAAAACAAAGGCTGGGCACAGTGGTTCACACCTGTAATCCCAGCACTTCGGGAGGCCGAGGAGGGTGGATCGCTTGAGCCTGGGAGCTCAAGACTAACCTGGGCAACATAGTGAAACACCACCTCTACACAAAATACAAAAAAATTAGCTGGGGCAGTAGTGCACACCTGTAGTCCCAGCTACTTGGGAGGCTGAGGTAGGAGGACCACTTGAGCCCGTGAGTATGAGGCTGCAATGAGCTGAGATGATGCCACTGCACTCTGGCCTGGCTGACAGAGCAAGACCCTGTCTCAAACAAAACAAAACAAACAACTAAAATGAAATGAAAAATAAAAAGAAGGTGAAATTTGGACCCAGACGGGTGCCCACAGAGGGAAGCCCATGTGAGGACGGAGGGAGAAGAAAACCATATTGCACAAGCCAAGGAGAGAGGCCTCAGAAGAAAGCAACCCTGCCAGCACCTTGATCTTGGACTTCCAGCTTCCACAACTGAGAAATAGATTTCTGCTCTTTCAGCCACCCAGTTATTGGTACTTTGTTCTGGCAGCCTGAGCAGACAAATTCACCCCCAACTTTTCATGTCTTTCCCTGTTTCATTTCTCTCCTTAGTGCTTATTAGTCTCTATTATGATAAATCGTTGACTTGTTGACCCTGTTGTCACCCAACTCTCCCACTGTCATGTAAGCTCCTGTGCAGGGTTTCTTCTGTTTTGCTTTATTTAGCCCTCTTTGTTCACGGTGTATCCCTGGTGCCTAGAACAGTGCCTGGCACCTACTAGGCAGCCAGGAGTCCTTGTGCAATGAGTAGGTGGATCTCCTTCCCACCATCTGATCTCTGTGGGAGGGGAGGATTCACAACCTTTTTGGGCTGTCTGTTGCAGAGATTCTTATGCTGCTTGGTAGATTGATTGAATACATATTTACTAGGCACCTACTATATGGCAAGCATTGTTCCAGGTGCTGGGGATACAGCAGCAAAGAAAACAGACAAAAATCCCTGCCACGGAGAAGAAATCAAACAAAGTACATCATGTGCTCATGGCAGTAGTGCCATGGAAGACAAACGAGTGGGGAAGACGGAGGTGCAGAACTCTAAATAGGTGGACAGCTGAGGCCTTGCAGGGAAGTGGCATTTGAGTGAAAAATGAAACAAATGAGGGGTGAGCCGCGAGGGTATCTGAGGACAGGGCAGGTCAGGGAAAAACCAGGAGGAGGGAGAGGAACCACGGGGAGCAGGGGGTGGTGGTTGAAGAGGAGGCCAGAGGAGGAAGGGGGCCCAGGCTGTTGGCCACTATAATAACTTGGGCCTCTATGCTGAGTGACAGGGCAGAGAAGGAGACATGCTCAGATTCATGTTTTCACCAAGCATTCTAGCTGCTGAGTTGAAACTTGAGTGCAAGGGTGGAGGCAGGGAGACCAGGTGAGACCAGGAAAGAGGCTGCTACCATTGCCGGGGGCAGTAGGACAAGGCTGATGATGGTGGGGTGGTGAGAAATGGTCGGATTCTGTCTAGATTTTTGAAGGGTGAGTAAGCAGGAATTGTTTTTATGGCAGATGCGGGATGTAAGGGAAAGACAGGGGTTAGAAGATGGAGATTTTGGTCAGGACAACTGGAAGGATGGCATTGAATCAGCGGAGACGAGTTTGCATGTGGAGGAGCAGGTGGCTGGGGGTGGGGCAGGCAATTTGGGGCAGGCCGATTTTGAGATGCAGATTACATATTCAGTTGCAAGTGTTAGGTGGACGGTAGAGTATGCAAGCCTGGGGTCCAAGGGTGAGATCTGGACAGAGATGAAAATATGGAGGTCTGTCAGTGTAAAAAATAAAATCAGATAAAATATTACAATTTTAGAAGTGTATTGTGCATACAAAACAATAATTTGCAAACTGGGTTGCAAATTGTTTGCAAACCAAACATGGTAGGAAGCTCCATTCACAACCGTTCTAGTACCATTTATAAAGTATTAGGAGCAAGCTCATTTCCTCTAGGATGATGATGCGAACCTTTCCTCTTTCCTCACAGATCCTATTTCCCTCTACCTCCTTCATCTCAGCAATCTGTCTTGCCTCATACTTTCCTGAGAAATAGTCAACCGAAAAGAACTGCTTCACGATATTTTCCAGCGTGCCAACATTTTCCCATCATCTTCTTCCAAAGTCCCTGCTTCCTTCACCCCAGCCATTTGCTCTCTTTCCCTCTCCTGAGGATTGTGTCCTTTCCTTCATCCCAACGCCCACGGCACTCATCTCCCCCTCTCTCCTGGGTGGTTCATTCCCAGCAGGGTACAAATGTGCTCTAGTGGCTCCCACCAAAAAAGGAAGCCCTCCCCTCACCCCACAGCCCGTTATACTCTTCCCACTAGACCTTTCTCATCGCTCATGCAGTGCTTTGGCTGTGTGCGGTGGCTCATGCCTGTAATCTCAGCCTTTCGGGAGGCCAGGGCAGGAGGATCACTTGAGGCGAGGAGTTCAAGACCAACCTGGATACCATGGCAAGACCCCACATCTACAAAAAATTTAAAAATTAGCCAGGTGTGGTGGTGTGTGCCTGTTGTCCTGGCTACTCAGGAGGCTGAGACAGGAGGACTGCTCGAGCCCAGGAGTTTAAGACTGCGGTGAGCTAAAATCGTGCCATTGCAGTCCAGCAGAGCTGGGGTGACAGAGCGAGACTCGATCTCTGAAAACTAACAATAATAAAATACAATAATAAAACAAGGATTGTTTTGTCAATGTCAAACGAAGCCAATCTGCAGGACTGTGGACTTTTCTTCCAGTACTGTTTAGGGGTGTTGGAATTGTTAAAAAAAATTATGGGAGACATTGTTTTAGACTGAGCTCTGGCACTAGGTCCCAACAACCTAGACAAAACCAAAATGAAGTCACTAATGCTAAATGCCACAAATTCACATGAAGCTTTAAGGAGGCCTCTAGATCCCAAACCAGACCAGTTTTTCCTGAAAACAGGAGATTCCAGAGTCTATCTGAGTCCATGTAATGAGGAGCTGCTCTTTGCTTTAACCCTTACAAAATAGTAATGGAAAAAGTTAACCAGTTTTTTTTTCCTGTTCTGTTTCCTTGTTGCCATTTTATAAAATCTAGTTTTCTGCTATTGCTCAGTGAGAGCTTTTATTTTATTTTATTATTTTTTGAGACAGAGTTTCACTCTTTTCGCCCAGGCTGGAGTGCAGGGGCACCATCTCCACTCACTGCAACCTCCGCCTCCCGGGTTCAAGTGATTCTCCTGCCTCAGCCTCCCGAGTAGCTGGGATTA
Organism: Piliocolobus tephrosceles; assembly: GCF_002776525.5. Lineage (NCBI taxonomy): Eukaryota > Metazoa > Chordata > Mammalia > Primates > Cercopithecidae > Piliocolobus > Piliocolobus tephrosceles. Next base: position 59,421,115 of record NC_045438.1, on the reverse strand, counting down.
CAGGCATGCGCCACCACACCCAGCTAATTTTTGTATTTTTAGTAGAGATGGGTTTTCACCATGTTCGCCAGGCTGGTCTCGAACTCCTGACCTCAGGTGATCTGCCAGCCCTGGCCTGCCGAAGTGCTGGCTTTACAGGCGTGAGCCACTGTGCCCGGCCTTGTTTTATTTTCTATAAGGGAGGTTTCCCTGATTCATGAATCCTGAATAAGAGCCAATTAGATCTACATCTAAATTGGTTGTTATTTTGTATTTTGACAGTTCTGGGGACTGCAAAGGGACCCAAAAGAGACAACTGACAACTCCCAAGACCCCTTAAGAAACACAGAAGAGGCCCTGCTGGCCCTGTTTGAGGTTTCCTGTCCTTATGCAGTCCAGAGGGGTGTCAGTTCTTCTCAAATTAGGCTCTGCTCTTTGTGCACTGAGGCCCCTGATCTTTTTGGCTTTTGAATTAAGGATTAGTTTGTGACCTTGGAAAGGATCCCAAGGGTAGTTTGTGCTGTGAGAGGGCACTTGTCCTCTGGGTTGCTGTGGCTGATGACTCACTGGCAAGAGCTGCAGTCTTAAAGGCAACTAGTAGTGTTTGCAGTAAGTGGTTATTCCTACAGGGGCCAAGAAGTCTGACTTTCAGAATCTGCAGGTATTTGTGTTTCTATCCTCTTCGTTTGTTTTTCTTGCATGCTTAGGTTGGGGGAAATCACTGGCTAAGTTGATCAAGGGTATCTCAGAGCTAAAGCCATAATTTGATTGGTGGGCATGGTTCAGGCACTTAAACACTATTGGAGCACTTACCAATAATACTCCTGCCAGGTGCAGTGGCTCATGCCTGTAATCCCAGCACTTTGGGAGGCTGAGGCGGGCGGATCATCTGAGGTCAGGAGTTCAAAATCAGCCTGGTCAACATAGCGAAACCCCATCTCTACTAAAAATACAAAAATAAGCTGGTGTGGTGGTGCACGGCTGTAATCCCAGCTACTCAGGAGGCTGAGGCAGGAGAATCACCTGAATGTGGGAGGTGGAGGTTACAGTGAGCCGAGACTGTGCCACTGCACTCCAGCCTGGGAGACACAGCGAGACTCTGTTTGGGGAAAAAAAAAAAAAAAAAAAAAAAAAAGAATAAGACTCTTGTGAAAGGCTAAGCTGGTCACGGAATGGGCTAGTTGATGTCAGGTCACCCACCAGCTGCAAGAAAATGTTCGTGCAATGCAGTACACTGAGGAAGGATTGGATGAGCCAGAAGTGGGATCCTTAATTTCTGCCCATGCCTGCCTTTCCATGCATAAGAATATGGCCCCGAATACCTAATGTAGGTGACGGGTTGATGGGTGCAGCAAACTGCCATGGCAGGTGTATGCCTATGTAATGAACAAGCACATTCTGCACATATACCCCAGAACTTAAAGTATAATAATTAAAAAAAAAGGCTTTGAGAGAGTGCATTCACTGTCTTTTGCCCTTCTGCCATCTCAGGAAATAGTGTTCCTCCCACCGCCCCCCTCGCCACCCCCTCCCCCCAAAAAACAATATGGCCCCAGAAACTGCAAATATTTACAAAATGGCAAAAGATATTTTAGAGTCACAGTGTAATCCCATTTTAGAATTACAGTATATTTTAGGATTACAATATAAAAGATCTTACTAAAAATATTTGAGAATTACAGTGGTCGGGGAGGGAGAGCTTCAGCATAAATAGCTAGTGCATGCGGGGCTTGAAACCTGGATGACGGGTTGATCGGTGCAGCAAAACACCATGGCACACGTAGACTCATGTAACAAACCTGCACATTCTGCACGTGTACCCCAGAACTTGAAGTAAAACAAAATACAATTAAAAAAAAAAAAGAATTGCAGTGGCCATCTGCGGAACATTCTAGATGAACAAGACCATTTATCTAAGAAGTGCACTTGAAGCCCAAGCCTCCCAACTTAGGCAAAGAGAATGGGATTTTTATTTTAATTGGCATTTAGAAGCCTCAAAGAGACAACAGGACTCGTGAGCCTAGGCAGCCTAAGGCCAGGAAAAACAGGGGCTGCCCATCAGAGTGTGCCGACAGCTACCAGTCAGGAGGAAAGCAAGTCAGTCCCTTTCAAGTTCCCTGATGTCGGTCATCAGCGAAGCAGCTGGGGCGCTCTGCCAACATCACCCCCCACACTCCCTGCCCCACACACCCCTGGAGGTGTTAGGAAGACCTGTGTGGCACAGGGCGAGGACTGAGCTCACTTGGCTCAGCTCCCTGGGAAAGCCTGTCTGAGCACTGCTGGGTGGGACAGGTGCTGGACAGCTGTGAATAGGAAGGGCTGGTTTGGAAGTTCATTATGAGTTACTAGTTTTTGTAAAAAAAAAAAAAAAAAAAAAAGGCATATGAGGCACTATCTGTCCATATCTACACACACAAGGCTTGACTTACGGCCTTACGACTGGATATAGAGACTGATCTCTCAGAGGATTGTACCCGAGTCAGCCCAGGGACAGGGGCTTTCCAGACACAAATTATCTTCTCTACCCCTGCTCAGAGTGTGCCGGGCAGCCACAGGCTACCATTCTTGCAGTGCCACACTCTGCAAACTCCAGGCCCTGGGGTTGGAGAGTGCGGGGCCTCCCTCTGTCCAGGTCCCCGGGTTCCTGCATGTTCCTTCCTCCTGGTCTGTTGCTGAAAGTCAACAAGCCTGTTGGTTGGGTTGCTACAGAGACTGCAGGTGCCCGTGGGCTCTGGGGACCAGCGGAGTTTTATTCACTTCCGTGGCCAAGATCAAGCTCCCCACACAGGTGTGCCAGCCTGTCGGCCAGGCCCCAGGCCCCAACCTAGCATCACAGCTGGAAAAACAACCCGAAGCACACCTGTCCCAGGTATATGGGAAAGAAGGGGGCTTTCACATGCCAAGAACAGCAAGGTCTGCCTGTCCTTAATAGAAACGTTGTTCAAATCAATTCCACATCCGAGGAGAACCTACTAGGGACAGGATGAGTTTTCAGGCTGGGGTCTGGCTGTTCCATCGTTGTCAACTGAGGAGGCTCACCAGGGCCTCTGACAATGCAGCTCTGTTCCTGAATGCCCAGGCCTAGCATGGGAGCTGGGCCAACAGACGGACAGGGAAGAAGGGAGGGCACCGCCGCCGAGCGCCTCCTCCCCAGCATCCCCTCGCAGAAGGAGGAACAGGACTCCCAGAGTACCCTCGCTTCCGGGGCTGGCAGGCCTCCTTCCTTTCTGTCCTTAACCTTCTCCAGAAATACCCCTTTTCTGATTGGTCTGCAAGATTCACACAGAGAGAAAATGCCATGACTGTTTTATAAAAAGGCCTGCACATTGTCACTCCAGAGAGTGGAGTAAAAAGTTACAGGGTGGAAAGGTTTGATGAAACATCCAGAAGACCTTTCTGGCAATTCTAGGTGTGCCCTGGAGAAAGGGAGTGCCTTGGGTGGGAGCAAGCTCACCTGCCCTGGAGGGAGGAGACAGCCTGAGTGGCGACTGTGGCTGGAGCGGCTGAGAAAGGAGTCCTTTTACGATGTTTATGTATGTTTAAAAATATTCAAAATAGAAATTAAAAATATTATTCCTATATTTTGCTTCATCATATAGTTTTGAAAAGTAAAGCAGAATTGCAAATTACTATATGGTAATTTCCTTTTAAGAAAAACCAATTTAGTTAAGTCTAAATATATAGCCTATAACATATTATAGCACTTCATGCTATCAGGAACAAAGTGTACTTTGGAATTAGGTGTACTTTAGAATGCTTTGGCTGGAAGTAACAGAAAACTCAACTCTCAAAGTATTAAATAGGCGGGCGCGGTAGCTCATGCCTATAATCCCAGCACTTTGGGAGGCCAAGGTGGGAGGATCACCTGATGTCAGGAGCTCGAGACCAACCTGGCCAACACTGAAACCCCGTCTCTACTAAAAATACAAAAATTAGCTGGGTGTGGTGGCAGGCACCTGTAATCCCAGCTACTCAGGAGCCTGAGGCAGGAGAATCGCTTGACCTTGGAAGGTGGAGGTTGCAGTGAGCCAAGATCCCACCATGTACTCTAGCCTGGGCGACAGAATAGACTCTTTGTCTCAAAAAAACAAAAAAACAAAAACAAAACAAACAAAAAAAAATCTGCCCTCCCGTCACCAAAAAAGTCTTAAATAAACAAGAATTCTCAAGGTAGGCCACCCACAGCTGGGGTAGCACCTCATCAATGTCATCAAAGACCCAGGCAAGCTTGTTCTTTCTCTTCATGATACCTAGCATGTTGGCTTGTTGCCTCATGATCACAAAATAGTTGCTCCAGCTCCAGACATTACAGCAATATTCAAGGTAGAAAGAAGAGAGGAATTCACACCAACTGTATCTGTCCCTTTTATAAGAAAAAGGCAAAAGCTTCTCTCTCTGCAAGTCCACTACAAATTTCTGCTTATGATTCTTCGGCCAGAACTGTGTCATGTGGCCTCCATGAGACACAATGGAAACTTTTGCAGCCTTTTCAGCTGAGATGGACAAGAGAGAAAGGGGTTAGGAATGAATGAGTTTGGGTCAGATGACCAACAATGTCCTCCATGTCTAGTGCAGCCAATATCTGATAATCAGTCTTGTTCTTTAGTGTAAGGCCTAGCACTGCCTTAGAAACTTCGTTATAAATTCTTTCTCCAAATTTATGATAATAATACTATGATTCCTATTAAAATGTATTCCTATGAAAATATACCTCCTATTTTCATTTTTTCCATATATTTCCTCTCCAGGGCAATCATGGTGAAGTAAATAGGACAGGAGTTATTTCTGATTTGTGCAGAACGCTGAAGTCCTGATTGGATTGCTATGAGGCACTGAGTCTCCAAACCACTCGCCTAGTGGATTGTTGTTGTTGTTTTGTTTCATTTTCTTTTATTTATTGTTTTTATTTTTTATTTTTTGAGATGGAGTCTTGCTCTGTCACCCAGGCTGGAGTGCAATGGCACAATCTTGGCTCACTGCAACCTCTGCCTTTCGGGTTCAAGCCATTCTCTTGCCTCAGCCTCCTGAGTAGTTGAGACTACAGGTGTGCACCACCACACCTGGCTAATTTTTGTATTCTTAGTAGAGATGGGGTTTCGCCATGTTGTCCAGGCTGGTCTTGAACTGCTGAACTCAAGTGATCCTCCCGCCTCGGCCTCCCAAAGTACTGGGATTACAGGCATGAGCCACTGCACCTGGCCTCATTTTATTTTTGAGACAGGGTCTTATTCTGTCACCCAGGCTGGAGCACAGTGGTGTAAACAGGGCTCACTGCAGCCTCAACCTCCTGTACTCAAACAATCCTTCCACCTCAGCCTCCCAAGTAGCTGCGACCACAGGTGCCTAACTTTTTATCTTTTGTAGAGATGAGATCTCACTTTATTGCCCAGGCTGGTCTCCAACTCCTGGACTCAAGTGATCCTCCTATCTCAGCCTCTGAAAGTGCTGGGATTACAGGTGTGAGACACCGCACCCAGCCTCACCCATTGTTTTTACTAGTGGTCACACTGCCTCTCTGGTTTCATATTTTATCTCTTTGAGATCACTCGTTTGTCTACTGCATTGCTGTCTAATTCAGCAGAGTTAAGAGGTTGTCTTCATTTGCTGACGAATGCACAGATCGCTGTTCCTCTCACCATAGCTCTAGAAACAGGAGAGCAACTTAACCGCCGTACCCATGGATAGATTTCTACAGCAAATGTGGAAAAAAAGGGAGTGAAATAGAAAGCCAATAGCAATGAAGAAATATTGCAGCACTTTTGTAGATCCAGCTATGTGACTATTTTAACCACAAAACAACACGAATCCACGTAAGACATAAAAAAATTGAGAGCAAAAAAAGGATCTGCTGCGGTTTCGTGTGCACGATAAAGAGGAAAATGGAGCTCTGTCCGAGGTCAGCCGCCTCCCTTCCGCCTTTGGAGTCCTCACTTCTGTAGCATCTTAAAAAGGTATTCTGCTCAATCTTCAACCAGGGCATGGCTTTTGTACTATAAAAATGCCCCCACGGTGTATGTTTTTAAGTAAATTGATACATTCAGACTCAGTGGGCCGAGCGCGATGGCTCACGCCTGTAATCCCAGCACTTTGGGAGGCTGAGGTGAGTGCATCATTTGAAGTCAGGAGTTTGAGACCCAGCCTGGCCAACATGGTGAAACCCCACCTCTACTAAAAATACAAAAATTAGCCAGTAGTCCCAGCTACTCGGTAGGCTGAGGCAGGAGAATGGCTTGAGTCTGGGAGGTGGAGGTTTCAGCGAGCTGAGATGGCACCACTGTGTTCCAGCCTGGGCTATAGAGTGAGACTCTGTCTCTCAAAAAAAAAAAAAAAAAAAAAAAAAAAAAAAAAAAAAAGGACTCGGCGTGTCTCTAGGCCTGGCCCCGTTTCAGGAGCTGCAGCTGTTTTCAAGGCCGACTTGCTTCCTGCCTGAGCGATGCCCAGTGGCCCACTGCTGGCCTGCACGGCTTTATTTAGACAATAATGTTGACCAGACAGCCAGACTTTTCCTACTCTCTTTACGTCCGGAAGGGTTTGCTCATAATTAGTTAAATCAGCTCTCTCTGCCTCTCAGTGCCAAGATGTTTATAGAAATCTCACTACTTCTGCTGTTGGCTATACTTTTCATTCTCTGCCACCACAACTTTCCCCATTGTTTCTAAAACCCTTCATCCAAAAACCTAAATCTCCTCCCTGAGCCAAACAGGGCAATTGGCTTTGAAAGGGAACACACCTGTTCAACACAAAGACTTTCTCTCCTTTCTCCTCGAGGCTCAGCTACTTGCCATCTCTCCCCTTCTTGAGCACCAAAGGGTGAGCAAAGATCTTGGATTGGCTGTTGCTTGCCGGAGCTGTTCTGCGCCAGAAAGATCCTCCGGGCGCCCTTCACAGTGGTGACCTGGGTTCAATACTGTCTTGCTCAGACAGCTGACCTGCTAATCAGCCCGCACCTTTGAGGGCTAAGGGGAAACTGACCTCCCCTGACCTGTGAAATTATCCCTCCCTGCCTCTCCATGACATGCATCTTCAGTGCGTGTGTTGTCAGAAAAAGGAGAGGAGGAGAAGCGGTTCCAAGAAAAATAACAGGATGTGGTTGATGAAATATGAAATGAAAGTCTGGTATGGTATGGAAACTGACTTTGTCTTTTTTTTTTTTTTAGACAGAGTCTCACTCTGTCGCCCAGGCTGGAGTGCAGTGGTGAGAACTCAGTACACTCCAACCTCTGCCTCCCAGGTTCAAGTGATTCTCCTGCCCAGTCTCCCATGTAGCTGGGATTACAGGCACACGCCACCGTGCCCGGCTTTTTTTTTTTTTCGTATTTTTAATACAGACGGGGTTTCACCATGTTGGCAGCCTGGTCTCAAACTCCTGACCTCAAGTGATCCACCCACTTCGGCCTCCCAGAGTGCTGGGATTACAGGCATTAGCCACTGCACCGGGCCTGACTGTGTTTTTAAGGCAGTGGCTCCTAACCTTTATTGAGTCACCCAGATCTTTAAGAATCTGATGACAGGTACAAATCCTTTCCCCAGAAAAAAATGTAAAATATGCACTTGAATGATTTGCCTAAAGTCTCACATGGTTCATTGGTACCCCTTCTCCCAAGCCCCAGAATTATCTGGACCACAGGTGACAAAGTCCTATTTTAAGGCCAGGTGTGATGGATCACACCTGTAATCCCAGCACTTTGGGAGGCTGAGGTGTGTGGATTGCTTAAGCCCAGGAATTCGAGACCCCCCTGGGTAACATGGCGAAACCCTGTCTCTACAAAAAATACAAACATTAGCTGGGCATGGTGGGGTGCGCCTGTAATCCCAGCTACTCAGGGGTCTGAGGCGGGAGGGTCCGTGAGCCTGGGAGGTCAAGGCTTCAGTGAAGCCAAGATTACACCACTGCACTCCAGACTGGGTGACAAAGTGAGACCCCATCTAAAAAAAAAAAAAAAAAAAAGAAAGAAAAAAGATTCCTATTTTAGAAGCTATTACAAGTACCCCTTAAAGGTGGTTGGAATATAAATCTTAACTACAAAGAAATTCCCAATGACATTAGGAAATGCAGAGTTAATATCATGCAAAAGAAGAGGATTAGGAGCTGGGAGCTCCTCAAAGAAAAATTTTAATTCACCAGTGGTCAATTCTTCTCCTGTTGTGGCTATATACCTCCCATTTATGCTAATGAATTTGCTACCCTTTGTGTAGATGTGTGGCAAGAGAAGAATAATCTCTTCTCAGTTGCAACCAATTGATCCATCTGGAAGTGATTTAAACATCAAAAAATCATTCAATCTCACAAAAATCATTTGTTTGCATTTGCAAATTCATGTTTTGTTTTGCTTCCTCTTCCTCTGCATTTTAGAGTGGATGAATAGTTTTCTATATGGCACATTTTCAAATACTCCTGCTTCATTACACCAATACATTTTTAGACATGTGTTTAGGGGCAGAGTGAGCACACACTCTGGCTCAAAAAAGAGAGAGAGACAAGACCAGTCACGACAGGCAGGAATAGTTCCTGCTGCATAACACACAAATACAAGTCTCAATGGCCCAACATAGTAGGAGCTGATTTCTTGATTGAGCACATTCTGCTACAGGTCTGAGTGGCAATCCAGGCCATCTCTCCTCTGTGTGCTGGCTCTGCCTTCTAAGCTGCTGCAACTCTTCAGCCCCTTTGTGCCAATGCTTAGTCCCATCATCACCACGGGAAGTGGGAGGACAGCTGGAGGGATGAACATCGCAATGACGTGCTTCCACCTGGAACCGTGCACATCTCCCCAGCTATGTTTCTTTGGCCAAAGTGAATCACATAGTGATGTCTAGTTTTACAGAGACAGGAAAGCATGAGCCATGGAAGGGGTTCAGAAAAGCTGACAACCAAAGGATAGAAAAGCTGTAAGATCTACTACAGAGACTGCTGACACATGCTTGGGAATTAGAACAAATTTTGAGAAATGTCTGTTAAGATGTTCTCTATGAATGGGAAAACTACCCTTGCCCTAGATTTTAAAAATAAATCAGGCTGGGCGCTGGTTCACACCTGTAATTCCAGTCCTTTAGGAGGCTGAGGCAGGCAGATCACTGGAGGTCAGGAGTTTGAGACCAGCCTGGCCAATATGGTGAAACCCTGTCTCTACTAAAGACACAAAAATTAGCTGAGTGTGATGGCGCACTCTTATAATACCAGCTACTCAGGAGACTGAGGTAGAAGAATTGCTTAAAGTTGGAAGGTGGAGTTTGCAGTGAGCCAAGATCACACCACTGCATTCTAACCTGGGCGACAGAGCAAGACTCTGTCTCAAAAACAAAATAAATAAAGTAAAAATAAATCATGAGTTTTTTACTTCCGGCCATGATGGCATAACAGAGGGCAGTTTACACCTTCACTTATCCTTAGATAAAGAGAAAGCCAGACCCAATATATGAAAAATATATTCAGACACTAGATGTCAGGCAGTGCAAGACTTTGATCACTGGAGAAAAGAAACAAACAAGATGAGGCCTATGAGGGCTCTGCATTACTGTCTGAGGCAGTTCTTAAGCCCAGGAAAGGGAGGGGAAACCAAAGGGATCTCAGTGGTCTCACTGAATGGAGGAGACTGATCAGAATTTGGGGAGGCCGAGGTGGCTAGAGTTTGAAGGGCAAAGTGTGGGAGTGAAGGGAACTACAGAGAGAAAGAGAGAGAGAGAGGGAGACAGAGACAGAGACAGACAGAAACAGACAGACAGACACAGTCCATTCAGACTGTTATAACAAAAATACCATAAACTATGTGGCTTATAAACAATAAACATTCATTTCTCATAGTTCTGGAGGATGGGAAGTCCAAGATCAAGGTACCAGCAGAGTCAGTGTCTAGGGAGGTTCCATTCTTTATAGATGGCAACTGTGTGCTGCATCCTCACATGGTGGAAGGAGCAGACAAGCTCCCTTGGGCCTCTTTTATAAGGGCACTAATCCCATTCATGACCTAATCACCTCCCAAAGGCCCCACCTCTTAATACTATCACCTTAGGAATTAAGATTTCAGCGTATGATTTGGGCAGGACATGGACATTCAGACCATAGCAGAGGGTGTATGAGTGTGTGTGTGTCTATGTCTGTGTGTCTGTGTCTGTGTCTGGTGTGTGTGTCTATGTTTCAGAGAGAGAGAGGAATTGCTTGTTTTGGAGGTCTGCTGAAGAGTGCCCTAGAGAGACTTTGCTGAACATTGTATGCATTCATGTGAGAAAACGATGTGAGGATAGTGATCATAACCACAAAAAACTCCACAGGCAGGCCAAACAATTCCTGGGGCTCACAGGGCTGGAAATAGATCATGTAATCACTAGCCAGAGTGTGAAGATATCTTAATTCAGGGCATCTGGCAGGATCCACTTGGTAGGAGACAAAATTAGTTCTACTCAAAGAGACTGCTCTGATCCTACTCTATAAAATTTAAAAGAAAACCTTGAAAGGATCAAACTGATTTCAAGTTACTGAACTACATGCCAGAAAGAAAGCTGAACACTATTTAAAAGAATACAATAAAACCCAGCACCCAACAATGTAAAATTTTACAATGCCAACATCTAATCAAAAACTACCAGGCATGCAAAGAAACAGGAAAATATGAACATCACCAAGAGAAATATCAATCAACAGAAAAGACCCAGAAATAAAATACATGATGGTATTAACAGATAAAGACTTTAAAGCAACTATTACAAATATATTCCATATATTCATGAAGGTAGGGAAAAATAGAAACATAAATGAGGAGAGAAATTAATAATATAAGAAAGATTCAAATGGAATTTACTAGAGATAAACTATAATATCTGGAATAAAAAAATACATGATGTGGGATTAACAGCAGAGAGATGCTGCAGAAGAAAACATCAGTGAGCTCAAGGACATAGCAATAGCAACTGTCCAAGAACGAAACACATTGACAAAACAAATGAACAGAGAATCCAGTGATCTGTGCACAAGATCAAGTGGTGTAACATGTATATCTCTGCAGCTTCAGAAATAAAGGAGGGAAACAGAATATTTGAAGAAATAGGGCCAACATTTTTTCACATTTAATGAAAACTTTATAGCCATAGATACAAGGACTTTAGTCAAACCAAAGCAGAAGGAGCACGGAGAAAACTATTTTAAGGCACATCATAATCAAACTGCTGGAAACCAGTGACAAAGAGAAAATCTTAAAAGCAGGTCAGGGAAGGCTGGATGCAGTGGCTTGCGCCTGTAATCCCAGCACTTCGGGAGGCCGAGGTGGACGGATCACGAGGTCAGGAGATCGTAGACCATCCTGGATAACATGGTGAAACCCCGTCTCTACTAAAAATACAAAAAATTAGCCAGGTGTGGTGGCGGGTGCCTGTAGTCCCAGTTACTTGGGAGGCTGAGGCAGGAGAATGGCATGAACCTGGGAGATGGAGCTTGCAATGAGCAGAGATCACGCCACACTGCACTCCAGCCTGGGCAACAGAGTGAGACTCCATCTCAAAAAAAAAAAAAAAAAAAAAAAAAAAGAAAAAAAAAAGCAGGTCAAGGAAAAAAACCCATTATGTACAAAAGAGCAAGATAAGAGTGATGGCAGATTTGTCATTCATCAGAAACTATGCAAGCCAGGAGACAACAGAGTGACATCCTTAAAGTACTGAAAGGAGGCCAGGTGCAGAGGCTCACATCTGTAATCCCAGCAATTTGGAAGGCCAAGGCAGGAGGATCAGGAGTTTGAGACCAGCCTAGACAACATAGCAAGACCTCTTGTCTGCTAAAAATAATAATAAAAATAATTAGCCAGGTGTGGTGGCATAGGCCTGTGGTCCCAGCTACTTGGGAGGCTGAGGTGACAGAATTACTTGAGCCTGGGAGCTCGAGGCTGCAATGAGCCATGATTGCACCACTACACTCCAGCCTGGATGCCAGAGCCAGACCCTGTCTCAAAAAAAGTACTGAAAAGAAAAAGAAAGCAATCAATCCAGAATTCTATCCTGTATAAAATTTCTTTCAAAATCAGCTTTTCAGACAAACAAAAGCTGAGAGAATTAATTAACTAGGGAACCTACACTCCAAGAAATGTTACAGGACACTCCTCAGGTAGAAGGAAAATGGCACTAGAGGGAAATTTGGATGTACACAAGGATTCAAAATGATAAATGCATCAGTAAATGTAAAATACTTTTTTGTAATTGAAAATACTCTTTAAAAGATAATTAACTGTTTAAAGCAAAAATATTAACAGTGTCTTTTTGAGTTTACAATATATGTAGAATAAAATATATGACAACAATGAGGTACAAAAGGGGAAAATGGAAGTAACATATTGTAAGGTTCATATGCTGTGTATGAGGTGGCACAATATTATTTAGAAATAGACTCTGATAAGTTAAACACATATAGCAAAGAGGGAAAAGGGAGGTCTTATTGGAGGTAAAATAAAATCATAAAAAGTACTCAATTCAAAAGAGGGGAAAAAAAAGAATGAAGAACAGATTGAACAAATAAAAGACTAATGGCAAGATAATGGATTTAAACCCAGCCATGTTGATAATCACATTAAATATAAACCGTCTAACAATAATTGGGTGCTTTATGACTCCAGTTCAGGAACAAACAAATATAAATACATTGTATACAGGAAGGAAACAGTGAAGACTTTACTCTCTATAATGGAAATGACTGTAACAGTGAAATGCTTCCATCCAGAGGCACAAGAGCCCCTCAAAGCTTTAAGCCATGGCTGCTGCTTGGTCTCTTCAGCTCTTTTTTATTAATTTTTTTTATGTTTTAGAGACAGGGTCTCACTCTGCTACCCAGCCTGGAGTGTAGTGGTATAATCATAGCTCACTGCAGCCTTGAACCCCTAAGTTTGAGCCATTCCCCTGCCTCAGCCTCCCAAGTAGCTGGGACTGCAGGCATGTGCCACCACGCCTGGTGAAGTTTTAAATTTTTTTTGTGGAGTCAGAATCTTGCTGTGTTGCCCAGGCTGGTCTCAAGCTCCTGGCCTCAAGTGATACTCCTGCTTCAGCTTCCCAAAGCACTGGGATTACAGGCATCAGCTACCTTGCTTGGCCTCTTCAGGCCCCTTGATTCAAGAAAGCACAAGGCAAGGAGGGGAGTCACCATCCTGTTGGAAAACTGACCAGTTGTCAGGAGGCTGTCGTATGTAGGGCTGCTTTTCCAAAACAGGGGCAGGGAAGAATACGTTTGGTCTCTGGGTACTCACGTACTCCATTTTGATGGCACATAGATAAGTGCATGCATGCTTCAGAGGGGGCACGAGGAGACAATCTGTGTCAGGAGGTTCAGTTGAATCACTAAATTAGAGTGGTACAGACCGGGTGTGGTGGCTCACACCTGAGTCTTAGCACTTTGGGAGGCTGAAGCGGGCAGATCACCTGAGGTGAGAAGTTTGAGACCAGTCTGGCCAACATGATGAAACCCTGTCTCTACTAAAAATACAAACATTAGCCAGGCATGGTGGTGTGCCCCTGTAATCCCAGCTGCTTGGGAGGCTGAGGCAGGAGAATTGCTTGAACCCGGAAGGCGGAGGTTGCAGTGAGCCAAGATTGAGCCATTATGTTCCAGCCTGGGTGACAGAGGGAGACTCGGTCTCAGAAAAAAAAAAAAAAAAAAAAGAATTAGGGCAGTACAACGGCACTGTTGTACAATTGCACTACTATCCTCCACATGTGTGTGGCAGGGCAGGAACTCTGCAATGTAAAATCACATTTTTTGCCTTTGGAATTCGCAAGTAATCTGTGGGCTCATACGATGGCACCTTGAAATGATGAACCTTTTCCCTAATTGTTTAGGCATCAATTAATGACTCTTGCAGAAACAGATTCCACTGGTGGTTGCAAATGGTCTTTTAAAAGTTATTTTTCTTTTTTGAGACAGAGTCTCGCTCTGTTCCCCAGACTGGAGTGCAGTGGCACAATCTTGGTTCACTGCAACCTCCACCTCCTGGGTTCAGCCAATTCTCCCTGCCTCAGCCTCCCAAGTAGCTGGGATTGCAGGTGTGTATCACCACATCCGGCTAATTTTTGTATTTTTAGTGGAGACAGGGTTTTGCCATGTTGGCCAGGCTGGTCTTGAACTCCTGACCTCAGGTGATCTGCCCGCTTCGGCCTCCCAGAGTGCTGGGAATGCAGGTGTGAGTCACCAGGCCTGGCCGTCTTTAAAAAATTCTATCATTTTTGTACATCTATGAGCAGAAAATTGGTACATGAGGAACTTTCCTTCTTTGTCCAAGATAAATTGATGGTCCTCCTAAAAAGACCAGATAAATGCTTAGTTCTTTTCCTTTACTTATTATATCTAGATATCTACTCTTCTTCAGAGTGCAGAGGCGAGAACAGCTGTGCCAGAAAGCCCCTCCCAGCGGTGGGGCCCTCCCGGCATCACTTAGAGAACGGCAGGAGCTTGGGCCCAGGCAGGGACTCCTGGCTTCTGCTGGGGGCAGCACCTCTCTAGTACAGCCTCCCTGGGACTGCCTCCCACGTGTCCCCCTAGGTGGCTCGGACAGTCACAGTTAAGGCGGGACAGAGTGTGTCCTCAGACTTCCCGCGTTCATCCCTCTCTCAATCCTGAGGTTCGAAAGTGGGAACCAGGCGTTGCCACCAGGTGTGTTCCCTCCGCTGCTCCAGGCGCTTCTTGTCTAGCAGGAAAGAAAGGAGGGCTTCCGAGTGGAGGTGGCCCAGGGTGAGTTCCTACAGAGCCCTCCTTATCTCAGAGGCGGCAGCAAGCGCTCACTGCTGCCCACAGCAGGTGACAAGCCGAGTGAGGGCGCTAGCTCTCCTATCATCATCGTCACTGCTTCCATAAACCGGGAGGTTAAAGTCCAGGAGACGCCGCGCCCCTGCTCCGAGGCACCCGAGCACCTGATCAATTCCAAGCCTGAGTAAATAGTTCTGATTCTCTTCGCCTTGACAAACTCTGATCCTTCACTCAATGATAAGCCTTTGGATAGTGAGGGAGTTCTGAAAGCTTCCTACTTCCCCCAAGGAGGTATTTGTTAGGCTGCAGAAAAGGAAACTGATTCTTTCCAGGTTTTTAAAACGTTCTTCCAGCTCTTTGGCGTGTGAATTCCTGTGACCGCCCCAGCTACGCGCTCAGCAGTTATTGCTTGGACAGTAAAGCCAGTATCATGTGATATACTTTGCCTGGAAAATTACCGTGAGGCATGTGGCAGACCCAAAGAATGAGGACCGCACCTTGTTATTAATAAAGTCAGGTCCTGGCGCTGGAGGCTGAGCCTTCCGAGGGCTTGCAGCTGGGCGCCTGCCCGCTCCACTTCCTTTTCTGGAGGGAGCTGCGTGATCATCGGCTTCTCACGCTCTATTTGCCTAATTTAGATTATTTTTAAAATGAATTCTGTCCTCTGAGCAGCTACCAGTATATTTTGGGGGGTCATATATGAGTAGTGGTTTTCTATTTTGTTTTTTAGGCGTCAGAAATAATGACTGAGTGCACGGGTAAAGGGAGGGTAGTAGTAGAAGGTGCTCCTAGAATCATATGCAGGAAATAAGCTCTGCTGAGGTGATCCCACTCACCAGGCCCTTCCCTTAGACAAAGAGGGTAACAATGTCAGGTTAAATTCAATCCACTCCATCTAATAAGGGCCAGTGATGACTGCACTGATTGGTCTGGGCCTCAAGGAGATGCCATGTCTTAGCCTGAGAAGGACCACAGTTAGCTGAAGGGACACGCCACCAGGTGGGACACAGCAGGCTGGGTTCAGAGAATGGAAGGAGCCCAGGGTGTCAGGAGAGATGCCACCTGCCTGTGCTCCACGTTAATCCTGGCTTTGGGCCGGGCACGGTGGCTCACACCCGTAATCCCAGCACTTTGGGAGGTCGAGGCAGGAGGACTACTTGAGGCCAGGAGTTCAAGACCAGCCTGGCCAACATGGTGAGACCCCATGTCTACAAAAAAATTGGAAAAATAAGCCAGGCATGGTGGCGGGTGCCTGTAGCCCCACCTTCTTGGGGAGGCTGAGGTGGGAGAATCAGTTGAGGGGCAGGGCTGCAGTGAGCTGTGATTGCCACTGCACTCCAGCCTGGGTGACAGAGCAAAACCCTTTCCCTAAAAAAACACCAAAAACAAACAAACAAACAAAACACTCCCCACCCCCACCAGAAGAAACCAAACCCAGCTTTGCTCCTGAGAGTCACCAGAGGGACACTTGGTTTGCATTTGTCACAGCTCCTCTGGCTGGCTAGAGAGGCAGGAATGGGTTATTTATAGAGGACTAGTTTGGATGCAGAGATAATTAAAGGGGTATCACAATGATTCAGGCCAGAGATGACAGTGGTGTCAACTCGCAAGGAGGGGCAGAGATAGAGCAAAATGGGTGAATGACAGAAATGTTTCCATGGTAGACCCACAGGCTTGGAGATAGATGGGAAGTAGGGCAGGAGAAAATGCCCGGGTTTCTGGCTGCTGACTGGAGGGTGGTGCCTCTCCCTGGGCTCCTGAACAGAAGGGGAATGCCTCAGAGAGTGAGCACACACAGGACACAGTTGGTTTCAGGGTGGCCACGGGACCTCCAGGTGGGGATGGTGAGTGGACAAGGACATGCACGGACATGCGCGGATGTGCAGCTACCAAGAAAGGCTGCTATGGAGACCCATGTTTAAGAGTCAAGGAGGCCGGGTGCGGTGGCTCATGCCTGTCATCTCAGCATTTTGGGAGGTGGAAGCGGGCAGATCACCTGAGGTCAGGAGTTCAAGACCAGCTTGGCCAACATGGTGGAACCCTGTCTCTACTAAAAATACAAAAATTCGCCAGGCATGATGGCGGATGCCTGTAATCCCAGCTAGTCGGGAGGCTGAGGTAGGAGACTCCCTTGAAACTGTGAGGTGGAGGTTGCAGTGAGCCGAGATTGCACCGCTGCACTCCAGCCTGGGTGACAGAGCGAGACCCTGTCTCAAAACAAACAAACAAACAAACAAACAAAAAATGAATCAAGGAAAGGGTATTCTGAAATCAAGGCTGTCTCTGTAATTACCTAGGAAGAGAAAGCAAGTACAGAGGAAGGAGAGAATCAAGTCAAGGACAGAAGGAGGTATATAAGCAGATAATGTAATATTTTCAAAGTAGTTTCTTTCCATCTTTTTCTTTACATGCACTGTTTTTCAAAACAGGAACCTTACTGGCTATACAAAAATACAAACTGAACCTGTAGCTGTGTATTCTGCTCTGGGCATTAGCTTTCCCTTGCTGCTTTAGAACTACTTTTATAAACATAATTTTTAATGGATGCATAATTACACCATTTACTTTTTACATTTAAGAAGCCACATTTGAAGTTAGGTTGATAAAGTCATAAAGCAAGCAATGACTTTATTCCATTCCAATGAGAGATGGAATAAGGGTAGGTGTGTGCAAAGGCCAGGGAACATCGTGGGAACTGCTCAGTGCCGTGGGGAGTGGGGTCAGGTAAACTTGACGTCACAGTTGGTCACAGGTGCTGTAACAAAATACCTTAGACTGGATAGTAGCTCACCATGCTACTGCAGTGGAGGCTGGAATGTGCAAAATCAAGGTGCCCACAGATTCAGCGTCTGGCCAGACCTCTTTGCTTCCAAATGACGCCTTGTTGCCATGTTCTCCACGGCTGAAGGGATGGAAGGGACTAGGACACTCCCTCCAAACTCCAAAAGGCTCCACTTCTTAATACCATCACATTGGGCATTAGGTCCCAACATGTAAATTTTGTGGGGACACCCACATTCAGACCATAACTTGGGAAGGCAAGTGGCATTTGAGCAGGGCCCTGGGACACAGCTGGCCTTCTCAGGGTTCAGTCAGTGCCCACTGAAACTAGCTCAGTCCTCAGATTCCCCTCCAACCTAGTTCTATTATTTTTTCTAATTTTTGTGGGTGCATAGTAGGTGTATACATCTGTGGGGTACACGAGATGTTTTGATGCAGGCATGCAATGTGAAATAATCACATCATGGAGAACGGGGCAGCCATCCCCTCCAGCATTTATCGTATGTGTTACAAACAATCCAGTTACACTTCTACTTGTTTTTAAATGTACAATTATTACTGACTATTGTCACGCTGTTGTGTGATCAAATAGTATGTCTTATTCAGTCTATTTTTTTTTGTACCCATTAACCATCCCCACCTCCCCGCCTTCAGTGCCCCCACTACCCTTCCCAGCCTCTGGTAACCATCCTTCCAGTCTCTATGTCCACGAGTTTAACTTTTAGTTCCTACAAATGAGTGACAACATGAGATGTTTGTCTTTCTGTGCCTGACTTATTTCACTTACCATAATAACCTCCAGCTCCATCCATGTTGTTGCAAATGACAGGATCTCATTATTTTTATGGCTGAATAGTACTCCATTGTGCACATTTTCTTTATCCATTCATTTGCTGATGGACACTTGGGTGGCTTCCAAATCTTGGCTATTGTGAACAGTGCTGCAACTAACATGGGAGTGCAGATATCTCTTTGATATACTGATTTCGTTTCTTTTGGGTATATACCCAGCAGTGGGATTGCTGGATAATATGGTAGCTTTTTGAGGAAGCTCCAAACTATTGTCTATAGTGGTTGCAATAATTTACATTCCCATCAACAGTGTATGAGGGTTCCTTTTTCTCAAAATCCTCACCAGCATTTATTACTGCCTGTCTTTTAGATAAAAGCCATTTAAACTGGGGTGAGATGATTGATTTGCATTTCTCTGATCAGTGATGTTGAGCACCTTTCATATGCCTGTTTGCCATTTGTATGTGTTCTTTTGAGAAATGCCTATTCAAATATTTTGCTCATTTTTTGATCAGATTATAAGATTTTTTTCCTATCAAGTTGTTTGAGATCCTTATATATTCTGATTATCAATCCCTTGTCAGATGGGTAGTTTGCAAATATTTTCTTCCATTCTGTGGGTTTTCTCTTCACTTGGTTGATTGTTGTTTCCTTTGCTCTGCAGAAGTTTTTTACCTTGATTTGATCCCATTTTTCCATGTTTGCTTTGGTTACCTGTGCTTTTGGGGTACTGCTCATGAAATTTTTGCCCAGACCAATGTCCTGGAGACTTTCCTCAATGTTTTCTTGTAGTAGTTTCATAGTTTGAGGTCTTAGATTTAAGTCTTAAATCCATTTTAATTTTTGTATATGGCAAGAGACAGGGGTCTAGTTTCATTCTTCTGCATATTGATATCCAGTTTTCTCAGCACCATTTATTGAAGATACTGTCTTCCCCAGCATATGTTCTCAGCACCTTTTTTGAAAATGAATTCACAAGTGTGTGGATTTGTTTCTGGGTTCTCTATTCTGTTCCATTGGTCTATGTATCTGTTTTTATGCCAGTACCATGCTGTTTTGGTTACTATAGCTTTGTAGTATAATTTGAAGTCAGGTAATGTGATTGCTCCAGTCTTGTTCTTTTTGTTGAGGATAGCTTCAGCTATTCTGGGTCTTTCATTATTCCATATAAATTTTAGGATTTCTTTTTTTTTTTTTTTTTAAGAATGTTGTTGGCATTTGGATAGGGATTGCATTGAATCTGTAGATTGTTTTGGGTAGTATGGACATTTTAACAGTATTTTTTCTTCTAATCCATGAACATGGAATATTTTTCCATTTTCCATTTTTGATGTCCTTTTCAATTTATTTCATCAGTGTTTTATAGTTTTCATTATAGAGATCTTAACACTTCTTTGGTTAATTCCTAGGTATTTCATTTTATGTGTGGCTATTGTAAATGAGATCACTTTTTAAGTTTCCTTTTCAGATTGCTCACTGTTGTCATATAGAACTGCTACTGATTTTTGTATGTTGATTTTGTATCTTGTAACTTTACTGAATTTATCAGTTCTAATACTGTTTTGTGTGTGTGTGTGTGGACTCTAGTTTTTTTTCAAGTATAAGATCATATCATCTGCAAACAAGGATAATTTGACTTCTTCCATTCCAATTGGGATGCTTTTTCTTTCTCTTATTATAGCTAGGACTTCCAGTACTGTGTTAAGTGGTGAAAGTGAGCATTCTTGTTATGTTCCAGATCTTAGAGGAAAGGTTTTCAGGTTTTTTCCCATTTAGTAATGACACTATCTGGGGGTGTGTTGCATATGGCTTTTACTATGCTGAGGCATGTTCCTTCTATCCCTTTTTTTTAATCATGAAGGGATATTGAGTTTTGTCAAATGCCTTTTCAGCATCAATTGAAATGATATGATTTTATCCTTCATTCTGTTTATATAATGTATCACATTGATTTGTTGTGATACATTACAAATGTTGAACCATCCTTGCATTCCAGAGATAAATCTCATTTGGTCATGATGAATGATCTTTTTCATGTATTGTTGCATTCGTTTTGCTAGTATTTTGTTCAGGATTTTTGCATCAACATTCATCAGAGACATTGGCTTGTAGTTTTCTTTTTTTGATGTGTCTTTGTCTGGTTTTGGTATCAGGGCAATACTGGCCTAGTAGAATGAATTTGGAAGTATTACCTCCCCTATTTTTTGGAGTAGTTTGAGTAGGTCTCCCTCTGTTTTACAACTGTACTTTAAAAATACTTTTGTCTTTTCAGAATCAAACCTATAAAAATTCTTATGAGAAAATACATGGAGAAATCATTATGATAGATAGGCCTTGTAGATATCATGTTAAGTGAACTAGGTCATAGAGAACAGATATCATCTAATTCCACCTATGAGGTCCCTAGAGCAGTCAGAGTCACAGAGACAGAGAGTAGAAGGGTGAGTGCCAGGGTGGAGGAGGAGAAATGGGGAATTACTGTTTAATGGGTATAGGGTTTCAATTTGGGAAGATGAAAAAGTTCTGGATGGTGATGGTTACACAACAATGTAAAAGTACTTAATGCCACAGAACTGTGCACTTAAAAACAGCTAAAATGGTAAATTTCATGCTATGTATATTTTACAATAAAATAAAAAAACTTTGTCTTAATTACCCCATGATGATGGTGCATTAGTGCTCACTGATGTAGTTAAAAGCTAAAGAAAAATTTTACATCTAAATGTCCAACTATTGGAAACTGGTACATAGACTTATGTGTAGGGTCATTATGAAGACTGCCATAGCATGAAAAAACACAAAGCAAGCACAGATAAAGAATACAAAATTACATGAGACCACAATAATCAATCAATTTACATAAGAGAGATTCTCAATGGCCAAATTTGGGACATATGAGGATCTAAAAATTAGGTCTGTAAATAATTGTAATACATGGAATAATAGAAATCCATGCCTCCATAAGATACTGAAACAAGGGAAAAAGAGCATCTGCCACCTTTGTAGGTGACTCTTACTGTCAGGGTCACCTAGGGGGACACTTGGGAGGCAGGCCTTGGGAGTCCGTTTCAGAGGTGCTGCCCCTGGCTGAAGCCAGGAGTCCCTGGCCTGGGACTATGTCCCTGCTCTTCTCTAAGTGATGCAGGGAAGGGAAGGGCTTTTGGATGCATCTGTTTTCATCCCTGCACTCTGGAGATGGGTAGACAAGAGCTCGCTGGCTCGTTCGAGGGGACACATGTTGGCATCAGAGTTAGGACCTTTGGTTCCTGACAATTCAAATGTCTTTACATTACCAAGTGTTTCTTCACTGGAAGGAAAGTCTCCAAACTTTTGACGATTCCCACACCCCAGGGTCAGTATAAGCATAAAATGAGATTTGTACGTGGAAAGGCAAATCAGTGCCTGGTTCGTAGCTGGTGCTAATGAACGTTTAGTCAACATGTGATTTGGGAAACCAAATCTAACAGTTTAAATTTTTTTTGGATTACAATACAACCTCATTGTAAAAAAAAAATTCAGAAAAACATGATTTTATAATAAAGATCACTCCTGATTACACCCCCAAAGAACAAATGGAGAAGCTGAATCCTTAGGAGCCCATGTCCTACCTCCTAGCCCTAGTTCTGCATTTTTACAGATTTCCCCATCACTCTATTTCTGCACTACCATGGTCTCTTAGACTTTACTGATAATGGCTTTTTATCCTTATCCACAGGCATTTATTGAGCTCCTTCTGAATGTACCTGAAAATACCTATTGACCACTAGGCAAACAGCAGTTGTCTGCTTTAAAGCAGGGCTTCTCAACCTTAGCATTACTGACGTTTTGGGCAAATAGTTCTTTATCACGGAGGCTGTGCTGTGCACTGGAGGATCCACTAGATGACAGTAACACCCTTCAGTAACTGTCTCCAGAAATGGCCAAGTGAGTCCTGGAGAGCACAAGGACTTAAGGTGGAGAACTACTGTTTTAAGGACAACTGGTGGAGCTACCTGTTCGCTGCAGCCTTGGACATTTAGTGGTGGCAACCACCCATGCCCACCACCACCTCGTACCAGTGGAGCAGTCCTTAATTCCAGCTTGCTGGCAAGCTAGCATGTTTTCAGTACAGTCAGTGGCTTCTCTCCAGAATTAATGACTTCCCCTAAGCCCACCTCTTGGCCTCCCTCACCCAGCACTAGGTACTTCCTCCTCTGAGTCGAGCCAGGTGGGAAGTTCCCCAACCTTTAAAGAATAGTGCTTCAAAACAGTGGTTCTTTCAAAGCTCACACGGTTTCTGGAGTCAAGCTCACACAACCTCACTCTCATTCTGTCTTCAGAGTTCTGCAAATCCTACAGACTGATTCACTGGACTTGGTGATTTTTTTCTAAGATACGGATCTCACCAAAAGACCTCTGAGCTTACTGTCAAGTCAGAAACGAAGCCGACCTCTCCCCACGGGGCTTCCTGGTCTTCAGACAACCTTGTTTTTGTCCTTTGAATTGCCAATGGCATTCAAAACATTCTCATTTCTGCTTTGATGAAATCTCAACTTGTTCTGGTTCTTTTCTATTGTATGCTAACGGGGTGTGAAAGACCATTCCTCATCTTCCAACAGTCTAGGCCAGTGTATATCTTTTTGGTGGCTTTATTCATTTATTCTGTCATTAAAAAATGTTTTCTTACAAAAGTACCTGCTGGGTCTGGGATTTGATGTTGCCCTACTTACAAGCAACTAAGTTGGTCTGCTACTGTTCCATGGATACTGGCAGGGGACATGAGACAGGTTCCTGGGTCAGGGGCAAAGCACTTGATGAGCCATGGCACAGCAAGCAACACAAACTCCAGTTCTCCTTGCCCTGCCAGTCCCTTGGTGGAACCTTGAGTGGCCAGAGGGTGCCTGCCCAAACAGTGGGTTGTCAGAAGAGGACCTGGAGCTGGACAACCCACTGTTTTACAGCAAGCAGTAGGCAAGCCTATACTCCTTCCAAGACATGACTCTGTCCCTCAAGTAGCTTGCTACAAATGCAGTGTGGACGGGGTGAAGAGAAGGCAGGGCTCTGTGTTCCTGACACAGCCAGCAAAAAAGCCAGCTGGAATGCAAGAGACCCACAGAAAACATTCTCCCAAAAGGGGAACTCATTCTTCCTACTTGCTTGCAGAAAGGGATTTAAAATCAAACAGGCTGGGAAAATTGAGTTACACACACAGGAAAAACAGGGCCATTCTCACCCATCACTGTTCAGTTCCACTCAGCCATCACTCTTTTTTTACTTTGACTACTTTATAGACTGTGAGGTCGGGTGCCGTGGCTCATGCCTGTAATCCCAGCAGTTTTGGAAGCCGAGGTAGGCAGATCACCTGAGGTCAGGAGTTTGAGACCAGCTTGGCCAACCTGGTGAAACCCCGTCTCGACTAAAGATAAAAAAAAAATTAGTCGTGCATGGTGGTGTGCACCTGTAATCCCAGCCACTCGGGAGACTGAGGCAGGAGAATCACTTAAACCAGGAGGCCGAAGTTGCAGTGAGCTGACATCATGCCACTGCACTCCAGCCTGGACCACAGAGTGAGATTGTCTCATAAACAAACAGACTGTAAGATTCTGGATTCCCAGTTGTTAGGCAGGAATCTACGGATTCTCTCAGCGAAGATGTAGACCAGTGGTGCCGGGAGAGGCTGCTGTGCACAGCCTGTCAACCCTGCCCACTGGGGTGGGGGGTAGGGGTGCCCATAGACCATCTCTCTGGGACTGAAGCCCATGACAGAAGTAGATAATGCTGTCTCTTCTCTATGTGAGTAGACCCAGGAGTCTCACATCCCCTGCCAGTATCCATGAAACAGCAAGAGACTAACTTATTTGCCTGTAAGTAGGGCAATGTCAAATCCCAGATCCAGTAGGTACTTCTGTAAGAAAACATTTTTAGAATGACAGAGTAAGAAAATGAATAAAGCCACCAAAAGAAATAAGAAAGTGAATAAAGTCACCAATAAGAAAATGAATAAAGCTACGTTGTTCCAGCCAGTGCCTCTGTAGTCATCTTTCTTGGTGACCCCAACACCTACAAACCATGCAGTGTTGACATCCTGGGACTGCTGCTCCAGGTGGGAGGTAACTGATGTCACCTGCTTGACAAGGAGACTGACCTTTTCTTCCACCATGCCTTCATCTCTCCTCTCCAAATCCTGACATTTTTTCCACTATATTTGTAAAAGTTACGTGATTGTACGACTATAGCTCTTCTGTGATGTCTACAGGTTGATACAAATAATGAAAAATCAAAACATCAATGTATCTGAGAACCACATGGTGCGTGTGACCCCTGAGGATATATACTCTATGTTGCCACTTGAAGGAGAATCTTCCAGGTATCAAATCCCGTGGATTCTCTTATTTTCTTTCACATTCCCTCTGCTGTTCCTGGCTCACAGTCGGTGACCATGCTCTGAGGAGCCCGTGCCATCTCCATTTCCCCCATCCCTTTTT
Source organism: Piliocolobus tephrosceles (assembly GCF_002776525.5). Taxonomy (NCBI): domain Eukaryota; kingdom Metazoa; phylum Chordata; class Mammalia; order Primates; family Cercopithecidae; genus Piliocolobus; species Piliocolobus tephrosceles. The sequence goes on along the minus strand of NC_045438.1, from coordinate 59,396,389 downwards.
CACTTTCCTGGCCGCTGCCTCACACCAGTCAAATCCGAATATCTGGGAGGCGGACACAGGGTGAGTGTCTGCTTCTTGCAACTCCCAGGTGTTTATGATATGCTTCCCAGACTGCAACACTGACCTATGGAACTGAAATGATGAATTCATGTCAGACAGAAGTAGGATTTGGGGAAGAATTCATTACCTGGACCATTTTCAGCAGCTGGAATAAAAAGCACTTAATAACAACAATAAAAATCACACACAAAGGCCAAAAAGTGTTTTGAAAAAGTGCTTTGAGAATTTACTGTACAGTTTTTTTTAAACAATTTATTTGTATGTTGGCTTCTACATGCTCTTACATTCGTGTAAAACATTTATACATATTCTTTACAATTTGTACATATATTAAATGGCTATAGCATAAACATTGTTTTATGGGATTTTATAGAAGAAAAATCAAGTGGGGAAAATTACTTATGAAACATTAACAAAAACCTGTGATATTAAAGAACAAGATGTTCTCATATTCATTTGATTTCCTCATCTACTTATTTTTGGTGTCATTTTATTTACGCTGGCCCAGACTTTCCATTTCCCATAATTATTAGGTCAGAAAAATGAAAGCAGTGGGAGGGAACGCAGTAAGGCACCTGTGGGAGATGGAAGCGCTCCTCCGCAGAAGTGAGACGGTGGCTGCCAGTGTTGAGTTAGAGCTGTAGGTGTGCCAAGGTCCTGTTTTGCTTTATGCCATTAACTGAAGTGCTGGTGCTCAGAAACATCCTGTGTGAAGTTTTGGATGTAGTCAGGAAGGGCACTGGTCTGTTCTTTCTTTCCAATCTCAAAGTCCTCAGGATTCTGTACGCTGTTCAGGCTGCAACCCTTCTCAGTCCCTACACTTTTCCATCTAATGGGGAGGGCAGGGGTGCTAAACTGTGCTTTTTCTCTTTGCTGATTACACCAACTGGCCATGAACCCGCCATCCAAATCAAGCAGTGTGCCATCCCTGCAACAGCCCTTCTCATCACGTTGGAAGAGCAGCCAAAGAATAAGAAGGGACGAGAGGCTCCGGGGTGCTGGGTGTGGTGCCCTCCTCCCCCTAGGCCCTCCTGAGCACAGCCACTCACCCGTTAGACCAAAGCCACAAAACTCTCTAAAAAGTCCCTCAATTCTTCTAATGTATTCTTTATGGCATAAAACCTGCCTTAACCATGATTAGGAAGAAAGTGCAAAGAGAGAAAGCACTGGTCCTCACGTGAGAGCAACACATCAGAAATGACGCTGAGGACACGGGTGGCCAGGGGTATCTGCTCATCTGCCAGGCTGTGGGGTCCCCCTGGAGGGACATGGGATGGCCCACCTGCCACACACCATGATGTTGCTGGCAGCCTCGGGGGCCCCCGGCATCCTCCATCCTGAAGTGTAAGCACTTGAGCCGTAACTGTGGCAGTGAAAGGCATAAAGACTTCCCTCAATGATAGGAACCCCAGAGGACTGAAAAGAGTTATAAAAATATACAAACATAGATATTTTTTATTCTGGCATAGATCGTATTTTTAAGAAAGTAATTAGTAATTAATTATCTGACACCAGGTAAGAACTGGAAGATTGTGGGAGACTTATAAATTATATAAGACATATAATTTATAAGACATATAAATTATGACTCTGTGTAAAATATCAGTGGGGAGAAACCCCTCATTCTCCATTGAAAATTCTGGTAACTTTTAAGTACTTTCCAAAAATAGAGATGATTTCCACTGGTTTAAATAATGGATGCGGAAATGAACAAAAGACCATCCCTAAATAACTGATGCGTTTAGGGTGGCTAATAAAATAAACGCAGTTTTTTGCAACTGTTTCTTTTTGGTTTTCTTTTTTTTTCTGAATAATAGGGGAAAAAAAGTTTTGAATTGCATTGCCCCAAGTCAGGAGAAAGCGCTCAGCATTCTCTTCAAGGCCCGTTCTGTCCTACATCACCGGAAAACGGCTGAGGGCCTGCCTCAGCTTTTCTGCAATCTGACAAGAAAGCAAAACAAAATAACGTTGAGATATCACTCCCATTACGACCTCACAGTATTCTTTATTCACAATGCCAACAAGTTAAACATGACACAAATTCCAATTCTTTAACTGGTCTTTTTGGCACCAGCCCTGCCCCGCGTTGCTGCTGGAGAGACCTTAACCCTGAATGGCACTGGCAGCACTGAGGCCCGAGCTGGCCCTGGTGGTCCCTTCCCGCCGGGGGGCGTCTGTACGTGCTCCCTGCCTCTGCCCTAGCGGCGCTTCCAGACGAACTGCTTTTCCTCAGATGAGCTGGGGGCTCAGGCCTTCATGCTTGCCTAGAGCCCCCTCCTTTCCTGGAGGAGTATGAGCTTCCAGAATCCCCTGAAGGTTGTGTCGCCCTGGCCACACCCTGCTCTGTCACTGCTGGGTGTGCAGACAGCACGAGCCTGCCTGTGAAGCTAAGGAGGCGCTGGAGTCGTCTACGCGCCAGGGCCTCCTGCTCCTTAAGGCGCAGCTGTCTTATCCATCCCTGGATGGTAAACATCCAGAGTGAGGGCTTGGTATATAAGAAACACTCAATGTATGTCTGCTCCACGAACACACACGCGTATTTTAATAACTTAAGGGTTGCTGTGCCATAAAACTTAGATTGAAAACCTGACAATGTTGTATCAGCTACTTAGGTTTATGCAAAGACAGTGATGAAATACACGGTTTTCTATTCTGAATTACAATGTATAAATAACTATATTATACTTGGACTTGAAAATCAATAAATCAACGTTATCAAAATTCGGAGAGTTTCCCTTGCATTATTTTCTCACACAGACAAATGTAATCTGTTATATTCTAACATACAATGAAAGGCAAATCCACAATGGCACCAACTGACGGGAAAAGTGTGCATTTAAAGAGCACAGGGCCCATGTCCTGTAAGGGAGGACAGGGTTTAGGTGAGTTCCTCCCATAAGTTAGTCTCCCAAACCAACTGTACAAGACACAATTCACAAATATGCATTAGGCACATATCAAGCACAGTTCTCCTTTAAGAACTGGCTGCTGGAGACAGGTGTTCTCAGTAGTGTCCAGTTTGCAGATGCCACCAGTATGGCTGTGAGCAGAGGGCTTGCAAACCACTCCCCATGAACATGGCTTAGATCCCACGGCCAGAGGAGAGCTGGGTAGGCAGCAAGGCCGCCAGCGGAAACTGGATTCTACATTACAGAACTTACCTGCAGGTGCCTGAGGTGGACATGCTACTAGATCTTTGTTTTCTGGTAAACAACAAAAATACTAGGCAGAGGTAAGAAAAATTTAAGTTTTCGTTATTGTTTTGTGAATAGAACCGTTCCAGGTCTCACTTTTTTGTGTTTTCTTTCTCTGCGATTTCCATGGCGCATTGTGAAAACCTCATTCATGAAAAGCAAAGGCTGCCTTTGGTTTCCTCGTGGTGCCAGGCTCCTGTTCCAGCTGCCAACGGAGCCCCAGGGACGGCTGGGTGACCTCATCTCATTCAGAACCGTTCCTGGTGCACAGAGGCACAGAGAGGCTGTGACACGCGGGAAGGAGCTGCACAATAAGGAACGTCTTGGGGCCTTGCAACTAGCATCCAAGACCCTGCTTCAGAAGAAAACCTTTTTTTAACCCAGTGTTACCCAAAAAGCAAAGGGCAGATAGAATTAGGAGATTAAAAAAATCCTGTCCAAAATTTAGGCTCCTTTGGTTTCTTACTTAGGATTAAAGAAAACAAACAGATTAACTTGACATGGTCAAAGTGGTTTACCAGGAACCCTCTCCTCAAGCACATGCGAAAGGCATGCGGATGCCCACTCACCGTTTCGTAAAACTGCACTTGCTGCTCCAGGTACAGGCGGATGACACTGTTGTAATCATAGATCCGATTACTGTGAAAGTGATTCATCTCAGCTACAACCAAAATCAAAACATCAATCAGTTTTCCCTCCAAGTTTTCAAATGACAACATCTGGTTTCTCTGCTCAGTTACAATTAATCATCAACTGGACCTAATCTGGTTGGCTGCAGTACAGTGTCAGTTCTTGGCAAACCACTTTACTAAGAGATTAGAAAAACAAGTTGAGCCGGGCGCAGTGGCTCACATCTGCAATCCCAGTACTGTGGGAGGCGAAGTGGGTAGATCACCTGAGGTCAGGAGTTCAAGACCAGCCTGGCCAGCATGGCAAAACCCCAACTCTACTAAAAATAGAAAAATCAGACGGGCGTGGAGACAGGTGCCTGTAATCCCAGCTACTCGGGAGGCCAAGGCAGGAGAATTGCTTGAACTCGGGAGATGGAGGTTGCAGTGAGCCGAGACTGCACTACTGCACTCCAGCCTGGGCGACAGAGGGAGACTCTGTCTCAAACAAAACAAAACAGTTAATAACAAACATTACTTTCCAGTATACGAATGACTTACACTGACTTGCATATTCAAAACTATAAAATCCAATACAGATAAATCACCCAAATGTGGACTATTACTCTAACAGAACTGATCAAAGAGAAACTACTTGGTCATACTTGCTACAGATGACTGCAGTTCACAGCTTCCAGTGCGTCTGCATTGGACCTAGCAAGGCACCTGGGGGCCCTGCCCCGCACCCTCCCGCGCAGCAATTGCTTCAGCAGGTTTCTGGTGAAAGGCTGGGCAGCGTGTGGGACAGTGGGAGGCCCTTCCTCAGTACGGGGAGCTTTGCTGTCCATGAGCACCAGCCACGCTGTCAGAACCCAGCCTCTCAGAGGGCAGAAGGACTGGATGCTGAGGGAGAACTTTCCTCATCTTCACTGAATACCTGGATTCCTTATCTCTCTGTGCCCCTCTGCCCCTACCCCCAACTTTGGAGGAGTCTTCATCATCAGAAGGCCTCACTGTCTCCGTTGGATGCCTCCTACTCCACCTTCTCCCAAACCCTCCAGGCTGAGAAAGCCAGCGGCTGCACAGATTACCATGACACACACTGCTCTACATTTTACATTCAGTTATTTGAAGTTGTACAAAGCTTTGTGTTTATCAATTTGGATACCCTCAAACACAAGTTCAAAACCAAATTTCCCATTTCAAACCCTTCAAAACCCAAAACTTCAATCAGGTTTCCTCATTTTTGCTGTAGTGGCCTTGGCTCTGGACACTCCCTCGTCCATCTCTTTCTCCCATGAATGCCCCAGTCTTGAAAGCTGTTCCTTGGAAAAGCCTGCAAATTTGTTTCCTTCTCTTCTCCCCAGTACCACATCTTTAGGTCCTCAAAGCTCAGACTACAACAGTGATGGTCTTCTGGTTGGGCTCTTGGACAGTGTCCGCATTTTCCAATCTCCATTCCATAACCAGCAAATCCTTCTCCCTTGAAGACTGATTTTTTTTTTACTCCCCTTTAATGGCTTCTTAATGCCCACATCAAGTCTAGAGTTTTCAAGTTCTTTCACAATCAAAATTTATTTCCCAGTAACCTCTAAGTATGTTTTACTCTTTCACGCCCATGACACAATCTAGCACCACGATTTTGTGGCTTTTGTTCCTAACAGAACACGCTCTCCATTCTCTGCCATGCAAATGCCATCCACCCATCCGCCAACAGGAAAAATCCACCTGCTGCTCTCATCTGCTCAAAAACACTCAAACCTATACAAATTCATGTCTTCTTTTTTTTAAAACACAAAAAAACTGTGCCTAAAATGACACACCCAAACCCCTTCACATTCCATGATCCCAAGGCACGCAGGTTACAGACTGCTAAAAGCTGAGCTCTGGCATTTAATAGAGCATTATGATATCACAGATTGCAAAAGGAATCTTCAATGTCTCTCAGAAATAGTAAAATGTGCAGTTTTAATCAAGCTGTCATTCACAGCTAGATAAGGTGGACAGGTGAAAAATTAAATAAATATTACAGATTTTCATCAGTACTGGGATCCTGCAAACAAGGGGCTTACAAGTGTCTCAATTACTTATCAGATGCTCATATCTGGATTTCTCTCTAGCAAGGGAAACTTTGCTGGGGAAAAAAAAAACCTCTACCAGCACCTCATAAGGACCCTTGCATCTTACCTTGCAACGCGTAAGACATGGTGCTGACTCTCTTCACCATGTTCTGTTTGTCTTGTGGGGTGATTTTACTTGTTGCAACGAGTTTGTCACTTTCTTTCACCTTTTCTATTGCTCCCTGTGAAATACAAAATACAACAGTATGAATAAAGCTGAAATGATTAGTCATTAGTTTAAAATATAACAATGCTAATATATTCTATAACTGATTTGCTACTGAACAGGAAATACCTCCACAAAACAAGAGAGGAAAGCATCTAAATTTAACTTCCTTCAAGTCCCTTAGAAGCAAAAAGGCTGCTATTCTTGAGAAATGTCACTAAGCTAAAATGAACAGTTTTATGCTACAACAAGAGAGAAAAGCAAACAGCACACCATCTCTGTAATATTCAGAAGCCAGTGCCATTTGAAGAGTAGCACATAATGGAAATCAGACATTAGCAGGTTTTGAAAGTCATGTGCCTAGGTACAGGGCAGTGTGTGCACACAGGCACTTTCTCTCTCTTCTTTTATACAACAGAATATTTTATAAGCTAGTGCCTAAGTGTTCTGATTGTAAGTCCAGGGCTTTCCTTTGATTTTTAAGAGGTGCTGAATCCATTTAAAGACTTAGATGGAAGTGGCTGGAAAGGTTGCCAAACATTTCCCACTCCAGTATCATCATGCTGCTCGTTATTTAGGACTGTCTGGGAAGAACAACTCTATACTCTTGCATTAATTAGGCTCTAGGCCTACAACTCTGATGCTGCTGGCATACATTTTGACAACAAGCTAATTGTTCTCAGATTTGTATTAAGTTATCTGAAGTTGTACAAACCTAATTTACCTATGGTACCCCTTCATGATATTTAAGTTACAAAGCAGAATGCTAAAATGGCCACATGCCAGCACTGTTAAGATCACAGACCAGCCGTTTGCAGAGATTTTCCTAACAAATCCAAGTACATCACAATATACTAGACTACTATGGTTGACATGAAATACTCACAACTCATGCCTGAGGTGATGTACAGACTTTTTAAAAAGGGAGAGAAAACCAGAATTCATTATGTGAGAACACCCCAAACCAATTTTAAAATTCAGTTACAAAACCTTTCTAACGGGAATTACAGTTTCTTTTTTAATAATAAAGATAAACATATAAAACCAATACTACTATGCATGTCTGCCTGCTTCACCTGCTGTTGTCTTCTATAAACGTCTACAATCAGGTTACCTTGTGAGTGCCAATGATGTCAGGGAAGCAGCCAAGAAAACCTTTATACTCGTGATTACATTCCATCAGGAAATGGAGATCTTTCTTTGGCTATAACAAGATACAAGCTGATTGTTACTAGCAGAGAAATTCAGAAAATCAAGGAAAAGAGAACCATTATATGCAAAGACTGTAAATCCTGCATGTGCTACACTAAATTACTGAGTGTTAAGCATTCAGATCACTTTTTCTAAAAGAAAGTAGCTCCCAAGACTGCCTGTCTTTGACTCTTACGTTGTAAAGAAAATGACAAAACATCATGTAATTTTTAAGTTGGTTTGTAAAATTATTTTGTTGTGGCCCAAAATATACCACCATGAAGGAAGAAAGTTCAGCTAATGCTGTATGTTTACATACAAACAAATGAGTTGCTGTAGTTTAACTTCTAAATATGAGCAGAGAATATAAAAATGTTATTAAAACACTCAGTAATCATTTTAAGTGGCAATTTAAAATTTTTCCATTTTTCTGAATTGTAATTTTAATAGCTATGTTACTCACATCTCTAAAATGAATGCATTTTTAGAAGTATTAGCAAAGTAGCCCATAACCACATTAGTGTGTGTACACATGTGTGCATCCACAAACATAGCTTTAAGTCATCCGAAAAAAAATTTTTTTTAATTAAGGGATTAGAAAATAACTTAGATTCTTCTTAAGGGAACTTATTATCTGTTACCTAAAAAAAAAAAAAAAAAAAACCCTGAAATTGGGGTACTAAAGATTCCAATAAAAGCTATGTAGCTATGACAAGGACCTGCCCTGTCCTGGGGACTGTAGCAGGTGCTTTTTTTTAATGAGCTGTTAAATCTTGAGAACCATACAGGGTAGGCACTACCACTGCAGATTAACAGATGAGGAAACCATGGCTCAGAGAGGCTAAGCAATGGTCCATACAGATCTGAGCCAGCGTTCTTTCCTGTTCATTAGAATCCCCTGATGGCTAAGAACAGATCAGAGGCATCAATACTGGGGTACATTCATTTAGATTTCTTTTCTTCTGAGATAGGGTCTCACTCTGTCACCTGGGCTAAAGTGCAGTGGTATGATCATGGCTTACTGCAGCCTTGACTTCCTGGGCTCAAGCAATCTTCCTACGTCAGCCTCCTGAGTAGCTGGGACTACAGGCATACACCACTATACCCGGCTAATTTTTTTGGGGTTCACTGTGTTGCCCAGGCTGGTCTCGAACTCCTGGACTCAAGAAATTCACCCGCCTTGGCCTCCCAAAGTGCCAGATTACAGTTGTGAGCCACTGTGCCTGGCCTATTTAGATTTCTTGATGACAAATTTATCCATCCACTTTGTCTTAATCTAAGAAACCATGATTAAATACAATTAACAAAAATACACAGAAACAGAAAAGAAGAGGGTACTTATTTGGGAAGTTTGTCTTAAGACATGTTTTAAATTAAATATGTGGACTAGATAGCATCAAATCGTAATTGGAATTGTGTGATTATGTTAGTACCTGTTCTGCCACGAGACTGGCAATTTCTTCATAAGTCTTTCCTGCTTCTGTTATTGCATCATTGAGATCTGTTTCACCTGAAAATGACCAATTTTATCAGTGGTTATAAGTTATACATATTTTCATTTCACTTGTTAAAAATTTTATTATTGATTTTATTGGTAAATTTTATTTTAGAAACTTTCAAACATTTTCAAAACTAGTGGAAACAGAATGAATGCCCATCACCCACCATCTGCCTTCCCCACCACTGGCAGCTCTCGCCAGCCTCTGTTCATCTACACCCTGACCTGCTTTCACCGGATATCAATATCTCATCCATAAATCCTGCCTAACAGATGAGGACTCTAAAACATGAGGCAGTACCATTATGACACCTAAGACGAGACTGTCACTCTGCTATAATGAGGTCTCTCAGGGCGAGTTGGCTGCTTGAATCAGGATGTAAAGGTCCACACAGCACAGAACTGATACGTTTCTTAACTCTGTGGATTCTTCTTCCTCGGCCCCTTTTTTCCCTGCATGTTTCTTTTCGTGGGGTGTTGAACTTGTTGTGTGCCTTGGTGCCTGCATTCTGGATGCTGCTGGCTGCATCTCTGGTGATACTTCACACACTCCTCTGTCCCTGTATTCTCTTTACACTAGCTATTAGACCTAGAGGCCTGATCAGAGTCACACGCCACCAGTTCCAGTTATTTCTACTCTTAGAATGTTAGAAAATGATCGTTATCTAGAATGACCATTGTCTGGATCTTTTATTTTATTATTATTTATTCTTTTTTGAGACAGAGTCTCACTCTGTTGCCCAGGCTGGAGTGCAGTGGCACGATCTCAGCTCACTGCAAGCTCCGCCTCCCAGGTTCACACCATTCTCCTGCCTCAGCCTCCTGAGGAGCTGGGACTACAGGCACCTGTCACCACACCCGGCTAATTTTTTGTGTTTTCAGTAGAGATGGGGTTTCACTGTGTTGGCCAGGCTTGTCTCCAACTCATGACCTCAGGTGATCCACCTGCCTCGGCCTCCCAAAGTGCTGGGATTACAGGCGTGAGCCACTGCTCCCGGCCAAGGATCTTTTATTTTAGTATGAGTTTGCAAAATGGTGTTATTCTATTTCTACCATTCCTTCTTTATTAGCCGAAATACTTCCATAAGGATCAACTTTCCTTTATCAGTAATATTCTGGTTACCCAGAGGTAGAGTCTGAATAGGAAAAGCAGGTTAAGTGCTTAATTCTTTTTTCTCTTTACAGTTTTCAAAATAATGAGTTAATCCCCTATCATTCTCTAAAAGTAACTGAGATTAATTTCTTAAAAAGCATCTTTATAATTCTGGATTTAAAAATATTTGATATGCTTCATTCCACATTAATTATCATTTTCACTAATGCTCAAATTTTCTTTTCTTTGGCCAGTGGTAGGCTCTTCCAATTGGTATTTAAGTCTTTTGATAGGAATCCTGGTTCATTGCGGTAGGACGTGGACCTTATCATTGGTGCCAGGGAACGCTTCTTGCTACTGGATTGGGTAATTGTTTCTAGGGCTTTAACAGAAAGGCAAATTGTGCATATATATATATATATTTTTTTTTATTTTTTATTTTTTTTTATTTTTTAAGAGGGAAAACACATAACGAGCTCACACTGATGTTTCCAAAGCAAATTTATGACTTTAGGGGTTTTCTTCATTTATTTTAAAACTTATTTTAAAAATCTTAATTGCTAACAACAGTAACATAATTACATATTTGATTTATCCTACAATATGAAAACAGTTTTAGAAGTTTTAGAATAACAATACCAACCTGATATTGACTACATGTTTCGTGAAAATACCTAACATTTTTATAGTCTTTCTGACCTTGAGGCATCTGCTCCTGGGGGCATATAAAATGCCATTTTAAGGTGCTTTGAAATAATTCCTCTGTGTGCTATGCCTTCATCTTGATGTATCAAGTCATTTGTTTTATTTTGCTTTTGATTAGGAATTTTTTTCCATTTGATTTAAATTTGTTTTCTAATAATTATGTAAAGCATTCACATTATTCCAAAGTCAACTCTACAAAACAAGATATAATCAGAAGTTTACCTTCCAAGTCTCTCTCCTCCCCCATAATCATTTAAGAATTTTTATCACTTATATTTCCATATGATCATCCATAACAATATGCAATGTTTCACGGTTTTGTGCAGGGGCCATGCTAACAGTCTATATTATTTCAAGTTAGTACATGAACTGTTAAAGGAGCACTGGAAGTTATTTTTACTATAATCAGAATATTCCTAGGATTCAAACTCATTTACGTTATTGCAAGATCGCATAGTATAGCACTGCTCAAAGACACCAACACATCTGAGCAAGTGGATGTGATGAGACACAGTACTCAACACTGCTGACCACTGTCCTTTGCGATGGGAGAAAAGCCAGTCAACAGGAACTTGAATGCTTCCTTAAAATAGTATCTTAAGTAGAATGATATTCAATATAAAACATACACTGAATATTTTTAATACCTGAAAAAGTGCTATCTGCAATATGAATATTTAATTATGTATTGATAATTACAGTCCAGAAAATGTTAAAGGATCATGAGGCAGCTCCCAGTAGGGAACCCATGGATGAGCCTGTGGAGCCGGGCACAGTGTCTCAGGTTCACGCTCTGCGGCCCACCTTCTCCCCAGGCTGCCCCTGTTGCTGTGCTGCCTCACCCCTGCTGCCACCTGCATCCTTTTCTACTCCACCTTGCTCCGTATCATTACATTTCCTTACTTCTATGCTGCTTCAGGCTAAAATTACACAGACTGTACAACCCTGGAAAGAATCTGATCACTTTGAAGGTAGGTGAATTCTACCATATTTTTATGAGGATGAGTAATATATGAAAAGATTTACAGCACAAAGTAATTGAAGAACTTTTTAGAAACCATGTCCCAGATTACCAACTGTCTTCTTTTCCCCCTCTTTTCAAGACTTTTGGTTCAATTACCTGTATCCTCTATTAATAACAACATATTTCATGAATAGTTAGTGGTATCTTTGTCTCTTCTAGCACTTCCCAGGAAAAGAAGTGAATTGCTATTTTAAAATTCTATGATTCAGTGCTATAGCTCTTTTAGAATTTGTCTAGCAGGTTTTCCAGGTTGCAGGAAACCTCTCTCTGCAACAACAACAACAAAATGTATGATTCAGTTCAACATCGTTTCTAAGGTTTCTACGTGACTCCAAATTACTGGGGATCCCAGCAACAAATTCTGAAGTTACTAAAGGGGTAATTGTGGGGCTTCTATTTTCAATTAGGATATGGACACTGCAGGAAACTACTGCTCTTGCCGTATTACAAAAATACCAAATCAACTAAACAAGTCAAGCCTTTTTTTCAAGTCACTGAAGCACCATGAAAATGAAGAAATTCAAATCAACTAAATTCAGAAAAAAGTGCGCTCTGCCCCGCTAGGTGATGGGCTTCCCGGGGGCATGTGGGCTAGCACGAGGCACGGGAAGCTGGAGGAACCTCAAATGCAGAGCTGGTTCTCCCACAGGGATTTCTGTGGCCTAAGAGGTGACAGTGGGAAGCTGTGGGCTAGGCTGAAGAACAGTAAGAGGGCTGTAAGGTGAGGTTCAAGGAAGGCAGATTGCAGCTGAGTTCTGACACGTAAGAAAGCATCAGGACCAACGGGCCGAAAGTCCAGCATCTCTAGGAGAAATGCTCTCACCCTGTTGAGACATCGCAGAGCCACCATGCTAAAAGGGCTCCAAGGCATCTGCCTCCTCCCTAAGCAATGGGTGTGGCTCTCATCTCAGCTCTTCCACCACCCACTTGTTACCTGGGCCAAGATGTTTCTCTGTCCTGGCCTTGAGTTGCTAGTCTAGACCTCAAAGACCACTTCTGGTCTAAAAGTGTCAACTGTAAGACATGATAAGGCCAGGGCAATGAGAACTATTCCCAGGTGGGAGCCCTAAATCTTACATTTTGGTGATAAACTAATTTCTTATTAGTTTATTATTAAAATATTCAGAAACTGACATTCAAAGCACTGTCTGCCCTGAGTATCAGGACCAACACCTGTACCAATTCTATCACTTCTGTAAGTGACAGGAGATAACAGATTTAATAGGTGCCACCTAGCTGACAAATGCCTTTTCATTATTATTCTTTTTTTATTTATTTTTTTATTGAGATGGGGTCTCACTCTGCTGCTCATATTGGAGTGCAGTGTTGTGATCATGACACACCATAGCCTCAACCTCCTGGGCTCAAGCGATCCTCCTGCTTCAGCCTCCAGAACAGCTGAGACTACAGGTGTGTGACATCATGCCTGGATAATTTTTATTATTTCTTTGTAGAGATGGGGTCTCCTTATGCTGCCTGGGCTCTTTTTCCTTTTAATAAAAAGAGCTAACTTGTTCTCATTAAGTGCTGCCAATGTAAACCATGAACTCTAAATTCCATGGGTAAGATACATATTTATAGGGTAAGCTGAAACAGTTAAGGAGAAAACAGGCAACACAAACTTACTACTTGGTCAAACATTTTTCCTTGAAATGGCCTTGATGAAATCTGGCTTTTGTTTTTTTGAGACAGGGTCTTGCTCTGTCACCCAGGCTGGAGTGCACTGGTAAGATCACGGTTCAGTGCAACCTCTGTCTCCTGGGCTTAAGTGATCCTCCCACCTCAGCCTCCCAGATAGCTGGGACTAGCTGTACGCACCACCATACCCAGCTAATTTTTGATTTTTTTGTAGAGATGGGGGTCTCACCATGTTGCCCAACCTGGTCTCAAACTCCTGTACTCAAGTGATTTGCCTGCCTCAGCCTCCCAAAGTGTTGGAATTATAGGAGTAAGCCACTATGCCCAGCCAAATCTGGCCTCTGTTAACAGGAAGACTTGGCAGAGAAATGAAACTGATGGCCTTGAAACAAAAATGCTACACCTGAGAGCAAAAAAAGGTAAACAAGCTAGCAAGAAAATACAAATTATAACAACCTTTGGCTTTTCTCAAAAGTCCTAGGATGAGGGTGCAAAAGTCCTTAGTGCAGCAGCCTAGCCAATTTACACATCAACAACCAGGGTGCTTCACTGAGGAGGGAGTCTGCAGGCAACAGGTCTGGATAAAGCTCTAAAGGCCCATTGGATGAATGAAGAAAGACGCACCTTGATAGCCGCTAGAACTGAACACTGTGGCCAAACTCTGCAAGGCCTTTCCTATCTTCTGATATTCCTTGGGCAATGCTGAAAGAGAAAAAGGAATAAACGATTAGTCTTCTGAGCAAACTGAAATGGGATTAAACTATTCCCTGAAAGTGATTACTTTATCGTAACGTTGGAAGTGATTCAAAATAGTCTATATTCCTTCATAAAACATTGTTTCAAAAGTGATTTTTTCAACTGATTTCTTTCGATTATTTTTAATTGACTGTTCAATTAATGGTGGATGCTATCATTACTGACAATCACTCCTACTTTCTCATTCACCAAATGAGAGGTAAGTGAGATGGAAGCTCCTTTAGATGATTTCTAGCTTACAAAGTGCTTCTAGCGACACTGCGCTCAATCATCACGTTAGCCCCTCTACCAGATGCAGAGACACCATCCTCACCATGGAGAGGATTAGGAAAGTAAGACTCAGATAACTGACTTGCCCAAGGTCACATGGCTAATAAATGCTGGATGTGGACTTGTGATTCCAAATACGCAGACTTTCCCACTGTTACGGGTGCATAAATGACCATTTGCAAACCATGACCACCAAAGACTGAAAGCAACAAGGTGCGGAGGAAAATACAACAGTCAGAGGTCGCATGACCAGGGAAGAGGGGTCTGAGTTTTCTCATCTGTATGAAGAGATGATTTCACTAAATGACCCCTGAGGTTTCTGTTTAAGGTGCTAAGATTCTGGGATCACTTTGGAGAACTTACTAAGAGTCTCTGCACCTTAGGCTACTTTCTTTGCATTTGTATGGAGCCCCCTTAAATGGAGCATCTGTTTACCTTTCAAAAGAAACCATTATTTGCATTTAAAGACTCATTGCAGTTTTTAAAGGAGAAAAAGAAAACTTTTAATGTTTCTTTAAAAAATATTTAGGTCAGAGACATTTGAGGTAAGGTCTATAAGCTGCAGTTATCAGGAAACATGAATCCAAATTACATGAGCTCAGTTAATTTTAATAAACTGTCCACCCTCTGGTACCTCAGTTTTGCCTCTCTACCTAAAGGTGCCTGGCATGTGGTTCACCATGCAGAGTGTGTGCTGGAGTTTTCATTCTACACATTAGGAATTTTAAAGAACTATTTTGAGAAAGAGAAGGAGATATGCCTGAGTCAAATCCCTTTCCCCATCCCACAAAAGAGCAGCCTGAGGTCAGCATTCCCTACTTTCTACATTTAGCCTTGTGAATTACACAGGACATGGAGTTTATCGGACATTAGACATAAGGCATTTAATTTTTTAAAAGATATCAAAATCCCAAATTTTTATGATAGCCTTAAAAAATGCAATTGTAAAATTTGCACTCAGGAAAAATGGCTTTCAAAGAACATACAGATTTAAACGATGTGTTATGATGGTCTTGCAAGAGTTTACAGTCAAAATTAATTCACTGCCTTTAGAACTGAATTCTTTCATTTATACTTTAGAACAGCGATGATCCCCAACCTTTCTGGCACCAGGGACTGGTTTTATGGAAGATAATTTTTCCACGGACAGACAGTGGGTTGGGGGGATGGTTTGGGGATGAAACTGTTCCACCTCAGATCATCAGGCATTAGATTCTCATAAGGGCTCACAACCTAGATCTCGTGTATGCGTGGCTCACAATAGGGTGTGAATTTCTATAAGAATCTAATGCCACCACTGATGTGACGGGAGGCGGAGCTCAGGCGGTAATGTGAGTGATGGGGAGCGCCTGGAGATAGAGATGAAGCTTCACTTGCCTCCTGCTGTGCGGTAATGGTCCATGTACCAGCCCATGGCCTGGGGACTGGGGACCTCTGCTTTTGAGAATAATGTCAATTCGCCTTTTGTTCATGAGTCATCCTCTATGACCAAAGTCTTGACACAAGTTTTGTTTTCTAGATGCCGCATTTGTATACATTATTTTCTCAGGGCTAATTCTCTATATTTAGGATATAGCATCATATTTCTTTGCTATGGGAAAGAAACAACTATTATTCCTGGTGTCTGCCCCTCAAGCATGAATAGCTGCTATGTTACAAGTTCTTTTGTTGGTATAATATGTGGATGGTAAAGCGCCACTGGTACTGGTATTGCCGCTAGTAGAGGAAGAGGTAGAGGTAGCATTGGCTAATGGTTGAGGTAAGGCAGGGCCTGGCAAACTTCCTCTGCAAAGTGCCAGATAGTAAACGTTTTAGGCTTTATGGAGCCACAAGTTTCTGTTGAAACTACTCAACTCCACCATTATGACACAAATGTAGCCAAAGACAATAGACAAATAAACGGGCATGGGTGTGTTCCAATAAAACTTTATTTACAAAATACGTGGCAAGCCAAATTCGGCGCTCAGACCATAGTTTACTGACTCCTGATGTAAGGCTTTGGATTTCATATCTGGATCGAATAGTAATACTGGCATTGTCTTTGCTGTGCTATCTTTTAATTCATCTACGAGTCACTCCATATTTAGTTTCCTGTTCTTTAAAATTATTATTGGATTTCAAATTCTGATTGTTTTCCTTTTTAGTGTAAAAATATCACCTTTAAAAAAATCATTACAAGAACAGATCCCTTTCCTATGCTGAGCATCAAAGGCCAATATAAAAGTAGGTATATATTACTCATAATTCAAAATATAAAACATTCTTATTTTTTTAAAACTGAATACAACCAATATTCCTGTATGGTGTTATGAGGTGAAGGCCAGAAAATTCTTAGTGATAGATTAGAAGGCCCTTTTCTCCAGAAGTTAAGACATAGCAATAAGAGCAGACCAGATATAAAGGAGAGAAGTCCTAGGACTCTAAGGGAGTCAAAGACATCTGCATATTGGACAGCAGTGAGATCCCAGCATTTCACGGCCTGACAAGTCATTCTGCAGCCTCTGAGCCTGTGGGTGTAACACGGCAGCAGTCCACAGCATTAGCCCCACAGCTGGATACGTGACTGTTTATCTATCCTGGGCCACATGTGTGGCGACAGAGCTGCACAGTTCTGGGGAATACAGGAAAAACCTTCAGCAGAACGAAAGCCTACAAACCAAAGAGAAGGAGGGAGGCAGGAAGTTCTTAGGGACACGGCAGAGTGGGCAGAAAGCCGTGACTGACAGTGACACTCTCCCCTCGGCAGTGCTTCTGCTCTGACATATTTTTACTACTAACTATACTGGTTTTTTCTAAACACTATGGCTTTAGTCAAATATACAACATCTTACCAAATGGATGAAGATTAAAAAACAAAATCATGAGACTAAGAATAACTACAAGCACTCTCAAAACATGCAAAAATGATTAATTTTCCAAAGATCATAAAGCCCCAAATTACTGGAACTAATTAAGTGAACATGGTGCTCCTTATGAGATTTCTTAATCTGGCTTTGTTAGTCAGTTTTCTGTGGTTTAATTTGGGTGAAGTGAGATTAAACAGAATCATAGGAGGGACATTACTGCCATCCACCAAATACACTTCTGTTTGAGGCAGCAGGTTCCCTTCTATGATAAGGGACATAAAACCGAGCCTGCATCACCCCCTACGAGCCCAGTGCGCTGTAAGGAGTGGACTTACGCCCCGTGCAGCGCTTCCAGTGCTCCTGCCCCACCGTCAGCAGCTCCTTCACGCCGTCATCCATGGCCTTGGTGAACTTCCCCACAGCCTCACACTTCTGCTCTCTGTGGGCGAAGGCAGCCGTCAGTCACATAAGCAGGAGGAACAGCACTGCTGTGGGGACACTCAGGCCAAATGTACCCACAGGCACTTGTTTCCTTGCACGGTAACAACTCCCCTTTCACTAAGTTAGCCTTAAATACAGGCTTGATGCAGACATTTAAAGAACTACGTAAAAAGCGGTGATTTATATTTTAACTTTGCTTCCTTTCTGCCTCTACAATTCTTTGTGAATTTTAAAATTATTCTAAAGTAAATAAAATAATTTATTGAATATCTTATTTAGGAAAATTCCAATCACTGGGGGGACCATCAAATCTATAAAAGAATAATAGGGGTTGCTAATGCTAACTGGCCATTCATTCCAAGTACTCAGTGAAATACAGACAATAACCCGGACACACAATCACCTAAGTGATCTGAAAGATACAGTTCTTTCTAAGGATGTCAAAAGTGTATTTACCAGCCTAAAAAGATCACAATATACTGTTAGATGAAAAAAGCAGATTATAAAACAAAATGTCTAGTGTGAGATCATTTTTGTTTAAACAACCTTTCCTATAATTACATATGTACAGAGGAGGATTTGGGAGACTAAACACTAACATATTAACACTGATTTTCTCTCTGGGTGGTTGAAGAGTTACGTGTATGTGTGTGTGTGTTTCTTGTCTATACTTTCGGTAACACATACACAATAATTTTACGATGAAAAAGTTTTTTAAAATTAAAAACCATGCAAATTTCTTGTAAGTCCTTAAGAGAAAAGGAACTACTCCAAAGTTTCAACTGACCTTGTATTTTAAAAACTAAATGATTAAAATCAACAGATTAAAAAAATATACAGAAAAAGCAGGTTAGAGACTGCTTCCTCAAGGCAATGTTCAAAGAGGTTTGCTGTCTGAATATTGCGTGGGTTTTAGGTGGCTCCGTGCCGCCTGGTTTCATCACACTATTGGAAACAGCTACTCAACACCGTGTCAACTATGAAATCACTGGCTTCAAGGTAAAAGAAAGATTTTAATCTGATGTTGCAGTTATAAAGACAGTACTTCTACATACAAATGATGTTTCCCTTGTCATTGGACTACAAATCCCGCTCATTTCATAAAACTCTAGTCTGACAATTTGAGTTTCGGCTGCGGCTACTCTGGCTGAGGCCTGATGGCCAAAGGAGGAGGGTGCAGATTGAGAAGAAAGAAAACCTGGCAGCGTCTCTCACATTTCTACTAAGTCCAAGTCAGGTGCCTCTGGCTCCATGGTGGAAAATATCATGACTCCCGCCAGCTCATCTTTCTCAGCCTTCCTCTTTCCAGTTTTCCATTCCTGTAAATGAGAACGCTGTAAGGTTCAAGTGGAGAGCACAAACTGGTCTTCAAAATTCCCAAACAGGACCAGCTCATTGATCACCTTTATCTTTCTAATTTTCAGGAAGCAGCTCCCACTCTATCTCCCTCCTCACCATGGACCAAATACCTTTATGCCCCAAATGCAATCTCAGGGCATGAACAGTGTCATTCCACAGAATGGACCTAAAGGGACCAAGTCTTTTGAGAATGAACCGATTCAGTCATGTTCCCTTTCCAATGGCTACCTACATAAACACAGCAAAAAGAAACACCCTATATACATACACACGCACACACACACACACACACACACACACATATATTTTTTGAGACAGTCTCACTTTGCCTTCTAGGCTGGAGTACAGTGGCGTGATCTCAGCTCACTGTAGCCTTGAACTTCCAGGTTCACGTGATCCTCCCACCTCAGCCCCCTAAATAGCTGGGACTTACGGCGCACGCCACCATGCCTGGCTAATTCTTATATCTTTTGTAGAGATGGTGTTTCACCATATTAGCCAGGCTGGTCCGGAACTCCTGGGCTCAAGCAATCTGCCCACCTCGGTCCCCACAAAGTTCTGGGATTCCAGGCATAAGCCACTGTGCTCACCCCACCCTGTGCATTCTAAGTGCCTCAAATGTTTAGGTTAACTGATTTCTAAAAAGGTAAATGCTTTTCTAAAATATAACACAGAAACCAGTATTAGGAGCTTTTTTTTTTAAAAAAAAAATACTAACATATACACACAGAGTACCCCAAAGCAAAAATATCCAGTGCAATGAATGTCACAAAGTGAATATTTGCCTAACGACCAACTAGGCCAGGAAGGAGCAAAGAGCTCCCATTCCAAAAGTACCCCCGCATTGTCCTTTCCCCAAGCACTGCTACCTCTTCCCTCTCCCACAAAGGTAACCAGTAATCTCTCTCTTATGGTTTTCATTTCCTTGCTTTTCTACTATGGTTTGAATGTGTTCCCTCCAAACTTCATGTTTTGAAACTTAATAGCCAACGTGATAATATTAAGAGGTGGAGCCTTTAAGAAGTGATTAGGTCATGAGAGCCTCTCCCCTTGTGAATGAGATTAGCGTCCTGATAAAAGAGCTTGATGCAGGGAGTTTGTCCCTTTTTGTTTTTCCACCTTCCACCATGTGGGGACTCAGCATTTCTCCCTTTTGGAGGATGCAGCCCTCACCACACACCAAATGCTGATGCCTTGATCTTTGACTTCCAGCCTCCGTAACTGTGAGAAATAAATTTGTTGTATATAAATTATCCAGTCTCAGGTACTTTGTTACAGCAGCACAAATGGACTTTGTTTAGATGCACCTAAGCATGCATCCTACCCTGTCCTGCTAGTTTTTCAAGCTAGCAAAGAACCCTATAAATGCGTTCTTTGGTGTCTGGCTTCTTTTGCTCAATCTTGGTTAGGAACTACAGTCACAATTTTGTGTAGAACTACAGTTCATTCATTTCACTGCTGTATAACATTCTACTGTATGAATAATACCCAATTTATTTATCTATTCTACTACTGGTAGCCACCCTTATCAAGTTATGAATGAAGCTGTTACGTACATGTCTCCTGGTGTCTGTGTGCCTGCATTTCTATATTCACTACATACCCAGGAGTGGAAATGCCAGGTCATACGAGAGAGTTCAACTTTAGTAAATGCCAAACTTTTCCAAATTGGTTTTACCAGTTTTCTCCCAACAGGTTATGAGTCCCAATGGCATCTCACCTCACCAAGATGACACTTGGTATGGTCAGTTTTAGCCACTCTGGCAAGTGTGTAGTGGTATCTTGCTGTGGTTTTAATATGTATTTATTGATTGCTAATGAGATTAGGTCCTTTTCTATACATCTGTTGTTGATTCTGATACCTTATTTTATGAAGTACATGATCAAATCTCCTATTTTTCCATTGGGCTTATTGATGTTTTCATATATTCTAAAATCTAGCCCTTCATTGCTTATATATATGTGCAAGTATCTTCTACTCAGTAGCTTTTCGTTTGTAATAGCTCTGCTGAACAAAGAAGTTCTAATGTAGTCTAATTTATCCACATCTTTCTGCAGAGTCTTCTTCATGTCATATTTCAGAAATTCTTCCCTGCTCTCTAGGATACGAGGATGTCCCACGTTATCTTCTGTAAGCATTACTATGTTGCTTTTCACATTTAGATCTGCGAGCCACATGGAATTCATTTTCAAGAAAACTATATACAATGAAAACTTTCAAACATATACAAAAGAAGAAAAGTATAATAAACCCCTCAGGTTCAGCTTCAATAATTACCAACACTTTGCCAATCTTTTTTTAATTATCATTAGTTTAGTATGAGATACAGAAGTCATTTACATGATGAAGCTTTTGGAACTGTGGTGGCACGGGCAGCCTCATGTGATGCCGTTTCAGTAGGGATTTACTTCGGCTTACACACTTTCTAAGAATGGCACCGCCTCTAAATAAGAAATGACCCTTGTCTAGAACTACTTGGTGCCTCCATATTCTGGGAAAACTTTAACTTTCACACTAACTGGTTAAATCTTTCCACCCCCACCTTTAAGGTCTGATCCAATAGCTACTACTGTTGCTTGCAATACTTTTGAGATTTTTCTGGAAGTATAACAACTCCTTTGGCTACAGTTTTGGGTGCTTTCCTTTCAACCAATACTCAAAGACTGAAAGAAACTTTCCAAGTGCCTGTTTGCTGTGACTCCACAGGAGACCCACAGCTCCACCTTCAGCACATGTGGCCAAGGGAGAAGTTGCCCAGGCACCACTGCTCCCCGGGAGGTGCCAATCTTGTTTCATAGGTACTCTCCTCCGTTCTATCTGTGGAATTTTTTTTTTCTTACTTTAAAGCTAATTTCAAATATAATACATACATATATATATATATTTGAGACAGAGTTTTGCTCTGTCGCCCAGGCTGGAATGCAGTGGCACAATCTCGGCTCACTGTAACCTTCACCCCGGGGTTCAAATGATTCTCCTGCTTCGGCTTCCCAAGTGGCTGGGATTACAGGTGTGTGCCACCACACCTGGTGAATTTTTGTATTTTTAGTAGAGACAGGGTTTTGCCATATTGGCCAGGCTGGTCTTGAACTCCTGACCTCAAGTGATCCACCACACCCAGCCTGGGACATATTTTAAAAACAACAATATCAATAACAACCCTAATACAATCAACTGCAGATTGTAGTGAGGTTGCGAGCACATTTCATTTCCCTGTAATGTGCCATCCAACTGACCCAGCACCAGCTACTGAAAAGACTGTCCTTTCCCTACTATGCTCAGTGCCATGTTTCTCAGAGATCAAGTGTCTATTCTGCTCTACTGGTTGGGTTGTCTAGCCTTATGCCAAGTCATGCTTTTAAACATTTTTAGCTTCACAATGAGTTCTGATATGCAATAAAGTCCTCCTCCTAGTTCATTATTTTCCAAGAGAATCCCGGCAATTCTTGGCATTTTGATTTTCTACATATGGAATCCTTACTGTTTTCAGTCCATGAGACACAGTATTAGAAAACTTATTTAGGTCTTCTATTATTTTTCTCAATAATGTTTCATAGTTTTCTATGTACATTTTTTTTACATTTTCTTCTATTTATTCCTGGATATTTGATACTTCTGATGTTATTGTAAATGAGTTTTCTTTTTTTTTAGATTTTCGATTTCTGTTTTTGGCTGATAAATACATAATGTCTTCTATCCAGCTACCTTACTAACCACTTATTTCTAATAATGTCTCTGTAGATTCTTTAGGGGTTTCTGTGTCTACCATTTATCCACATGAGCTGCTACTTACCACAGCATCATAGTTTCTATGTAGTTCTACACTGTCATTTAGCAAGCGAGGAAATTCTGGCCCAAAGGGATTAAATACCTTCACTAAGATCACAGAGGCAGTTAGAAGTAGCGCTAAGACCAGAACTCAAGTGCCCTGACTCCAAGTTCTTTCTTTTTTCTCTTATACCACTTTTATGACAAGCTGATCCCTCTTTCAAAGTGGCAGTCATTTAAAACAACACAACACAACTGATGTCTAGGATTTATTAAACCCACCATGCATAAAACATGGCCTTCAGAAGTGCCTTCTAAATCAAATCCTTGGAAAATCTATCAAATAAGCTCTTATAAAAGTCTTGTGGGCACCAGGAAGGCAACAAACTTGGAGGAGGTTCCCTGTAGTTTCTATAACTACAAAGTAACCAAAACAGTTACTGAATTCAAAGAACTTAGTTTCACTACTATACAGCTACATGACACACACAGTGTGACCGAGTACCCTATCTCACCATAAATATACACAAACTCCTAAGACATGGTGAAAAGACCCGTGATATACACAAATTCACAAAGACATGGTGAAGCATCTCCACGTTGTCTCATTCCCAAGCTGGTGACATATAACATATCACATGAGCTGGTCAATTCCAGAAATAGTCAATAACTGAAAATTATTGTTTCATAGCCAAATATGTATGTTAAGCGTATGCATACACCTGTAAACATACACCGATAGAGCCCTAATATTTAAGACTTACTATCTGTTCACTTCAACAAGTGAAAAGTACTACAAAGAAGTTTAGCAAGTCAATCTCTCAAAGTTCCAAGAGGGTATATGATATTCTATTATTTGATCAGAGACAAAAATAGCTTCATAATTTATTTCCCAGGCTGATAATGTCTTTAGCATCTGCTGTGGCTTCTAGGCCAACTCCTGCTTTTATTCTTTAGGGTGCTTTCTAAGATATGCAGTATTTGTTGAGACAAATTGTGGAGGAAACATCTTTAGAGAATAAAATGATACAATAAGGAGTACAGTAAATGCTTACTGAGAGAGAAAACTATTTCCAAAGCAGACAATTTTGAGATGTCAGGCAGCCAACTTTTCCCTGACTTTAATGAAGAACAGATGACCACTGGCAGACTAACTGGTCACGGGGCAGGCAGAGAGAGGCCAGCATTGACTTCAGACTCACCATTACAGTGATGAAAATGGCCTGGCTCTGAGAAGAGCGGCTCATGTCTGCCTCTCCCTTTCCTGTCATCATGCTATTACATCGTAAGGACAACGTGATCAGGAAAATTGGTCACCCCACTCCCCTCACTTCATGCTGATAATACCTTCAGAGTTTGGGGACTATCCTCCTATTTTTACAACATCTAGGGAAAAACCGCTGACCCCATTACATCCTTCACCCTGCCCCTGCCCATCCTGAGCCAAGCCACTCCCGGTGTAGGGGAAGCCCTTCTGGCAGGCAGCTCTTCACTCATCATGACAAATTTCCTATGGTGGGGATTTAGGTTTCTGTCCCCTCACTGTCACTGGAGGAAGTGAGAAATAACTAACCAACATAATTTTAACTCCTTTCAGAAATAAGTTTGGTGTGAATGAGAAAACTCTCAATATCCTCTGATGCCATAATAATACAATGTCCTACCTTCTCATCTCGGAAATTTAGGAACTGCTGGAAAACTTCACTTTCAGAGATTACTGGATGGCGACACATCCTGGTCATCCAGGCCTGAAGTCTCTCCATGCGCATTTTGATAAATTCCTCTTCAAAGCGGCCTGCAAGCGACACACAAAGAATGACATGCAACTTTGTCTAAAATGAATTACTGTTACCATACTGTAACTGAAAAACCATTTCTATGGCTACTGGCTACTTGGTAGAAAGTGATTTAGCAAAAGGTAAACCATGGTGATTTTTCACCAATCTAAAATACAAGCAACACAATGAACGCTCAAAGACACACAGGTAAGATGCAACAGACTTTAGTATTTAAGAATATAATTCCAATTTAACGTATCTACAAACCCTTTAATTGGGACAAGAATAATGACAACCTCAAAGTGCTATTTTCTTCAATTATCCTTAAAGTACTAAAAAAAAATTAAATCTTATCTCAACATGAAAACCTGTCTCTTTCCTACAAGCTAACAGGCCAGTTTCTTTGTGGCCACAGGAAGTCCTATAGGCAAGAAAGGAGTGATAAGTGGAATTTAACGTCATTCTCACAAATGACATGACATTTCCATATTATAAAAATGTGTCCAAATGCAATATAAATTACATATATACAAGTTTAAATTTATCATTATGAAAAGTAACCAACATTGTAGCTTTTTTCCTCCATGTATTTTAAATTACTTAAATGGAAATACCAAAGGAATTTTTCCATGAATGCAATCATGTAAGTTGCTATTCCAGAACTTGTGACCATACTAAAACAGTTTATAGAGTGGTCCTTTCTGTTTTAAAAGTAGAAGGTCAGCTTGACAAGGATGGCATAACAAACATCGAGTGAACACTAAGAATGTTTATAAATCTACAAACAAAAATTACTATCAGTTGAAAGGCTTCTAGTGGTAGAAGTTCCAGCTATGGCCTGGAGAGATCAGCTAACCCTATCCCTCAAAAGCAACTATAAAGCTAGACAACATTGACAAAAACAATCAAATGAGTGCTCTAGAAAACAATAAAAGGCGAATGGCCATCTAAGAAGTGTTTATGCTTGAAGAACTAAACTTCAGGCAACAATGGTGGAAATCTGTGGTGTTGAGAGGCTGCTCCTGTCTCTCCCGGGCCTGCTGCCTGTGTGTCACCCCACCCCACATGTGTTTGACATGGCAGTACCACTAGGGTGGACAGGCTGTGAAGATGGGCAGCTGCAGCTTCTCCGTCAGGGTAAGAGGCTTACTTGAAGTGATGGGAGATGCCCATGTTCAATGGTGGTGTCAGTGGCAGTGACAATCTCAGAGACAGATGAACAGGAAGGGCCAACAGCTCTGATAGCCAAGGTTGAACCATGCATATTCCAGGCTGAGGCTGTATGCATACACAGTGGAGACCAGAGAAGGTTCAAGCCAGGTACACAATCCTGGTCAACTGTGAGGCTGTACACACAAGTAAAGGAGACACAAAAGGGTCTGGTAGAAAGTAAAAGCCAGGGCAACTTAAATATGACCTGAGTTTTGAATGAGTTACATCAAGTTACAGTTACATCGACAGAGGATAGAAGCCCCAACTTACTGGCCTGAGGTGGCTGGTTACAACCTCTGTCAATCAATCATAGGCTTACTACCAATCCACACAGACACAGGAGCAAACTCTAGGAAGGCAAATGTAAAATAAACTAATTAACAAACACAGCAGTAACTGAACTGCCAGGGAGACAGACTTCAGAGATTTAATCTTAGGCAAGTTACTTAACAAATAAAAAGCAGAAACAACAACCTTCAGGGAGGTAAACTCAGAATCTAGAGTTGCTAAAATATATTCTCAAAAATGTCCAGTTTTCAACAAAAAATTAAGAGATATGCGAAGAAATAGCAAGATATGACCCATACTGAGAAAAAAACAAGCAGTCAATAGACACTATCTCTGAGTGTCCTCAGACGTTGAGTTTGGCAGAAAAAAAAAACAATGTGGCAGATAAAGCAGATTCTCTAAAGATGTTCGAAGAACTAAGGGAAGCCTAAAAACATTAAAGAAAAATATGACAGAGAATCAACACACAGAATTTCAAAAAGGCAACAGAAGTTACCAAAAAAGAATCACTTGGAAATTCTGGAGTTGAAAGTATAGTAATTGAAATTAAAAATTCACTGCAGATAAGGCTCAGCAGAAGATTTAAGGTAGCAAAAGAAAAAAAACACCCAGTGAATTTGAAGATAGATCAACAGAAGTTAACTAACATGAAGAACACAGAGAAAAAAAAAGAAACGTAAAATGAACATACCTTAGAATACATCAAGCACACCAAACACTTGTAATGAGAATCCCAGAGGAAGAAGAGAGAGACCAAAAAATATTTGAAGAAATAATGGCAGTAAACTTCTCAAATCTGATGGAAAAGGAATCTACATTTCCAAGAAGCTCAACAAACCTCAACACAGTCTGCATTTGTAGGATAAATACAAAGAGATTCACAACTAGATAAGACAGAGTTCAACTACTAAAAGACAAAAACAAAATCTTGAAAGCAGCAAGTGAAAAATGACTGATCATGCACAGTGGTGTGGGCATGTTAGATAAACAGCATTAACACAGCTGACTTGCTGTCTGACACAATGTAGCCAGATCAGTACAACTATCCTCTAAAAATAAAGACATACCCAGATAAATAATGAGAGAATTCACTGATAATAGATATGCATTATAAGAAGTATTAAAGGAAGTCCTTCAGGCTAAAAAGAAATTAGTAGAGATGGTGACTTGAATCTGCAGAGAGAAATAAACAGCACCAGAAATAAAAGGATTAATGTAAAAGACTCTATAGATATATTTTTTCTATTTTGTTTCCTTAGCATCTTTAAAACACAAAGGACTGTAGAAAGCAGTAATTGCCACACTGTATTGTTGGAGTCATAACATATAGATGTAATATATATGAAAATAACAGCATAAATGAGGGAAGTGAATAAAGCTATACAGGATAAAAGTTTCTATATGTTAGTGGAATAAATATTAATTTAAAGTGCACTGTGATGTTAAAAAAGATGCATATTATATCCCATAGGGCAACCACTAAGAAAATAACTTTAAAAATTTAGTTTAAACAATGAGAGGAATTAAAACTATACACTGTAAAATATTTAACACAAGGGAAAGGCAGTAAAGGAGCAAAAAGAAGCAAATACAGAACACAAATAACAAAATGGCAAATGTGAATCTAACCATGTCAATAATTATACTAAATACAAATGGACGCCTGTAGTCCCAGCTACTGGTGAGGCTGAGGCAGGAGAATGGCGTAAACCCGGGAGGCGGAGCTTGTAGTGAGCTGAGATCCGGCCACTGCACTCCAGCCTGGGCGACAGAGCGAGACCCCATGTCAATAAATAAATAAATAAATAAATAAATAAATAAATAAATAAATAAATGGTCTAAAAACCCCAATCAAAAGCAGAGATTGTGAGACCTGATAAAAAAGTAAGATCCAACTATCTTGCCTATAAGAGAAACAGCTTAATTTCAAAGGCACACATATACTGAAAGTAAATGGATGAGAAAAGATATACCATACAAACAGCAACCATAAGACAAATGGAGTGGCTATACTAATAGTAGACAAGTATGCTTTAACACAGGAAATCTTACTAGAGACAATGGGGGACACCTCATGATAAAAGAGTCACTACATCAGGAAGATATTACAAACTGTGTGTCTACCTAACAAGAGAGCCTCAAAATACATTAAACAAAAAGTGACAGAATTAAAAGGAGAGATGGTCCACCAATAATAATGCTAAATTTCAATACCCGATACTCAATAATTGACAGAACTAGAAAGAAAATTGGCAAGGATACAGAAACCTGAATAACACTATCAACCCAGTCTGATTGACATGAATGAAATGCTCCACCCAGTTGCTACAGACACATATTCTTTTGAAGCATACATGGAACATTCTCTAGGACAGACCATATGCTAGGCCATAAAATAAATCTGAATAAATGTAAAAGGACTAAAAATCATGCAAAGTATGTTCTCTGAACATAATAAAACTGGAGGTCAAAAGAAAAAAATTTGGGAAATGGCCAAATATTTGGAAATTAAACATAGAGTTGGTTCTCTGGATCCATGGGTTCAGCATCCATGGATTCAACCAACCTCAGACTGCAAATATTTGAGGAAAAAAAAATGTTTCTGTAATGAGTATGGATGTACTTTTTTCCTTGTTATTATTCTCAAAACAATACAGTATAACAATGATTTACATAGCATTTACATTGGATTAGGTATTATAATTAATGTGCATAGGTTATATGCAAATACTATACCATTTTATATCGGGGACTTGAGCATCCATGGATTTTGGTATCTGTGGGAGGTTCTGAAACCAATTCCCATGGATACTGAGGTATAGGTATATTTCTAAATAACCCATGGATCAATAAGATGATGAGAAAAATTAGAAAATGTTTTGACTTGAATGAACATGAAAACTCAATATATCAGACTTTATGGAATGCAGCAAAAGCAATGCTTAGAGGAAAGTTTTTAGCATTTAACGCCTGTGATAGCAGAAATATCTCAAAACAATAATCTAAGTTTCTATGTTAAGAAACTAGGAAAAGAATAAATCAAACTCAAACCAAGCTGATGGAGAGAAATGATAAAAGAGCAGAAAACAATACAATATAAAAGAGAAAAATAAAAACCAATAAAACCAAAGAAAAAAGAGAGGTGATAATGATCAAAATCAGAAATGAAGGAGTATATATCATTACAGACCTAACATCTTTAAAAGTACAAAGAGATACTATGAGCAACTTTAAAACTATATCCAACAACTTATATGAAATAAACAAATTCCCTTAAAGACCCAAGCTACCACAGCTACCACAGAGATAGCCTGAACAGTCCTATAGCTATTAAGGAAATTAAATTCATAGTTAAAGCCTTCCCACAAAGAACACTCCAGGTCCAGATGATTTTAGTGGTGAATTCTATCAAACATGTATAGAACAATATCAATTCTATTTAATCTCTTCCAGAATATAAAAAAGGAGAGAATAGTTCCAAACTCATCCTATAAGACTAGCATTGCCCTGATACTAAAACCAGACAAAGAAATTACCAGAAAACTATAGACCAGCAATCATCATGAACCAAATCCTCAACCAAATATTATTAGCAAATTTAATCCAGCAATATATAAGAATAATGTGTCACCATCGAGTGCATGTAAGGCTGGTTCGGCAGTGGAAAGCTGATGAATGTGATTTACTGTATTAACAGCAGAAGAAAAGCCATACAATCACTCGATGGGTACACAAAATACATGGGACAAAATTCAGCATCTATTCATGAACAAAAACTTACAGCAACCTAGAAATAGAAGGGAAATTCCTTAACTTGATAAAAGCACATCTAACAAAAAAACCTACAGCTAACATCATACTTAATGGTGAAAGACTGAATGCTTTGCCTTTAAGATCAGGAATAAGCCAAAGATGATTGCTCTCACGATTTCTATTCAACAGCATACAGGGAGTCCTAGCAAGTGCAATAAGGTGAAAACAGAAATAGAAGGCCCATGGACTGGGAAAGATGAAATAAAACTCTCTATTCCAAGCTGACATGATTGTCTACATTAAAAAAGAAAAGAGAAAAAAACCAAAGCATCTATACTCACAAAAAAACCTCCTGGAACTACTGAGTAAGCTTAGCAAGGCCACAGATACAAGGTGGATATAAAAAAAAATCAATTGTATCTCTATATGCAATACATAACTAGAAAACAAATTTAAAAAACAAAGAGTACCATCTACAATACAACTCTCCAATGAAATTCTTACACATAAATTTTTTTTTTTTTTTTGAGACAAAGTCTAACTCTGTCACCCAGGCTGGAATGCAGTGGCGTGATCCCAGCCCACTGCAACCTCTGCCTCCTGGATTCAAGCGATTCTCCTACCTCAGACTCCTGAGTAGCTGGGACTACAGGTGCACACCACCATGCCTGGCTAATTTTTTTTTTTTTTTAGTAGAGATGGGGTTTCACCATGTTGGCCAGGTTGGTCTCAAACTCCTGACCGCAGGTGATCCACCCGCCTCAGCCTCCCAAAGTGCTGAGATTACAGCTGTGAGCCACCGTGCCTGGCCTGAAATTCTTACATATAAATCTAACAAAATATATGCAGAATCTGTATGTTGAAGACTCCAAAACCCTAATGAAAATAAAACATGATATATTTATATATATGGACGAGAAGATATCAAGAAGTGAAAACTGTTCTATAGAATCAATGCGGTTCCAATAAAAATTCCAGCATGATTATAAATATCTACAAACTGACATTTAAATTTACAAGGAAAGGAAAAGAAAAAGAATAGCCAAAACAGTGTTGTAAAGGAACCAAGTTGGAGGATTCACGCTACCTGATTTAAAGACTTACCATAAAGCTACACAAGTCAAGACAGTGCAGGACTGGAGAAAGGGATGGACACATGAATCAATGGAACAGAACAGAATCCAGAAATAAACCCACAAATACAATCAACTGATTTTTTTCTTTTACAAACATCATTCTAATAAATGTAAAACAGATCTGTCTTTCCAAAAGATGGTGTGACACCCACTGAATATCCCGATGCAAAAAAAAAAAAAAAGCACTACCTCTACCACACTGCACACCTTATATGAAAATAACCTCAAAATGCATCGAAGACCTAAATGAAAAGCCTAAAACTACAAAACCTTTAGAAGAAAATGTTGTGAATTGATCTTAGCCATGACACCTCAAGCACAGTCCATGAAAGAAAAAACTGATACAGTGAACTTCATTAAAATTAAAAGCCTTTGTTATGCAAAAGACACTGTTAAGAAAATAATAAGGCTAGTGTGGTAGCTCATGCCTCTAATCCCAACACTTTAGGAGGTTGAAGTGGGCGGATCGCTTGAGCTCAGGACTTCAAGACCAGCCTAGGCAACAGGGTGAAACCCTGTCTCTACCAAAAATACAAAAAATTCACAAGAAGTGTTGAGGAGAGCCTGCAGTCCCCTAGCTACTCAGGAGGCTGAGGCTGGAAGACTGCTTGATCCCGGGAGGTCAAGGTTGTAGTGAGCTGAGATGGTTGACATTGCACTCCAGCCTGGGCGACCAGAGTGAGACCCTGTCTAAAGAAAAAGAAAATGACAAGCCAAGCCACAGCTGCGACAAGTTATTTGCAAATCACTTATCTAACAAATAACTTGTTTCTAGAATATATATATATATTTTTAAAAATCTCAGGATTCAACAACAAGAAAACAGACTGATACAAAATGAGCAAAAGATGTGAACAGACGCTTCAGCACCGAAGACCTACAGATGGGAAATAAGCATGTGAAGAGATGCTCGGCCCCACTCGCCATCAGGAAACGCAAATCAAAACCACGCTGAGATCTCACTGCATACCTATTGGACTGGTTAAAACGAGGAAAACTGGACACTATCAAGTGCAGGTAGGGATGTGGAACTACTGATATTCTCATATATTGCTGGTGAGGATTCCAAAATGGTATAGCCTCTTTGAAAAACAGTCGGGCAATTTCTTAAACATTAAACATATACTTGCCAAAAGACCCAGACTCTTATTTACCCAAGAGGAATGAAAACTTATGTTCATACAAAAACCTGTTTGCAAATGTTTATGGCAGCTTTATTCATAATTGCCAAAAGGTGGAAACCCAAATGTCCTTCAGAGTGAATGGATAAACAAGCTATGGTATATCTAAACACTGGAATACTATTGGCCTCAAAAGGAATAAACTATTGACACAACAAAATGAATGAATTGCAAATGCGTCATGCTAAATGAAAGCAGTCAGACTCGAAAGGCTATACACTGCATGCTTCCATTTATAATGACATTCTAGAAAACGCAAAACTATGAACACACAGAACACATCAGCTATTGCCATGGTTAGGACTAGGGGGATGGGTAGCACGAGGGAACCTGGGGAGGTGATGGAGCTGTTCTGTATCATGAAATGTAGTGGTGGATCAGAGAATACTATAAACACCTCTATGCAAATAAACTAGAAAACCTAGAAGAAATGGATAATTTCCTGGACACTTACACTCTTCCAAGACTAAACCAGGAAGAAGGTGAATCCCTGAATAGGCTCTGAAATTGAGGCAGTAATTAATAGCCTACCAACCAAAAAAAGTCCAGGACCAGACAGATTCACAGCCAAATTCTACCAGAAG
Source organism: Piliocolobus tephrosceles (assembly GCF_002776525.5). NCBI lineage: Eukaryota > Metazoa > Chordata > Mammalia > Primates > Cercopithecidae > Piliocolobus > Piliocolobus tephrosceles. The sequence goes on along the minus strand of NC_045438.1, from coordinate 59,363,719 downwards.
TACAAGGAGGAGTTGGTACCATTCCTTCTGAAACTATTCCAATCAATAGAAAAAGAGAGAATCCTCCCTAACTCATTTTACGAGACCAACATCATCCTGATACCAAAGCCTGACAGAGATACAACAAAAAAAGAGAATTCTAGACCAATATCCCTGATGAACATCGATGCGAAAATCCTCAATAAAATACTGGCAAATCAAACCAGTAGCACATCAAAAAGCTTATCCACCATGATCAAGTGGGCTTCATCCCTGGGATGCAAGGCTGGTTCAACATACGCAAATCAATAAATGTAATCCAGCATATAAAGAGAACCAAAGACAAAAACCACATGATTATCTCAATAGATGCAGAAAAAGCCTTTGACAAAATTCAACAGCCCTTTATGCTAAAAACTCTCAATAAATTCGATATTGATGTGGAACGTATCTCAATATAAGAGCTATTTATGACAAACCAACAGCCAATATCACACTGAATGAACAAAAACTGGAAGCATTCCCTTTGTAAACTGGCACAAGACAGAGATGCCCTCTCTCACCACTCCTATTCAACATAGTGTTGGAAGTTCTGGCTAGGGCAATCAGGCAAGAGAAAGAAATCAAGGGTATTCAGTTAGGAAAAGAAGAAATCAAATTGTCCCTGTTTGCAGATGACATGATTGTATATTTAGAAAACCCCATTGTCTCAGCCCAAAATCTCCTTAAGCTGATAAGAAACTTCAGCAAAGTCTCAGGATACAAAATCAATGTGCAAAAATCACAAGCATTCTTATACACCAGTAACAGACAAACAGAGAGCCAAATCATGAATCAACTCCCATTTACAATAGCTTCAAAGGGAATAAAATACCTAGGAATCCAACTTACAAGGGATGTAAAGGACCTCTTCAAGGAGAACTACAAACCACTGCTCAGTGAAATAAAAGAGGACACAAACAAATGGAAGAACATACCATGCTCATGGATAGGAAGAATCAATATTGTGAAAATGGCCATACTGCCCAAGGTAATTTATAGATTCAATGCCATTCCCATTAAGCTACCAATGAGTTTCTTCACAGAATTGGAAAAAACTGCTTTAAAGTTCATACGGAACCGAAAAACACCCCGCATTGCCAAGACAATCCTAAGCCAAAAGAACAAAGCTGGAGGCATCATGTTACCTGACTTCAAACTATACTACAAGGCTACAGTAACCAAAACAGCATGGTACTGGCACCAAAACAGAGATATAGACCGATGGAACAGAACAGAGCCCTCAGAAATAATACCACACATCTACAGCCATCTGATCTTTGACAGACCTGACAAAAACAAGAAATGGGGAAATTCCCTATTTAATAAATGGTGCTGGGAAAATTGGCTAGCCATAAGTAGAAAGCTGAAACTGGATCCTTTCCTTACTACTTCTTATACGAAAATTAATTCAAGATGGATTAGAGACTTAAATGTTAGACCTAATACCATAAAAACCCTAGAAGAAAACATAGGTAATACCATTCAGGATATAGGCATGGGCAAGGACTTCATGTCTAAAACACCAAAAGCAACGGCAACAAAAGCCAAAATTGACAAATGGGATCTAATTAAACTAAAGAGCTTCTGCACAGCAGAAGAAACTATCATCACAATGAACAGGCAACCTACAGAATGGGAGAAAATTTTTGCAATCTACTCATCTGACAAAGGGCTAATATCCAGAACCTACAAAGAACTCAAATTTACAAGAAAAAAGCAGATAACCCCATCAAAAAGTGGGCAAAGGATATGAACAGACACTTCTCAAAAGAAGACATGCATACAGCCAACAGACACATGAAAAAATGCTCATCATCACTCGCCATCAGAGAAATGCAAATCAAAACCACAATGAGATACCATCTCACACCAGTTAGAATGGCAATCATTAAAAAATCAGGAAACAGCAGGTGCTGGAGAGGATGTGGAGAAATAGGAACACTTTCACACTGTTGGTGGGAGTGTAAACTAGTTCAACCATTGTGGAAAACAGTGTGGCGATTCCTCAAGGATCTAGAACTAGAAATACCATTTGACCCAGCCATCCCATTACTGGGGATACACCCAGAGGATTATAAGTCATGTTGCTATAAAGACACATGCACATGTATGTTTACTGCAGCACTATTCACAATAGCAAAGACTTGGAATCAACCCAAATGTCCATCAATGACACACTGGATTAAGAAATGTGGCACATACACACCATGGAATACTACACAGCCATAAAAAAGGATGAGTTTGTGTTCTTTGTAGGGACATGGATGCAGCTGGAAACCATCATCCTCAGCAAACTATCGCAAGAACAGAAAACCAAATACCGCATGTTCTCACTCACAGGTGGGAACTGAACAATGAGATCACTTGGACACAGGAAGGGGAACATCATACACAGGGTCCTATTGTGGAGAGGGGGGAGGGATAGCATTAGGAGACATACCTAATGTAAATGACGAGTTAATGGGTGCAGCACACCAACATGGCACATGTATACATATGTAACAAACCTGCATGTTGTGCACATGTACCCTAGAACTTAAAGTATATACACATGTACCCTAGAACTTTAAAGTATTAAAAAAAAAGAAAAAGTAAAGGGAAAAAAAAAAAAAAAAAAAAAAAAAAAAAAAAGAAAAGAAATGTAGTGGTGGTTGCAAGACTTCAGTGGTAGCTGTCAAAACTCAAATTCTACACCAAAAAAATGAATTTACTGTACTTAAGTTTAAAAATAAAATTTAAACAATGAAACTTGAACTTTCCTTTAGAAACTATGAGTATAAGCCAGGCAACGGTGGTGTACACCTATAATCCCAGCTACTTGGGAGGCTAAGGTGGGAGGATCACTTGAGTCCAGGAGGTCAAGGCTGCAGTGAGCTATGACTGTGCCACTGCACTCCAGGCTGGGTGACAGAGCAAGACCCTGTCTCCAAAAATAAATAAATAAATAAATAATAGATAGTATTATGCACCTATATATCAAAAACTTTTATTACCTAAAAAGTGGACTTGAACAGAACAATGAGTCTAGACACTGTCAGTGTACTAAAGCATTGCAAACTTTGCATTTACTAGCAGTAGATTAAGCAGAAGCAAAGCCTTGTGCCTTGGAAAAAACACAATTTACCTCCTGGCCAAAAAGCCAGCCTGGACCTGGGATACGATGAACTCTCCATTATGGCCAGGTGACTTATACCCAGAGTTCATTATCCGATCATTGGTTGAAATTTAGAGATTCTTATTTTATTGAAAAATTGTTCTTGTGAAAATTTTTCTGACACAGCTGGTTTCTCTTTAAGCTTATGACTTCAGATGTTATTTTATGCTTGGTAGAATTTTCAGACCAAGTTGCAAAGAATTAGAAAAAAGGAGGAACTTTTATTTCTCTGTTTTCCATGAACCTTACTAAGGTTTTCACTAAGTATATGAATATATCAGTTTGATCCCAGGAATAAAACCATATTCATTCAATAGTATTTCCATAAAAAAATCTCTAAACACATACAGGAATGTTAACTGTACACTTTTTCATGGATTAATTATCGAGTCCACAGGAATATCATAGCATCACCTACTAAGCATTCCTTTTTCTTTTCTCCTGTAGTTAAGTGAGAGGAGAGCTCTCATATAATAATGATCTGTGGGCATCCCAGGCAGGAGGCAAACAAGTGAGAAGGGAAAATAGAGCCCTTCTGTGCTGTTCGGCTTCCTTGGCTCACATCCCAGTTAGAGAATCAAAGCTCAACTTTCTTCACATTGAGGGGCTGCTGCTTTCTTGCTTTTCTATGACATTCCCCTCCCTGGCTGCACGCCTGAACTTATTTTTTTTAAACAAATCTTAGTATGGAAGGAGAACCGTGACTCTCTGAAGCTTTACAAGAGTACTGAATTATCCGACTCAGAATAAACATTGTATTACAATCTAAAAGATATGAGAATTTCTTACAAGCCTGAAACAGGCCATTAACCTATGTATTTAAACACCATGGAGCACACGCTGTGCCAACCAAGTTGATAAAGGAGAGTACAATATTCAAGGAAATAGACTATAATTTTAAATGGCAGAACTGAAGTTTTCATGGAAAGAAATCTGTATTTTTAAAGAGAAAGCTGTGATTAAAAGCAATAAGGATGACAAAAAGGATGTACAGGGAGTGTCTGAACTGGGTTAGAAGTAGGGGTGCAGTCAGCACCTCTGGGCGGAAGGCAGCAGCAGCCCACGGCCCTCTGGCTGTCACTCCACAGCCCCAGCATCATGAGGCACCACTCAAGTGTCACCCAGGGGACCGTGGGGATGTGTTTATCTACCCAGCAGTGCAGCCCCATCTTCAATTTTCCTATGACAATTTGAAATTTTTGAAATGTTTTCCAAAAAAATCAAAATCAAAACTTTTAAAACAAAAGTTTCCATCTCCACAAAACACTTCAGGGAAAAATAAACAGAAAACAAAGTAAAATATAAAGTAATGTTTTAAGGAGAATAATTTACTCATTGTATGAATACTAATTCTAGGGAAAGATTAGTCAGCCCACATCTTAACATAAACAGAGTAAGTAAGCTGTGGGATCAGGTTCAAATTCCTTTTTCGACAACAGAGAGAGGAACCTGTTTAATGTTTGGATTTCCATTTCCTCATATATAAAGTGAAGATGAAAATGACTATCTGTGAGGACAGATGAGAGGCACTCGGGAAGTGTCCAGGCAGGCACACGTGGGACTCCACGGGGATGCTGACATGTCTCCATCTGGCACTGCCACCTGGCTGTGAAGAGTCGCAGGCCCTCTCTGAACTGTTTGACTCTTGCGAGTGCAGTGAGAATTCCACCGCCTCTGGTCTTCCCTGACCTTTGGGAAAGAACTCTTACTTCACCCCTCCATGTTGCTTCTCCCTGGGTTCAGGTGAGCCTCTCGGTGTCTCCTTCACATCTCTTTCAGGCCTCTCTGGCTCTGACCTTTGAAGACCTCCTCTCACTCTCAGTCCACTCCTTTCTATTTTCGCTAGTTCATGTATATGAACATTTTCTAGCAATATACTAAACTCTGCCTAACCTTTAGGTCCATTTCTTCACAAACTAACTTACTTACTTACTTTATTCATTCATTCATTCATTCATTCATTCATTCATTCATTCATTCATTCATTTAGATGGAGTCTCGCTCTGTCGCCTGGGCTGGAGTGCAGAGGTGCGATCTCGGCTCACTACAACCTCCGCCTCCCGGGATCACGCCATTCTCCTGCCTCAGCCTCCCCAGGAGCTGGGACTACAGGCGCCCGCCACCACGCCCGGCTAATTTTTTAGTAGACATGGGGTTTCACTGTGTTAGCCAGGATGGTCTCCATCTCCTGACCTCGTGATCCGCCCGCCTCGGCCTCCCAAAGTGCTGGGATTACAGGCGCGAGCCACTGCGCCCGGCCCACAACCTTTATTTCAACACACACATACTGAGTCCCTGAGTGCCTACATAGAATAGCAGAGACTACCCTAGGCTGGAGATTAAAAACAAAAACCATTCCTAGACACAAAAACAAACCTTTCTACCTGCATACTTACAAGGTGTTCTAGTAACACCATGGGTTACTTACCAAAATATTCTTGGGGGTAGGGGAGAGGAGGGAATGTGGCACTTAAAAAACAAGAGAAGGGAGAAGGTAATAATCAAAATAAATAGAAAATGGTACTTTTAAAAAACAAGAAAAGGGAGAGGGCAATAATCAAAGTAAGCAGAAAACCGGGCAGCTTCTTCCTTCATTAACACTTAGCAGTTCTGTGGCTTCTCCGTCCAGTGCTCACTCATCTAATGAAATAATGCAGCTTATCTGCATAACCTGTTTGCATCATGTGGGTCATATGTTTTTATTTCCGTTTTAGGCTATTTGAATCATTTCTATTTTTGCAGGTGTCATTTTTCACATATTTTAAATGTACATATTTCTTTTGTAGAAAGGGTACAGCAATGAAGGCAATGACTCTGCTGGAATTCAAGACACATACCAAGATCAGTGATTTGCACATTAAACGTTCTTGTTAGATGTTTAGGCAACTTCCAGATATATGTACAACATGCTATGGTTCTCCATAGCTGTATTTAATTACTGTTCCCAACTCCTGCCTCCTGCTGCTCTACAGGATGGAAAACGCCATCACTGACTTATAGGAGGATAATCTGACTTGAGTCTTTTTATTTGTCATGTTGGGTTTAGCATTAAACATACTCACCTGTGACTTGTTTGTCTGGAAGAGAAGGGATTGGAATGGCTGACCCAAACTTAACCAGGAGACGCTCATATAACCAGTCAAAGTGCTTATACCTGTGGTTTACAGATCGATTAGTGTTCTACAAAATAAGCGGAAGAGAAAAGGTTACCAATGCCAACTCTAGAAAATGAAGAAAAAAGCAAGCTGCAATCAGTGATCCACACGATTCTGCTTTTGATAACGTGGATACTTACAGTGGGTGTTAGCTGATACTCAATGTAGCTCTTCAGACCATACATTTTGGAGCCTTTCCTGGGATCTGCTACCACACAGTCAAATGTAGAGGTAGGATAAACCCACATTGGGCCATAATCTCCAACCTATGCAATGTTCCAGAAATAAGTAATTTTGTTACATGGAAAAATAATAAATATAATTGATGTGAGTCAGTAAGTCATTCTTTTCAGAATGAGAAGTCCTTTGGAGGGTCATTCTTGTTCCGCTTTGAAAGGTGCATACATGGTTCAATGGTTTCTGTTCCTGTTAGATATTATGTTTAAAGAATGCACCTGTGGGAAACTCTTCTGCTCCCATGTGGGTAGCTCAGCCCATGGAGAGGAGACATCAGCTTCCCCCTCCTGAGGAGAGTGCCGGTTACAACACAATGTTTCTTTCTAGTCTAGCTGTCTCAAGCTACATGTGATGAAGGACTAGTTTTTAAAAATTTCCAATCTGTCACAGACTAATAGTTTGGTGAAATATAACATTATACATTTTGATTTTTAACAATACCGAATTGTCCTCAAGTTTTCTAAATATTCTCATGTTCCATACCTATCTCATGGTGGATCAGGAACAAGCAGTTTTCAGATGGGCAACTGGTCTGTGGATCATACTTTGAGTAGCATTGCTGTGGCTCATAGAAGCGATTAATCAGATTGGCCAGAGATAATGGCCATTGTTTTACTACTAGTGGCAGGGTGGGGGGAGGGGGAGGTACTATGTCTTAAAAGCAAGAACCAGGTTAGCTGTTTGTTCCGTGGGCTGCTGTGCCTAAGCACAGTGGGCTGGCTCACTTCCAACCCCGAGGTATCACGCCCACCTGGGCAAGGCTTGCCCAAAGACGGTAGGCCTCCATTCCTTTCCCACTGGCCTTCTCTTCTATCTGTGACTAGGGGCAAAAGTTCACAAATTCAGGTGAGGCTTACACTAGCTCACTGGGATTTTAGCTGTGGTGGGAGGTGAGGAAGGGAAACCAGCTAAGTTCTATGTGGGGGTGTAGAGACCACGTGTGTAAGTTTTGAGCCTGAGAATCATTTCTGCTAGGCATTGCTAGGTGACAATATGTCTGCTGTCCCAAACCTGGTTTTTTCATCTTATTTAAAACAGCATCCAAGGCCATGGGGGCAGCTGCAGAGGAACCTGGATGCTCCTGAAATCACTCCAAGTCACCAACAGTCTCAAGTTGGTTCTGCCTCATTCATTTCATAAACTTCGACCACAATGACAGACTCCAGAGATTCAGACTGTACGACAGTAGCTCTTATGAAAACACATTTCAGAGCAATAGAAGTCCTTATTATACTGAGAATGTTATCTATCTTCTTGGCTTGACAATGAAAAATAATTGAGTTACAATCCAAGACAAGAATGAAAAGCAAACACACGGACTGTAAAAGGACCCACTATTCAGGAAGCGGGTTCACTCAGAGATCCATCCAGAGACTCAAGGAGAATAAAATAATTCATGAACAGGTTTTATTCTTGCAGATTTGAAAAAGTACAGTAAGAAAGTAAAAAGAAAGTGAGAAAAATCACACAGATTGTGCTGAAGGAAGAGAGATTTGTTCAGGCTGAGACCTCAGAGAGGCAAGGCCAGAGAGACATAAAAAGGAAAAAAAAGTATACCCAGTCCTAGTTTTTTTTTTTTTTTAAGTGGAAGATGGGAAAAGCGGATTGGGATATTTAAGTCCAGAGTCTGTTAGGTAAGGAAGATGCCCTACTGTAAGGATAGGAGCAGTTTAAAAAGAGACTAAAATTTCTGAGAACAAATTAATATAACATCCTCAGAGAGAGCCCAGATCCAAGAAACTACCTGAAAGGTGCAGAGGAGATGACTTTTGGGGGCTCCCTCAGTGAGTAGGCCGAGAGCGGCAACTGCGCTTAGCTAGGGCCCCATGTCATGGGTCTCTGCTTCATGAGAAGGCTAGGTTACGGCACTTTTAGAGCAAAGAATTAGTCTCTGCTTTCTCTGGGCCTCCTGAAGACGCGGTGGCTTTCCTCAGCTTCTTTCATGGATAGACGCCCACACAGGCAGACCCACCTACTGGCTGCATGGGTCCAGTTCTACCTAAAACTTGTGGGTCAATGAAAGGCTGGAACCCTTAGCTCTGTACCACCACTGCACGCTTGGGACAAAGTCCCCTTTAAGAATCTGAGGCAGGCCGGCTGCGGGGGATCATGCCTGTAATCCCAGCACTTTGGGAGGCCGATGCGGGCGGATCACAAGGTCAGGAGTTCAAGACCAGCCTGGTCAATATGGTGAAACCCCGTCTCTACTAAAAAATACAAAAAGAATTAGCCAGGCTTGGTGGTGCATGCCTGTAATCTCAGCTACTCAGGAGGCTGAGGCAGGAGAATTGCTTGAACCCGTGAGGCAGAGGTTGCAGTGCGCCAAGATCGCGCCACTGCACTCCAACCTGGGTGACAGAGTGAGACTCTGTCTTAAAAACAAACAAACAAACAAAAAACAAAACTGAGGCAGAGCTATGTGCTCTTGATTTTGACGAGTGTTAAATCTCATGAAAAGAATAATGGTACATGTTCACTTATTTAAGTCCAGAGAAAACAAGAAAAAAAAATCTTTAATATAACTACTCAGAAGTTAATTACCCCAAATTTGCTTTGAGGGAAAAAGCATAAAAAGGGCTCTTGGTTACAGCTCTTCAGTCTGTAGGCTGTAATCAAGCCTGGAGGCTTCCAGGGTTTAGAGTTTTTCAAACATGCAGGCACAAGTAAATAAAGAATCTAATACTATTCCTGCAATTTTATCAAGTCTCCAAAGATTACAGAATAAGACCAGATGTTTCCTCATCCTTGATTGAGTCCAGGGTGAGAACACTCAAGGCTTCAGGTTCCCAATCTGATTGTTACAGGGTTAAGTCAATAGGATCAGAAGAGAGCTACACTTCTCTTTTCCAGAATTTCATTTGGGAATCTACAACTAAGTATCACCTAGACAGAAAAACTATCACCAATGCAAATGTGGAATGAAACCAAAGCGCTTGTGTCACGTTATGCAATAACCAAGTAATTCTAAGACAGATATTCTTAATGATGTCCTTAACTCCCAGCTTTTATTTGGTAGCTCCTTACCTCGATTTGACAGCTGGCTTACTGGAAAAAACACTATTACCAATATATCTGAAAGGGCACCTTATTCTGATAACAAACATGTACTTTACAAGGGAAGAAACAAATATTTGAATTGAGTTCATCAGTGAAACAGAAAAACAGTATGTAAAATACACTTCAAGACACTTTAGAAAAAAATGATCAAAATAGTACGTTTTATGAGTGTTTGTTCAATACTAAAAGTCTGAAAGATGAAGAAACAATATAATGACAGGCATTAATTTGTGTTAATTATCTTTAGTACTCCTACAACACTAACATATATTATCTGTTATTTGAGACATTAAATATATTTAAAAATACTTTCCAAAAGATGAGTAACTCACTTAGTTTTAAGGTACAGTGTTAAGAGTTTAATCAGAAAGAAAGAAAACAAAAATAAACAAACTTACAATGATGGGAATTTTCTCTTTGGGTTTTGCTAGTTGTTTGGCCAACAAATACTGTTCCGTGCCAGGTTTCGCAAATCCAGGAAATCTAATCATGAATATAAATGTTCATCAATCTTAAGTCTTTTACTGAATTTACCAATTTTAACCTTGTCCTGTCTTTCGGGTGCACTAGAACTAGGAAACTGAACTGTGGTAAATGAAACCTAATGTAATCAGATTGTTCAATGGCCAATTAGGCATTTAATTTAGCTTGATCTGGTAAAGAGAACAGTTTGACTCCAGAAGGTGTGATGTTTATGGGCACTCTATTTGCTTGACTGTGTCTGAAACATTCCGTCACCCCACAGAGTGAAGGGCAGACCTGAAAAAACGCCCCCTAGTCCCCTGGGGCAGTGAGTAGTGGGCATGCCAATCTGAATTGGCCACAGGGGGCAATAGCCACGTGCTGGCATTTCTACATCCAAATTAAAGTTGCCTTTCAACAAGCTCACTCCAGAGGCCACAACTGTCCCAAAGAGGCTGTCCTGCTCATCAGTGTATGTGCTTGTTTCTTTTGGAATTGCTTTCAGAAGCAGTTCATGACAGTGGAAAACAAGTCTCCTTGGTAAAGGGACCCAAGGTATAATCAATAAATTTGGCTTTGCGGTGGGGGGTGAGGGGGGAGGTCACTTAAGACCCAAAAACTTAAATAAACTTGACTACTTCCAGAAATCAAATCCACAGCCAAAGGACATTTCTAAAATTGGAGGACAGGTAGAACACAGCCATCCAAAGTGCTACTGAAAAAGACAAGATTAATTTGGGTTTTAGAATTTTTCTTTCAGTAAACAGAATGAAGTAAAATATCTACAGTGGGAAAAGGAATCTTATTGCTATGAAGTTCCAGTTGCATTGCTTCTACTTTCATTCATGTGCCAAGCTGAAGGCCAGTGTGATGCTCTCAGGGGCCCATGTCTTCTTTTCCTGCATTCTTGACTGACTTCCCTTGAGTCTCCTTTCTCTAGACATTCCTTTAAAACACAGCTTATACAGGAGACCAGAGGTGTCCTGCAGCTGGATGGCGTGGGGTTTGAATTCTGACTCCAACACTTAGGTAGCCTTAGGGGCTGAAATCTCTTTGTGGAAGAATGAGACCAGAATGACCTACCTTCTAAGGTGATAAGGGAATTAAAGATTTATGTAAAGAGCCTCGTATGTACTCAGTACATTTTAGTCATTGGTGATTAAGTCATCCCCTCTTTGGAAGTACTCCCTGCAGCCTCAGGTACAGTCTTCCTCGGCATTTTGAGCATATTTTGTGATTCCATTCATCACACGTGATTGCCGCTATCCATTTACCTATTACAACAGCCAGAGTGACTTAGAGGAAGCATTTGTGTTTTCAGGACCTGGAGGAGTTTTTGGAGCATACTGAATGCTTAACGAATTAACAGGCTAACCTGGAACACTTTTATTAATTAATTAATTAATTTTATTTATTTTTTTGAGACAGAGTCTCACTATGTCGCCAGGCTGGAGTACAGTGGCGCGATCTTGGCTCACCATAACCTCCACCTCCCTGGTTCAAATGATTCTCCTGCCTCAGCCTCCCGAGTAGCTGGGACTACAGGAGCGCTTCTGTGGGGATTATATATCACGGCTATTATATATACAGGCTATTACTTGACTAGCCTGTAAGCATTTCACTTTTTGGGCACTGTTATGGACCACAGAAAAATTTGAGGACAGCAATGTATTAATTATTTCAGCAGCATCAAGATGTCTTTTTTTTTTTTTTTTTTTGAGACAGAGTCTCTCTGTGTTGCCCAGGTTGGAGTGCAGTGGCGCCATCTCAGCTCACTGCAACATCCGCCTCCCGGGTTCAAGCGATTTTCCTGCCTCAGCCTTCCAAGTGGCTAAGATTACAGGCGCGCCACCACGCTCGGCCAATTTTTTATTTTTGGTACAGACCATGTTGGCCAGGCTGGTCTCGAATTCCTGACCCTGTTATCTGCCTGCCTCAGCCTCCCAAAGTGCTGGGATTACAGGCATGAGCCACTGCACCCGGCCCAAGATGAATTCTTATAGTGCTCAAGTATATTTAATTTCGGATCTCCTTTTCTAGTATAAAATTTATGTTCCATGACTAGTATACAGCTGTCATATAAAATGGATTAATTGCTGAAAAAGTGTTAATACTTAAAAACAATTTTTATAATTGTCTTAAGTTTAAGTGACTCATTTATACATTAGTAGAGTTAAATACAAATACACCGGGTTTTAAACTGTTCACAGCACTACACAGAGACACAGATGCCTCAGAGGCACAGGTTCAAGTTAGGACTGCTTTCGTGTGGTTTCAACCTGGAACGATATTTTAGAGCAGAAAGAATTCTTAAAGCCAACCTCCTTGCTTTCGAGATGAAGAAACTGAGATTCCAACAGGTCATGAAACTGCTAAAGGTTATAAGTAAATCAGAGAGCAAGAGTGGAGCAGAGGAGAGCACCAAAAAACCAGGGTCAGAGACCCCCAGGCATGAGGGAACCTCACTCATCAGCCATGAAAACATGGCTGCTCATTTTTCTCAGTCTCTGCTTCATTTGCTCAAAATGGGGTTAATTTATATGAATTTTCAATATACTTGATATTCACATTTAAAGAACATCTGACAATGATGCACATCACTACTGACCACGACTGAAAACTTCAAATTTGACTCTGAAACAAGACGCAGTTGACTAACGAGACAGAGAATTATTCATTTTATTATGCATGCAATTGAGCAGGAAAATATATAATGGAAGAAACTGGATTAAGAGGCAGCAAAAGTGTGCAGTCAAAAGAGAACGCATTTAATCATCAAAGCTATTTAAATACACTTTGGAGTACTTGTAGGACTTATTAAACTAGATCTAGACCTAGATCTTGATGTCTAAATATATGTCAAATGTTATGTTTTTAATTTTTCCAGATACAGATTAACATTCCTTGATATCTGCTTTGAATCATGGACTTGGAATATTGAGAAAAAGTATTAGTAATTTCAAAAAATAAACTAAACATAACTGCTGGAAGAAGAGTACTTGAAAATTCTGATGGAAGTCATAAATTATTAATATATCTCCTTCAAGCTACACTGGCATAAACTACAGCCTTATTTAGGTCTCTCCAAAGAATCCTACAGTGCTATGTCCATGGTCACTAGTGCCCACATGCTTTCCTGTTAAGTAGGGTATCTACAAGTACTGTTAAAAACTTTTTTTTTTTTTTTGGCTAGGTACGGTGGCTTGAGCCTGTAATCCCAGCACTTTGGGAGGTAGAGGCGGGTGGATCACTTAAGACCAGGAGCTTGAGACCGGCCTGGCCAATGTGGTTAAACCTTGTCTCTACTAAAAATACAAAAATTAGCTGGGCATAGTGGCACGCATTTGTAATCCCAGCTACTCAGGTGGCTGAGGCACAAGAATCACTTGAACCAGGGAGGTGGGCGTTGCAGTGAGCCAAGATCGCAGCACTGCACTTCAGCCTGGGTGACGGAGACGCCTGTCTCAAAACAAGAAAACAAAACAAAATACAACACTTTTTTTTTGTTTTAAATCTAAGAGAAACCTAAGCTAAAATAAAGCTCCCGACCACGTTTTTAGGTGCAGGAGCTGAGAACACGGGCTTCGGCACCTGAGGGCCTGGTTTCCTGACTGGAACACTTGGGTGCGTCTCTCTGGGCATCAGTTTGCCTGCAGTAAAACACGGGTTTTATATACCACAAAGGATATCAGGGCCACATGCAAATGACACAAACCACTCTGCACAATGCCTGGCACACGGCAAGTGATTAATAAAATAGTAAAACATTTAAAACAGAGTTGTTATTATTTCTTTTTTTAGCTTTCCTGTGACATTAGCAATGAAACCTTAATATGTCATAAACTGATAGAGGTAGAAGTAATGAAAACAATTGGAAAATCATTAAATAAAATAAATATTTCACTTATTAACCTTGTAAAACAAAAATCTTTTTTTTTTTTAAGTAAGCTTCTCAGTTAAGATCCAAATAAAAATAACTGAATCATATCCGAAACTAAGGAGATCACTGGAAAGGGAAAAAGCCAGCTGCCTCTTTGTATGGTACTTTGTATTACCGTTTACTTCTACTATGGTCCTGGTTCCCCAGCTCCCCTTTAAACTTACTTGTTAAGGGGAATTTTCATGGATGAGGAGCTGGCACGACTGTTTCCTCGCTGAGAGCCGCCTGCATCGGCTGATTCCGAATCCTTAAAGTAGGAAGAGGACTTGGGCCCATCCCAGTCTTCATCCCAGTCATCATCATCACCAGTTGCTAGAGGTGAAAATGGAAGATCATCAGTTAAAAAAAAAAAAAAAAAGACCAAAACAAAAATGAAAATTGCTTAATTTTCTGATAGTAACTACCTACCGGGCAAATCAATTTTTTTTTGATGGAGAAAAGGGTATAATACAGGAGTATAAAATGGATGCTAAGAGTAATGGCTGTGTAGTCAATTTTAAGGCTTGAATTACAGATTCTTTTAGTGCAAAACACAAATCAGAAGCAACTTAAAAAGGGCTGTCAGATTAATTTTTAATTTTTGACAAGGGCATCAAGATGACACAATGGAGAAAGGGCAGTCTCCTTAGTAAGTCGTGCTGGGAGAACCAGGTATCTACATGCAAAAGAATAAAACTGGACCTTGTCTTATACCACACACAAAAATCAACTTAAAATAGATTACAGACCTAAATGGAAGACCTGAAACCACACAACTCCTAGAAGGAGACACAGGGGAAAAGCTCCTTGGTGCAGGCCTTGGCAACTGTTTTTTTGAATATTACACCAAAACGCAGGTAACAAAGTCAAAAATAACAAGTGGGACTACAAGAAACTAAAAAGCTTCTGAACAGCAAAGGAAACAATCAAAATGAAAAGGTAGCCTATCAGCTGGAAGAAAATATTTGTGAGCCATGCATCTGATAACCTGTTAATATTCAAAACATACAAGGAACTCGCACAATAGCAAAAAAAAAAAAAAAAAGAAAAAGAAAAAGAAAAAAAAAAACTCAATTAAAAAATGGACAAAGGACCCAAATAGACACTTTTCCAAAGAAGACCAAAAAAATGGCCAAGAGGTATATGAAAAGGCACTCAACATCACTAATCACTAGGGAAACGGAAATCAAAACCACAGTGAAATATCATGTCCCACTTCTTAGCATGGCTATTTTATTTTATTTTATTTATTTTATTTTAGAGATTGAGTCTCACTCTGTCACCCAGGCTGGAGTGCAGTGGTGCGATCTCAGCTCACTGCAAGCTTGACCTCCCAGGTTCTCGCCATTCTCCTGCCTCAGCCTCCCGAGTAGCTGGGACTACAGGTGCCTGCCACCACGCCCGGCTAAATTTTTTGTATTTTTAGTAGAGATGGGGTTTCACCGTATTAGCCAGGATGGTCTCGATCTCCTGACCTCGTGATCCACCCGCCTCAGCCTCCCAAAGTGCTGGGATTACAGGCGTGAGCCACCGTGCCTGGCCTACTTATTTATTTTTTGAGACAGAGTCTTGCTTTGTCACTCAGGCTGGGGTACAGTGGCACAATCTCAGCTCACTGCAACTTCCGCCTCCCAGGTTCAAGTGATTCTCATGCCTCAGCTTCCTGAGTAGTTGGGATTACAGGCACTCACCACCACGCCCGGCTAATTTTTGTATTTTTAGTAGAGATAGGGTTTCATCATGCTGCCCAGGCTGGTCTTGAACTCCTGACCTCAGGTAATCCGCCTGCCTCAGGCTCCCAAAGTGCTAAAATTACAGGCATGAGCCACTGCGCCCGACTGGATAGCTATTATTTAAAAACTCAAAAGATCGTGAGTGTTAGCGAAGGTGTGAAGAAAACGGAACCCTTGTACAATTTTGATGGAAATGTAAATTAGCATAGCTGCTATGGAAAACAGTATGGAGGTCTAAAAAATAAAAATATAACTAACATATGACACAGCAACTCCTCTCCTAGGTATATATGCCAAAGAAATGAGAGCAGTACCTTGTAGAGATATCTGCACGCCCATTTTCAATGCAGCATTATTTGCAATTGCCAAGATAGAGAATCATTCTAAGTGTCTGTCAATGGATGAAGGAATAAAGAAACTGTAGTATACACATAAAATGGAATATTATTCAGCTTTAAAAGGAAATCCTGCCATTTGCGACACCATGGATGAACCTGAAGGACAGTAGGCTAAAGGAAATAAGCCACACACACAAATAAAAATACCGCGTGATCTTAACTACAAGTGGAACTTTTAACAGGTCTTTAAAAAATCTAAAAAACTTACAGAAGCAGAGAGTGGAAGGGTGGTTACCAGGGGCAGGGGCAGGGACAGGGGGAACTAGGGAGATGAAGGTCAAAGGTACAAAGTTGCAGTCATATAGGATAGTCTAGAGATCTCATGTACAGCATGAGGGCTACAGTTAATGAAATTGCATTATATATGGGAAAGTTGCTGAGGGAGATTTTAGGTGCTCTTACCACGCACACCCACTTGCACATACACATGCACACACGCACTTAGGTAACCATGTGAGGTGAGGGATATGTTAAGCGCTTGACAGTAGTAATGATTTCACTATGTACATGTATATTACATCACTCTGTACACCTTAAATATAGTTACTTTTCTTTTTTTTTTTTGAGATGGAGCCTTGCTTTGTCGCCCAGGCTGGAATGCAGTGGTGCGATGTCGGCTCACTGCAAGCTCCACCTCCAGGGTTCACGCCATTCTCCTGCCTCAGCTTTCCGAGTAGCTGGGACTACAGGCATCCGTCACCACGCCTGGTTAATTTTTTTTGTATTTTTAGTAGAGACAGGGTCTCACTGTGTTAGCCAGGATGGCCTCGATCTCCTGACCTCGTGATCTGCCCGCCTTGGCCTCCCAAAGTGCTGGGAATTACAGGCGTGAAAATACAGATAATTTTTTTAAAGGGCTGTCAGTCCAAGTCACTTCAGATAAATGCAGACTATAAGAATGTTAAATGGTACACAGGAGAAAAGACTTCTAGAGGCCTAGACACTGACGCATCTAGTCTTACACATTTACAAATAAGCAGAATACCCTTTAATTCTAGAGGCTTGGGGAGGACAAAAGGGACGACAGATCTTTGAAAAGCAGCTGTTTAACACTAACAATAAAGGGGAGAGAAGCGCAATGAGGGGGGACATTAAAAAGACCGGGTTGGGGTTTGGGAGAAAAAGGGAAAGAGAAAAAGATGAGAGTGAAGAACCAATTAAGCAGTATCAGTAGCTACTATTCTGACAATAACCCCCGTGTCAGATAAGGTGCTGTCGGCTCTCCTCCTCCTCCTTCCTCCCCCATTCTAATGGCCTGAGTGTCCTTTAGTGTCAGACGTTAAGAGTGCCACTATGGAGAAGCTGAGAGACAAATGCCAAATGGGAGAACAAACTGTGAGAAGGATGTGGGCCAAGTGACCACAGAACCAGACACCAGGAGTCTCTCAATGCTTCTACCCAGCCTACACCCCTGGTCCTGCTGACAGGCAGCTCCTGTCCACAACTGCCAGTCTTGAGCCAGGACCTGCACCCTTGTTTAAGCTTACGAGTGAGGTCCTTGCTGTTTAGAACAGATATTCAATTCTTGGCCCAATGTGCTTACAGAGGAGACAGATTCAGAGATTGTAAAAAAAAAAAAAAAAAAAAAAGGGAGACTATCTTCTTATTTAACTTCAGAACAGACATAAATGCCTTTAATTCCCAAATTATTTCCCA
Source organism: Piliocolobus tephrosceles (assembly GCF_002776525.5). Lineage (NCBI taxonomy): Eukaryota > Metazoa > Chordata > Mammalia > Primates > Cercopithecidae > Piliocolobus > Piliocolobus tephrosceles. The sequence goes on along the minus strand of NC_045438.1, from coordinate 59,345,927 downwards.
TTCCATATATTTCTCTTCTGCCTCAGTACTTCTATTCATCACCTAGTCAAACAGGAAGTTAAAACAGTGAATGCAGAGGTCTTAAACCAGCAGGATGAGCCACACCCCATCCACATACACTGGTTTCTGGCTCAAGATTTTAAAACAAATGTGTTAGCTGCTGAGATGTTAAAATGAGAAGGTGACAAATAACCAAGACTTCTCATCTCTCTGAAGATGTGGAGATCAGAATGTGGACTAAGCTTCCTTGCAAATGCAGTGATCCATGGGCGACAGCAGGGGCCCTCAGCCTTCTGCAGCCTCCACCGCCCATTCTGCTTTTATTTTACCAACCCAGCATGTGAATATGTGACTTCACGTGGATAAGTAAGACTGAACTAAAGTTACAGTTAATGACCATCTACATTTGGATCCAGGTTTGCTACTAGTGAATAAGGGCAACTGCGAGTAGTTCTTTTGAATAAAATCTATTTTCGACTCAATGACCCAGAGTGGTATTGTGAGGTAAGAAATAGCTATCTGGTCTGTGTCCCCAGCTCCCAGCACAGAGCTCCTAAAACTCTTGTAACTTCCTGAATGTTAGGTGTGCAAGGTGCAACTTTTGTTCTGATATTTGGTCTCTGATCCTGGCTCCTGACACAGACCTCCTAACCCTTGGAATTTCCCGAGTGGTAGGAGTATCTTTTGTTTGAATGAGGTGACTCTTGGTGGGATAGGGGCTGGTCAACAGAAGGACCAAGCCAGGATTAGAAGCTTGGAACTTCCAGCTCCACCTCCCATTCTCTGGGAAGAAAAGTGGGGCCAGAGGTTGAGTTAATAATCAATCATGCCAGCCAGGCGTGGTGGCTCACGCCTGTAATCCCAGCACTTTGGGAGGCTGAGGCAGGTGGATCACCTGAGGTCAGGAATTTGAGACCAGCCTGGCCAACATGGTGAAACCTCGCCTCTACTAAAAATACAAAAAATCAGCTGGGTGTGGCAGTGGGTAATTCCAGCTACTCAGGAGGCTGAGGCAAGACACTCACTTGAACCTGGGAGGTGGAAGCTGCAGTGAGCCGAGATCACGCCACTGCACTCCAGCCTGGGCAACAAGAGCAAAACTCGGAGGAAGGAGGAAGGAGGAAGGAGGAAGGAGGAAGGAGGAAGGAGGAAGAAGAAAGAAGAAAGAAGAAGAAGAAGAATCGATCATGCCTATGTGATGAAACTGCTGTAAAAATCCTTGAGCTATAGGGAAAGAGATTCTGGGGTGCTGAACATGTAGGGGAACATGGGGCAGGGGGACGTGGAAGCTCCGCCCCATGCACATGTGCCCCACCCTATGCACATGTCTTCATCTGGCTCTTTATTAGCATCCTATAAACTGTGCTTTGTAATAAACTGACAGTAGTAAGTAAAGTGCTTCCCTGAGTTCTGTAAGCTGTTCCAGCAGCTTAAGTGAACCCATGGTGGCGGTAGTGGGAAATCCCTTGATCTGACTCCAGGTAGACAGTATCACGACAGTAGGACACTCAGTCAGTGTCTGCTGCACAGCTGCCTGGTGTGTGGGGCAATCCTCCCTTCCCATGCTGTGGTCACAAAACTGTTCTGTGTTTTGCTAAGTATGGGACAGCAAAAACAGTTTAGTCTTCCCTGTCTCTCTCATTCAGCCATGGGCAGGCAGGGCAGGACCTCACGCCCCTCTCCTCACCTGGTCCTTGGTAGGCCTGGGGGTGGCCGAAGGCAGTGTCCCAGTTGTTGGGAGTGTTTGTGTTTCTTTGGGCTCCAGTCCCCTCTGGCTGGGCCCCCCAGCCTTCTGAGCTTTCCCAGTTCCCGGATTTGGAGGCACTCCAGGCTGACCACGGGTCACTGCCACTGCCAACCTATTGAAAGGGGTAAAAAGAAAGAGAATTTTTGTGACTTTTGGAAACTATGACTCAACTCAATAATGAACTGACATAATTGAATACAACAGGAGTGCTAAAAAAAATTTAATAGAAGTGTATTCAAAACAACTTTACATACACAGTATTTTAATTTCCAAACATGTAGGAAAGCACAAAAGGTAGCATCAACCTAATTTTACTGATACGAACACATTTTGCCATATTTGCTTAGGAACTTTGAAAACAGCAACAAGGAAACTATTAGAAGCAGCTAGAGTCCTCTCTTTTTCTTTCTCTCCAGAAGTAACCACTACTTTTCTGAACCTGTATCCATTCCCATGTGTGTTTTCATACTTCAGCTGCACATGTACACATTCACAAACAACTGTTCTATATTTTTAAAATTGGCCTAAAGGATGTCATACTGTATCTCTTTGCAAGTTTTTTTCCCCATTCAACATTATGTTTTTGAGATTATTCATGCTGATAATGAGGACCTATTTCTAACTGCTTTATAGCAATCTGTTGTATTTTTAAGTAGGTCTTTTAATTTGAAAAAGAATACATGTATAATAAAAAACTTCAAACAGAATAAAAGTATATGCAATTTGAGAAATATGCCTAAAATCTTAAGATGCTAGTCATTCTAAGGAACTACTACTGTCAAAAGACACAAAATTACAACACATTTCGTTACAGATCTACTTGGCTTTTACTTGAGATTCATGAATCTGGGCAGTCTTCTTCCTACAGTCTAGAAGGAGCACTCCCACTGGGCATGAACAGAGCACTCGATTTTTAAAGATGGGTTAATAAGGAAATAGAACAACAGAAAGAAAGTTGATGGTTAACACCAGTTTACTTCAGGATACTTTTTCATAATGGTTAAAGCTGAGGGGACTCCTTATTATGCTAACTCAGGTAGACTGGGATCTCCTGTTCTCAAGAAAAAATCAGTTTGTTTTGGGACCTATCTGCTTCCTTCAAATTTCAGTTTGCTATGGAGCGTCTAGCACAAGTGACTCCATTCTGGTTTGGTCTGGTCTGCTGGGGCCCAGTGCAGGAACTCTGAAACAACGGCCTACTATAATTTTTGTTTCATGCTACTAACAAATTCCTTTTATATACTTACTCAAACATCCCATGGACAGAGATAGATCCTTTTGGTTTTTAAACATGTAAGTTGGCCTAAATTATATTATTTTTGCTTGGTACTTTTTTTTTTTTTTTCTCTTAACAGCATATAACATTCTGCAAGGTACATCAACGCATATGGACACAATATTCTTTCACATTGTCTCCATAAAATTCCATTGTATATATTTCCTACAACTTGACCAGTACATGCTGATGTTCATTTATCTTGTTTTCAGTCTTTGGGTACTATAAATAATACAGTGTCATCAGAAAGACCAAAATAGACACCCCTTTATCAACTAAGATGGATCCTAAGGTTAAGGGAATAGAGCAACTTTCTAAATTACTAGGGCTAAATTCACCAAGAACAGGAGCTATCAGACCCCTCCTAACTCTGATTTACATCCCAGACCAAGACAACTCTAACCGGGCAGAGGACTGGCCTTACAAACATTTTCTTCTGACAAGCAACTGCAGGCCTTAAAGCCAGTTTCAGCAGCTCGCCGAGGCTGCACACAAACTGTGTCTACAGTTCACCTTTACACATAAAGAGCCCAATTCCACCTCATTTTAATGCTAAAATCTCACCTCAAAGTGAACAACAGTATATGTTACATATGTTTACCCACTGCACATGCTCTTAACTCCTCTCATACATATGTATTGCTTTGCCCCAAAACTCCTAAATATATGTGACTCTAGTGTGATACAGGCCCTGTGAGGCATAAAACCCAATGTGTACCTTCATCTTCGGCACACACCAGAGGTCTCTTCCCAGTCTGTAAACTGTTAACTGCCTACAAACCTCTCCTTTCTATTAATCAGCCATCCTGGTGGTCCTTTAGATGAAAACTGCAATCCAAAAGGCCTCTGTGAAATTTCTAGAAGAAAAAATGCTAGGCTTAAGGAGACTGTGTATTTAGAACCGATGGATTTTGTCAAATTGCGTTTCAAAGAGAATGCAGTTACATTCCCACACTCTGACAACTGTTACACTGAGGGGTTTTGTCTTACATAGAAAGGGACTTACATACTTTTATTTAAAAAATATTTCTCAAGATGGGCGGATCACGAGGTCAGGAGATCAAGACCATCCTGGCTAAGACGGTGAAACCCTGTCTCTACTAAAAAAATACAAAAAACTAGCCAGGTGTGGTGGCGGGCACCTGTAGTCCCAGCTACTCGGGAGGCTGAGGCAGGAGAATGGTGTGAACCTGGGAGGCGGAGCTTGCAGTGAGCCGAGATCCGGCCACTGCACTCTAGCCTGGGCAACAGAGCGAGATCCGTCTCAAAAAAAATGAAAAAAAAATATTTCTATCCCATAATTCCTTTGAGTAATTTTATAGTTTAATTATTAATCTTACAAATAAAATTTTGGAATGGGAAATAGATGGCACCCAATCTCAAAGAATATTCCAGTAGAGAGTACACTTAGCACCTCTTAGCCCTGCCCCCACCACCCCACCCTTGAGGCAAATACAGTTTTTTGTTAGCTTTATTATTATTTTTAAACATTTAAATCTTGTATCTGTCTGGAACTAAAGTAAAACAAATAATATAGGGGCTGGGCACAGTGGCTCACGCCTGTAATCCCAGCACTTTCGGAGGCCGAGGCAGGAGGACCACCTGAGGTCAGGAGTTTGAGACCAGCCTGGCCAACATGGTGAAACCCCATCTCTACTAAAAATACAAAAATTAGCCAGGTGTAGTGGTGGGTGCCTGTAATCCCAGCTACTTGGGAGGCTGAGGCAAAAGAATCACTTGAATCTGGGAGGCAGAGATTGCAATGAGTTGAGATCATGCCACTGCGCTCCAGACTGGGCGACAGAGAGAGACTCTGTCTCAAAAAAAAAAAAAAGAAAGAAAAACAAGAGGAGAGGAGAGGGGAGGGGAGGGGAGGGGAGGGGAGGGGAGGGGAGGGGAGAGGAGAGGAGGAGGAGGAGAGGAGAAAAGAAAAGAAATAATCCAGGGATCCAGCTGAACATCTTGTCCTCAGTCTGTCACCCTAACACCATTTCACAAACAATCCATCTTTCCCCCATGATTTGAAATGTCACCTTCACTGCATATCAGATTTGGGTCTATAGCTGGACTCTCTTGTTTCTTAGTGATCTATTTTGTACTAGTACCACACTTTCACAGAAAAACTATCAATACTTTAGCATAACATCTCTTAGTTGTTTATTTTTATGTATAAACTTTAGCATCAGCTTAATATTTAAAACAATCTGAACTTTTACATTAGAATGTTGAGTTAAAATACTGATTTTCATTTGAATCGCTGTTTATTGAATTCATAGAAAATGATTAAAATTATTCACGCCTTTCACTCCACAGTTTCAGTACTAAATCTATTTCACAGCATGAAATAGCATGTCTTCCCCTTTATTTGAGTCTTACACACACACACACACACAAATGGTGGTAGTTAAAAAAAGAAATCTATTTGCAAGAAAATTATCCACCCTGTCTAATACAGTCCCTAATGTTGTAGGACACCCTAGTGGCTGGTCTGTTTCGACTCTTCACCAACCGACACATGGGGCACACAGCTGGCTGTCACGTGCCAGGTGCATCAGAAACAGACCATATGCTTTTCATGTGGAAGTATGATGTCATTCTACTGCCCTATATACCTCTAAGGAAAAAACTGAAATTACTTGTCATTTTACTCTATGTTAAATACTAACAGGAGAAAGATGTTTCATCCCCAAGACTGTGACTTCTCAAACACACAGCTTACAAGGTGACATTCGGCTTCGGGATGGACTCTCAGATGACCCCAGTGGACGTTGGAAATGAAGGCGATCATGCTGAGGACCTGGCAGTCATACTTCAGCTAAGAGAAATCCTTCCTTCTACAGTTTTCTTTAAGGGAATGTAGTTTTATTCTCCTATTTTATGTAGCAATATATTCTGTGTCCTCCAAACTGTTAAGTTACAAGGTTTTGTTTTTCAAATAAGAACTTGAAAAAGTACCAAAGTTTGGGACACTAAGGACAGACTATCATTGGTATAGCGGCCTCAGCCTGGTTTCCATCAAGGACCAGCTATGAAATGGAGGGCCTCGGAGGGCCACAGTCAGGAGCCTAGCGAGTTGGAATTCCGTTAACAGCTCTACCTCTCGCTCGCTGTGTAATCTTGGGCTAGAGTTCAGAAGTAAGCGGCCTGGATTCAGAAGACTGCCAGAAGCTAAGTGAGGTACACCGCAAAGGAACACGGGACTGTGAGCTAGTACAGAAGAGTGAATATTCGCTGGGTCCTTCCAGAAGATGGTGCGGTCTTAGCAAACTGGCCAGGAAGGATTTTCATCAAGATGGAGGAAAGACCTGGAGGTGAACTATTCATAGCAACTGTCCTCAGAAAATTAAAATCCATTTAATTAGGGCAGAAACAAATAATAATTCTTTGCAAATCACTTGGTTAATACTTTATAGGTGTGTAATAACTGTCATAGTAGTTGGTTATGTATACGATCTTAGCTCTCTACCTAGGTTATGAAATCTTTGTGGGTATGTTTATTTCTATCTCTTTGGGTTTTTTTTTTTTTTTTTCTGGAACATTATCTTGTTTCAACCCAACTCCTGCTGATAAGACTTTTCTCAAAACCCTACCAACTGGAGATCTTTCCTGCAGCCTCTGTCATGGCCCTTGGACTCACTCCCTCAGCAGATGGCCTTTTACTCCCCTGGCAGGTCCCTTACCCTCTTATCTGTAACCAGTCACCGGCTTTCTCTCTGAACTCATCCTTCCCATACATTGGTCTCTGACTTCTTTGCTCTCAACCCCCAAATCCCTTTGGTAGTTCCCTAACTACAGACATCTTGTCACGGTAAAACCTATCCTGCTCCAGGGCTGAGGTTTCCATCCTGCGGCGCCTCTCTGTCCTTTCCTTCCACCTTTCCCTCCTCTTCCTTTCTACTGATCAGCATCTTCATCCTCTTTCTCTTCCCACCCCTTATTTCATGAAGCTCTTCCTGACTTAACTGTCCATCATGGCTAATCAAAATCCCTTCATTAGCACTCACTGCCCCTGGATTCAACTCCAAGCTTCCTGTGGCTCAATCAAGAGTCTCTTCAGTGCAGGTCCCAACTTTGCCTCGTGCTGCATTCCCCATTCTCCCTACCTGCCACTAACCTTCACTCTGAAGCTTCGAACTTCACACATTTCCCCAAACCTTTCCACATCTCTGCTGTTACTCACACTATACTGTACTCTTATCTGCACACCTCATCTTCCTCAATTTAGCAAAGTCCTACCCCATCAAAAGGGCTCTGGCCTTCCCACAGCCTGCTGGCTGACATCTAGTCACCTCCTTTTACTTTCTTCATTATTTGCAAATTAGATGGTCAGTACCACCAGTGAATCGGGGGATAGCTCTGTCTTACCTGGAGAACGTTTCCCCCAAAAGATTCTCCAAATGCCTTGTATAAAGTGGCAAGGACTCAAATATTTTAAACGTGATCATTTGTATGAAATACACCTTACTCTTTGTCAGACCTCTAACCTTCATAACATGATCACCAAAAGGAGGAAATCAGATTTGTCTTATGTATACTAGTCTTTTTGAAAAAGTTAACTTGTGGTGGATCGCAGAATAAGTGATTGTTCAGTATGTGACTACAGAAAAAATGATTTTTGGCTGGGCGTGGCAGCTCACACCTGTAATCCCAACATTTTGGGAAGCCGAGGCAGAAGGATCACTTGAGGTCAGGAGTTCAAGACCAGCCTGGCCAACATGGTGAAACCCCATGTCTATTAAAAATACAAAAATTAGCTGGGTGTAGTGGCAGGAGCCTATAATCCCAGCTACTTGGGAGGCTGAAGCAGGAGAATCACTTGAACCTGGAAGGTGGAGGTTGCAGTGAGCTGAGATCACACCACCGCACTCCAGCCTGGGTGACAGAGTGAGACTCTGTCTCAAAAAAAAAACAAAAAAAGATAAAGAAAGAAAAAAAGAATTTTTAGCATGTGACACTATGAGTACTCTTAAAATAACAGTGTCTGAGTTCTGAAAGTGGAATCAGCTCACCACAGAAAAGCTGGACGATACAGACAAGAGATGGAGGGATGGGCAAATATGAGAGAAAGCAGGAGCTGTAAAATGAGAATAGTAATATCCAGAAGGTGGGTATATGATTATTCACTATGAAATTCATTTAACTTTTCTACGCTTGAAATTTTAACAAACATTGGAAAATGCAACAAACAAAATTGACATATACAATCACTCTTGTCTGAGCTCCATCAGAAGGACACAGAGAAGGGCTGTGTCCATCAGGGTTTGCTGCCATCTCCTGCTGCCCGTGAACATGGGGCCCTGGGTAAACGTTTCATAAATTAAGTATCTGTTGAATGAATACACTCCTAAAGCATGTTTGCTTGGGTCTCTGAGACATATTTAAATCTATGTAATCAACACAGGTAGATGATTATGTCTGACTCTCTTCCTAACTCCTGCCCCAACTAAATCAAATGCTTCTTTAGGGACAGGAGCAATATACTAACAAATTTGCTGGTTTAATGTTCTAAATTTAAAAGCTATCCCCTCTTCATAATGCAAATACAGAAATACATTTACGCAGGCTTTACATTGGGAGACTTATTTAAACACATTCATTCACTCAAAAGATTTACAGCATTAGCTAAATTTCTTCAGAAAGTAGCCTGGCTTGTACTTGACTGCAGAGCCACTGGATCACAGAACAGACTGAGAATGGCCACGAGGGGTGGGGGAGATGGACATGCACACCTGTGGTGGTGCTGTGTGGTGAGTGTAGGAAAGCTGCACATAGTACAAATATACAATATGGGATAAAAAGGGGCAAGACGAATTCTGGTACACTAGGTGGAGTTTAACTCCCTTTAGGAAGCTGTTGGAATTGACTCAAGTAATCATTATACCACATGGGTAAAGTGGTTAAGAACTTTAAGGCTTAAAGCCTACTGTCTGGGTTTGAATCCCAGCTTTATCACTTACCACTAGCTGAGTGGCCTTGGGCAATTTACTTAGCTCTCTTAGTCCCCACACTTATGTAAGGGGTATAACATTATCCTCCTGTAAGAATTAAATGACATAATGCACACAAAGCATCTAACACAACACCTGGAACATAGTATGCATTCGGTAGAGGTTATCTTAATAAGTGAGGGCACAACTAAAATATAAAGAAAATAATAAAGACTAGCATTTCTTTGAGTAAATCCCCATCTAAGTAAAATACCTATTAGTTTATGCTATGCAGGAAAAGATCAGACACTTGTATTTACAAATGGCTGCACAGCCAGGTCATATTAATAGACTTTTAATTGAAGAGATAACAGGCTTAAGATATCTTCTATTCCAGTCAACGTTCTGTTCCCTTCAGATACGTAAAAGAGGAAGAAGACAGAAATATTTTTACCGTAAAGGTCAACAACGGCAACTCCTAATTCTTGGGACTTTCGGCACAAATATTTTCTGTTGCCACATGCTGAGATCTTGACTTTTTTCAAAACCTAAGCTTTACTGTAACAAACTAAGCTACAATGATCTGGTTGAAGGATCCTTTGGTATCTGACTTTTTTTTTTTTTTTTTTTTTTTTGGAGACAGGGTCTTGCTTTGTCACCCAGGCCGGAGTGCAGTGGTGTGATCTCAGCTCACTGCAACCTCTGCCTCTCAAGTTCAAACAATTCTCCTGCCTCAGCCTCCCAAACAGCTGGGATTACAGGTGTGCACAACCACACCCAGCTAATTTTTGTATTTTTAGTAGAGATGGGTTTTGCCATGTTGGCCAGGCTGGTCTCGAACTCCTGACCTCAGGTAATTCGCCTGCCTCTGCCTCCCAAAGTGCTGGGATTACAGGTATGAGCTACTGCTCCTGATGTCTCTGACATTTTTGTTCTCCATCCCCACAACCCCTTTGGTCTCTCAACTGCAGACATTTGGTCATGCAATAATCCCCCTCGGCTCCTTCACTCAGGTTTCCAATGCTGAGATGCCTCTTCTGTTTCTTTCTTTACACCTTCCCTTCCTCTCGAATTTCTATAGTACAATGTCTTCATTCTCCTTTTCCCTTTCTCCGTGGTACCACACTCCTCACAGTCAACCACAGAGTTAAAGACCTTTCATGAGATCTCACTGCCCGTGGGATAAATTCATCAATCAAGCCTCCTCTAAGAGGCCTCCATGGTGTAAATCCCCACGATCTTTCCAGTTCCTACATACTCCACATCCCATGTCACCATGCCCCAAGAAGAGCTCCTGCAAGACACTTTACCTGACACAATCACCTCACTTGGGAAAACAATATGACTTTTAGGGTTTATTAAATGTTTATTTCCTCTTGTGTTCAAGTTTGAAATTTACCTTATTAATGGAAGAAGGAGAAGGAGAAGAAGGTGGTGACTGGCTGAGACTTTCGACACAACCAATCTGAGCCAAAATATCCACCTTAAAATAAAAAAGGTGTTCAGTGAACAAGAGTGATAGAGCAGGTCAAAGTTTTTAACCAAAACCAGCACATTCATGGCAGGACCAAATTCTCCAGAAAACTCTAGCATGCCACTCACTCACAAACATTACATGCAAAAAGCCCCAATTGTGTAGCAATGGGTTATCTTCAATGCATTATATTTTCTAAAGTCTGTTGTTTGGTATCACAGTACAGTATTACTGAAGCCCTAAAAATAACTATAAGCAGCACAGAAAGAATGGAACAAGTATCAGGCAAGTCATACAGTCAGAGAAACAAACTCCAGAGGAAAAAACAGAAATAGCCAAGTTGTAAAAAATGTTAATATTCTGAACCTTTTGCTTTCAGAGGCATTAGACATGTATGTGAGAGAGTCCAGACAAAATGAGCAAAGCCACCTAGTCAACTCGAAGCTGACCACAGAGCCACAAGTGAGTCCTACCAATCGCAGCTGTGAAGGACACAACAGCCCAGCTGGTCTGTGAACTCAGGAGCAAAGGCCAATGTCTCCTGATGTGTGCTCTTAGGGGTCTAACTGGCCTACAATACAGCATCTTGTGAGAAGAGGTAACTGACACGCTTCCATGAAGCCAATCAATGGGTAAACTGCAGCAGTGTGTTAAGAGGACCACTCTGGAGCCCAACTTCCAGGCTTCAAATCCCAGTTCCACAACTGTCCAGTAGGGAAGTCAGTACTAAGAACATTTATATAGTGGATGACAGTGTCCTTTTCAGGGGCAACTCTCTTGTGAAGTAAGTGGTGGTATTATTCTCACCTGAGAGATGAAAATAAACTTGGAGTTGAAAATCAGTTAATACGCAAAGCAGACAACAAAGATGGAGTAACAGGGACCCAGTTCATGCTCCAATTGAAAACTAAAAATATGATGACATATAGGAAACTGTGTTCAAATCACTGGATACCAGGTAGTGAAGAAGTGATCCCGAGATACGGGAAACAGAGTAAGCTTACAAGTGCCAGACCACTGCGTGGAGAGACTCTCCAGGCCACAGAGCAGGCATGGAAAACCCACATAAAGCTCGGCGGTCTCTGTGGTGGGAGGAGACAGAGTCTGGGGAAGACAGAGACGCACCGAGAGAGCTCTGGAGACTGCAGAGGGCATTGCAGATCTGCACCGATCAGCCCGTCACGTGAGGGGGCTACCCAAGGTCAGCAAAAGACACACATGAAAGAACCAAGAGTGCAATCCCTCACACAGGGCTATTCCCACCAGCCCAAATGGAAATCTTCGTAATTCACGGGGCATCGGGTACAATACTACAAAGGATTTGTTTCAGGACAGGGGCAAAAATATCCCTAAGCTAAATGTTGCTCTGGGCTTAAAAATAAAACCTGAAATAATCAGACTATTTCAAAGTAACTTAGGTGCATCCCAGAACAAGGCTCAAAGATGTTTATGGGAAGGTAAAAATGTCCAGCGTATAGCAAGGTGAAAATTGCAATGTCTGGCATCCAATCATAATTTACCAGGCATGAAAAGAAGGAAAATAAGACCCAGAACGAAGAAAAATGAAGCTGATGCAGTACTGACAGAGATGAAAGAAGTAGTGCTATTTAAGAGCAAGAGAAGTTTCAAATATCACTGAGGTAGAGGAAGAGCTTGAATGGGCTTCCAAAAGGTGATAACTTTAAACACAAAGAAAAAAAACAAAACACATCATTAAATCAATGTAAATCCATGCATCCATGCTACTATCAGAAAAAAGACAGGAATGCTCTCTTCACTGGTCACTATTTGTAGTAGCTATAAAACAACTTCTTACTTTGAAACCTGGCAATTAAGGAGAGGTGGAATTAGCCATCTATCCTGAATTCGAAATTGAAATTAGACATAATTAACTAGCTCCAGCTGATACAGGAAAGTCCTACTTTCTAGATGAAACCAGCTTAGTAAGTGTGGAAGGAGTAACATTACTGATTCTGGCAAGGATTACCAACTGGTGGTAAACCATTACCATTTATATACAATTTATATCTGTATGTTTGTGTGTATACCCATGTTCACACAGAGAAAATAAAACAGACACCTAGTGTAAAGAGTACTGACTGTGGAAATGGAATACTTTTCTTTCTGGTAGTCTGAATTTTCTACAATGCATATGTACTGCTTCTGTAATAATAAAATAAAAGGTTACTTTACTCACTGTTTTTAAAGACAGGATGCTAATTAGCAAATGCTGACCACAAAAATAGTAGTTTCTGGTTTTGCTATATTTTTTTATGTTGTTGTATTCTGCTCCTCATATGACATCCCTGGGGAACTGGGACCAGTAAGAAACAAACCCTTACTTCTGACAACAACATGCAGAAAGTACGGCAGGGGCTTGTTTGGATGACATGGTTAGACCTGACTCAGTTCACTGGTTTGCTAGTAAGCAGCTAAGACATGGCCTAAGAGGAAGGGCTCTCACTGCAGAGACCATGAGAATAGCAAATGTGGCGTGGCAGAGATGGGCAATGGCACCACGACTGCTATCTGTCTGCACCGTAACCACATCAGGCCTTGCAGGAGGGCTGGGTTTCAGAATTAATGAAAATGGTAACTTACATTTACTTAAAGTTGCTTTCTGTTTGGCTTTCTACCAAATGTGTACAAAGGGTATATGAAAGCTCAAAACATACTGTGAGTGGTCGCGGCTCTTACGGCCCACCTAATTCCTTCCAGTGGACACCAAACGTCCACCACAGGTCAATATATATCATCCCATCTGGTAAGTCCACCAGTTAAGAGGAGTTCCCAATCACAGGCTGACTACTCTCTATGTTATGATCTTGGGATGGGGCCCTGGAGGCATTCAGGGGTCCGCCTATCACCACATAAGGAATTCCTCACTGTGCCTGTCACATCCTTCCACAGCGCCTGTGATGATGTCACCTGGCCTATCGTGCCACGGCCCATCTTATGACTATAACATATGCAACTGCGTTAGGAAGTAGGAATAGAAAGCAAATAATATCTGATTCTTAAACCGGAGAACATCTCAACCAGAATTTCTGACAAAAATTTAACTCTTTTCCTCAAAAGGGCCTGAAGAGGTGACAATATTCTCTTACACAAAAAAAATTAACCACCTTAGCTCAAAATATGGAAGAATTTGACAGGTTTCCTGTTTCGTTCTTTATAGATCCTTGGCTCAAAGGACATGATCTAATTCTACAGATGAACCTGTACTGACGTTAGAAAACCACTAATGGAACATAAAACTTGCACATTGTTTTAAAAACGAAAGTAGATCACAACAACAGACTCAGTCTATTTATAGCCAGTCATATCAATATTACTGATTGGGAATTACCAAAAGAGGTGAAATTATTTAACAAATTCTTTGTTAAAGTCACATTCTGAATGTACAGATGTCAATTTCAGGTGTTTATTTATTTATTTATTTAATTTTTTTTTTTTTTTTTTTGAGACGGAGTCTCGCTCTGTCGTCCAGGCTGGAGTGCAGTGGCGCGATCCGGGCTCACTGCAAGCTCTGCCTCCTGGGTTCATGCCATTCTCCTGCCTCAGCCTCCCAAGTAGCTGAGACTACAGGTGCCCACCACTACGCCCGGCTAATTTTTTGTATTTTCAGTAGAGACGGGGTTTCACTGTGTTAGCCAGGATGGTCTCGATCTCCTGACCTCGTGATCCACCCGCCTCGGCCTCCCAACATGCTGGGATTACAGGCGTGAGCCACTGCGCCAGGCCCAGGTGTTTACTTTTTAAACAAAGAGAATTAAAACAACAAAAGTTTCCTTAAAGTAAACGGATATTTGTATTAGCTTAGAGAGTCTACTTATTCCGATAGCTCAAAGTCCTAAAATAGGCAGCTTTGAGTACAGAATAGGATGGCACTACAATTAGCAAATAGTTTGCTTCCAGACAGACCTAAGAGAAGTCCATGTGAAATAAGCTTTTACCCTGTTCTGATGACAGGATGGATGTATAACAATGCTGGCTGGTCCTTCAGCACCGCAGTTTTAAGGTTAAAAAAAAAAAAGACTTTGCTTTAACAGTCTGTTTCCAGTTAGACAAAACAAACAAAAACCACCCTACATAATAAACTTCACCAGCGTGTATTTTTGAAAGGTTCCTGAGATGTACAAAGCTGTCTTATAGATGTCAGGGATCTGTGATAAAGCACAGAAGGTTGGTATTGGCAGCCTCATGCAGTTTTGAAGAAGATGTCCATACATCCTCTAACACTGGTATACGATCTTCCTTAAAAAGCCCTATTACCAACTAAAAAGAATTCATACAGGGGGTAGGAGTGAGAGTGAAGAGATGGAGAGAACCTTTTCAATAAAGTTCTGTAAAGAGAAAGTCTCAATAAGCAATTATGAGATGCCTAAGGCATAAGACTTATGTGAGTTAATGAAAATATAAGCACATGTAATACTGAACCTTTGTGAAGCTTTATCAATTTATTTTTAAATGGACTACAAAAAAAGACCTAAAATGGCCTGTGTAAAAAATATACATATCTCAATTAAAAATCCTTTATTGCTAAAAATTGCTAACGATCATCTGAGCCTTCCATTAGTCAAGCTGCACCCTTTTTGCTAAGGTGGGGCTCTTGTTTTGATGTTCACGGCTGCTGACTGATCAGGGTGGTGGTTGCTGAAGGTTGGGGTGGCTATAGCAACTTCTTAAAACAAGACAATGAAGTCTGCCACGTCAACTGACTCTTCCTTTCATGAAAGATTTCTCTGTAGCATGTGATGCTGTTTGATAGCATTTTGCCCACAGTAGAACTTCTTTCAAAACTGGAATCAATTCTCTCAAACCCTCCTGCTATTTTATCTACTAAGTTTGTTGTCATTTCAACAATGTTCATAGCATTCTCACCAGGAATAGATTCCATCTCAGGAAACCACTTTCTTTGCTCATCCATAAGAAGCAAAAGTTTTATCAAGAGGTTGAAGCAATTCAGTCACCTCTTCAGGCTTCACTTCTATTTCTAGTTCTCTTACTATTTCTACCACATCTGCAGTTACTTCCTCCACTAACATCTTCTATGAGGGCTGGAATCTACTTCTTCCAAACTCCTGTTAATGTTGATATTTTGACCTTCTTCCATCCATCATGAATGTTCCTCTTGGCATCCAGAATGATGAATCCTTTTCAGAAGGTTTTCAATGTACTTTGCCTGGATCCACCAGAGGAATCACTATCTATGGCAGCCATAGCCTTGCAAAATGTATTTCTTATAAGACTTAGAAGTCAAAATTACTCCTCAATCCATGGGCTGTTGAATAAGTGCTGTGTTAGCAGGCATGGAAACATCAGTCTTCATGTACATCTCCATCAGGGCTCTCAGGTGACCAAGGGCGTTGTCAATGAGCAGTAATATTTTGAAAGAAATCTTTTTTTCTCAGCAGTTGGTCTTAACAGTGGGCTTGATATATTCAGTAAATCATTTTGCAAACAGATGTGCTGTCATCCAGGCTTTGCTATTCAATTTACAGAACACAGAGTAGACTTCACATAATTTTAAGGGCCCTTAGGATTTTCAGAATGGTAAATAAGCACTGGTTTCAACAAAGTTACCAGCCGCAGTAGCTCCTTCTAAGAGAGTCAGCCTGTTCTTTGAAACTCTGAAGCAGGCACTGGCTTCCCTTCTCCAGCTGTGCAAGTCCTAAGACGGCATCTTCTTCCAATAATAGAAGGCTGTTTCATCTGCTCTGAAAATCTGTTGTTTAGTGCAGCACCATCATCAATAATCTTTGCTAGATCTTCTGGATAAGTGCTTCTACAGCAGCACTTGCATGCTTCACCGTGCACTTTTATATTATGAAGACAGCTTCTTTCTTTAAGCCTCATGAACCAAGCTCTGCCAGCTTCTAACTTTTCTTCTGCAGCTTCCTCACCTCTCTCAGCCTTCACAGAATTGAAGAGTTAGGACCTTGCTCTGCATTAGGCTTTGGCTTAAGGGAATGTTGTGCCTGGTTTGATCTTCTATCCAGACCACTCAAACCTTCTCGTTATCGACAATAAGGCTGTTTCACTTTCTTATCATTCAAGTGTTCACTGGACTACTACTTTGAAGTTCCTTCAAGAACTTTTCCTTTGCATTCACAACTTGGCTAAGTATTTGGCTCAAGAGGACTTGGCTTTTGGCCTGTTTCAGCTTTTGACATGCCTTCTTCACTAAGTTCAATGATTTCTAGCTCTTGATTGAAAGTGACAGAAATGTGACTCTTCCTTTCACTGAAACACTCAGAGGCCACTGCAGGGTTATTAATTGGTTAACTGAACTACTGTCGTGTCTCAGAGAAGAGGGAGGCCCAAGGAGAGGGAGAAAGAGGAGGGAATGGCTGGTGGGTGGAACAGCTGGAACACATAAAACATGTCAATTAAGCTCGCCACTGTGGTGCCTCAAAACAATCACAACAGTACCATCAAAGACCACTCATCACAGGTCACCAAAACAGATACAATAATAATGAACAAGTATGAAACATTGTAAGGATTAACAAAATGTGAACCAGAGACACCAAGTGAGTACGTGCTATTGACAAAATGGCGCCCACAGACTTGCTCAACGCAGGGGGTGCCAAAAACTTTTGATCTGTAAAAAAACGCATTACCTGTCAAGTGCAACAAAGTTCTTTTTTTTTTTTGAGATGGAGTCTCGCTTTGTCGCTCAGGCTGGAGTGCAGTGGCACCATCTCGGCTCACTGCAAGCTCCGCCTCCTGGGTTCATGCCATTCTCCTGCCTCAGCCTCTGAGTAGCTGAGACTATAGGCACGCACCACCACGCCCGGCTAATTTTTTGTATTTTTAGTAGAGATGGGGTTTCACCGTGTTGGCCAGGATGGTCTCAATCTCCTGACCTCGTGATCCGCCCGCCTCAGCCTCCCAAAGTGCTGGGATTACAGGCATGAGCCACCGCGCCCGGCTAAGTGCAATAAAGTAAAGGGCAATAAAATGAAGTGTGCCTGTCCTTAATGTCTTGTTTCAGAAGCAGTGGTACATGAGATTAACTATAATGAACAATTATCAAACCACTACTAAGTACTGTGTACTCTTCTAAATACTTTAGAACTCTTTTCATTTACTCTTTCCAACAATCCTATGAGGTTTTACAGATGAGGCACAGAGATGCTAAGCAGCTTATCCTGATTCACACAGGATGTGTGAGATCTGGGATTAAAATCCACACAGTCTGGCTCCTGAGCTCACTGCCTTGACACCAAGCTAGGTTGCCTCTTAAGGAGGAGAGAAAAGACAGGAAATCTGTTAGAACAATGGATCTCAATCAGTTCCTTCTCTTTCCACATCTCAAGGATGCAGAGCACGCCTCTCAATAACAGTGGCTCACGATGGCACTCGGTTAGGGTTTTAAAGCAGAATAAAAAGAGGGCACAGAAAGAAGTAACATTTCAGAGAAACAGAAACAGGAAAGTCAGGAAGAGAAACTAGTTTTGTGGGAAATAAGTGATCCTGTTGAAGATGAATTTCAGATACAGAGGAGACATGCTGATAGAACTGTTCAACAAAAAGCTAGAAATTGGGCAAATCAAAGAGAAAATTCAAGATTAGAGAGACACTTCATAAGGGAATCTACACGATTAGAAAGGGTAGAATAGTGAGAGAGGTTGGAACACAAAAGGGTAAGTAGATTGAAGACACCCTTTTAAAAGAGGGAAGAAGTGGGAAAAGAAGGAAAATATTTATGAAATGTCTTCCATGTGTCCAGCACTATTTTATATTGGTGACCTAATCCACTGACAATTCAGGAGGCAGGTCTTATGCCAAAGCCACAATTCTTACACAGTGGAGCCGGACTGGCAAGCCTGGATCAAACAGCAAAGCTTACATGCTTCCCACCACACCACTTACCTGAGGTCTGGCGGGGTGTGAAAGTGTGAAACAGAAAAACAGAGAGATGCCAGGGACAGCATGTGACAGAGGCCAGAAGGGCTCTCACCAAAAGAAAAGCAGCTTTATTCCAAGTATACACATCTTTCTAGTGTTTGAAGAAGACAGAAAGCAAACCTCTCAAGTAGAAAACCTTCAGATAAGACATCTAGGTTTACAGAACTTTTAAGTAACATTTAAAACTCATTGTTCTCATTTTCTAGAAAAGTACAAAACAAATTTTCTATTTCTCAAAAGTAAGTACTCTAAAGCAGTAATCTGAGAGTTTAAGATCCATACTGAGACCTTTTCAGAATCACGGCAATGATGTAATCTAAACAACAATAACTGGATGAAAAACAAGACTAGCACACACACGAGTAGAGATTTTTAACAACTGAGATTCATTCCCATCAGCTGGGCCATTCATTCTAGTGGTTCGGCCACTAAGGTGAAATACTCTTGAAACTGGAAAATAACCGATAAGTAACTAATAATAAAACTACTATTAACCACTAAAAACTACGCTTTCTTTTCAAAGGTAATAAAACAGTTGTCCTCATCTGAGTAATATACAATCTGTATTTGAATAAGAACATGACAAGAGTTTGATTCAGTTCTTGGGTATCCTTCAATAAATTTTCTATACACTTTGCATCTACGGTGTGTGTGTATGTGTGTGCATTTACACACAAGATAACATTACCCATACTGAGGTGCCTTTTTTAAAAAAATCATATATCTCAGCCGGGCGCGGTGGCTCAAGCCTGTAATCCCAGCACTTTGGGAGGCTGAGACGGGCGGATCACGAGGTCAGGAGATCGAGACCATCCTGGCTAACACGGTGAAACCCCGTCTCTACTAAAAATACAAAAAACTAGCCGGGCGCGGTGGCGGCGCCTGTAGTCCCAGCTACTTGGGAGGCTGAGGCAGGAGAATGGCGGGAACCCGGGAGGCGGAGCTTGCAGTAAGCCGAGATCCGGCCACTGCACTCCAGCCTGGGCAACTGAGCGAGACTCTGTCTCAAAAAAAAAAAAAAAAAATCATATATCTCTATCTGTACATCTAAATCTACCCTCACTCTCCCTAAGAGAAACTCGACTTTCCACCTCGTGGCTGCCTATAGTTCATCTGACCAGTCCCCTGCTGACAGACATTTACATTCCGGTTTTCTGCTGTTACAAACAATGCCGTAGGAAATGTTCTTGCCCAGAAACCTGTGTTCTGTGAGCAGATCTGCAGGAGGAACTCAGAACTGCTGGGCCTTAGAGATATGCATTGTAAATACTCATATACATTACCAAACTGGCCCTGAAAAGCTTCATCACTCTATCCTTTCCCTCGCTTTGTATGACACTGCCTATCTGACCACACCTTTATGACACTAGGTTTTAAAATGTTTTCATTCTCTGCTAGTTTGATAAAAGAATCTCAAAATGAACACTTTCCCAAGTTTATTACCTACTAGTTTGTCCTCCCAACGAACGGCCTGTCTATACCCTTTACCTATTTCTTCTGAATTCATATTTTTCTTACAGATTAGCAAGAATATACGTATATGAATGGAATTAGCCTGTATCTGTCACAGTCAGAAGTATTTTTCCTAATTTAATACTACTTGTTTACTTAAATGTATCAATTATCTCCTTAATGGCTACTAGACTTTGTGTTGTCAGCCTCAGAAAGGGCTTCCATAGACCGGATGCAATCGGGAGGCTGAAGCAGGCGGATCACAAGGTCAGGAGTTCGTGATCAGCCTGGTCAATATGGTGAAATCCTGTCTCTACTAAAAATACAAAAATTATCCAGGCATGCATGGTGGCAGACACCTGTAGTCCCAGCTACTTGGGAAGCTGAGGCAGGAGAATCACTTGAACCCAGGAGGAGGCGGAGGTTGCAGCAAGCTGAGATCGCACCACTGCACTCCAGCGCCTGGGTGACCCAGCAAGACTCTGTCTCAAAAAAAAAATAAAAATAAGAAAAGGGTTTCCATATTCCAAGGCCATAAAAATATGCTATTATTTTCTCCAAGTACTTCAATAAATAGCTTTATAATTTTCCAAATCAAACTGTTTCAGTCCATTTAAAGAACAACTTATCATATTCCTTTCACAGTGACAATTCTAATTTAAACTCAGCTGGACTACGTTTGAGCTGATAAAGCATTTTCTTACCATTAAAGGAGGAAAGCAATCACAGCAGGTCAGCATCCTGGATGCATCAACACTGCCCTGACACCAGCACTCTGCTTACCTGAGACTACTCAGTAAGAATCTAGGATCAAAGGGTCCCCAAGCAACCTGAAACTAGGAGTTTCAAGAAAAACCAAAAGAAAGTGCTATCTTACATAGCAGATTATACATTCATGAACTAGTTACTCTGAAATGCAGCACAGATGAAGAATACAAAGTCAAGGAAAGAGTAGCAGGCCCGAAATAAGTTATTCAAAGGGATCTTTAAAAAGATATGACTTAAAGAAAAATACAACACTCAGGAAATTGGATAACCAACTGAATATGAGGCTTCAAGTTGCTTGTGTGGGAAGAGAGTCAAATTTAAACGAACTGATGTTAAGACGAGTAAAGAGACACTGGCTCAGAAGTTGGCAGAGTGTGCCAAGCTGAAGAGATGCAAGCCTGAGAAGGGATGTGCCCGCAGGCCTGATGGGCGGGAGAGAGGCCCAGCTTCTCCGAGGTCCGGCTGTCAAAACAAAATCGACCCTGGGAGAGAGCATGTGCCGGAACAGGCAATCGGAGCCTCCCAAGCAGCATACCTCAGAGCACGCATTTTCCTACCCGCGTTCAGAAAATGAAAGCAATGGGCAAACCTGATAGGAAAATGTTTAAAAAGCTACCAATTAATAATGGTCATTTGCTTTCCTACACGTGACATCTTTCATGATATTTATAAAATGTACCCAAATTTTGGCCTAAATTGTTCTCATATCTCAGATAACAGAGGGCAGAGATAGCTATTAAAATATTTTTACTTGATTTAAGTTAAATTCAAATGCTCTAACAATGGCTATGCTTTCTGCATTTTACTAATTCTAGTTTCAGTTCATTTTTCTTTGCTTTCAAAGGATCTGATTAGATTCAATGTTAGACTGGATTCCCCACCCCCCGCTTTTTTTTTTGTTTGTTTTATTACCTGCTAAATAACCTAGATGAAACAAATTTTAGACTTATACCAGTTTATATTAAACTACAAGTAAACCAAGGAATATATTTCCTAACAGAACATTACTTAAATCTGAGTTTTAATTTATTTTTATTAGCTAAACTGCTTCCACCTATCTTGAGATAATAGATGGTCAGTCCCTCGAATTAAAATAAGATAAATATTTCTATTTTTTGTTTGCCTCACTTATTCTATGATCACCTCATTACAATTCTCTTATTTAAAACGTTGTCCTTTATTAATGCAAACCCATCTCATGGGTGCTTTTGTGTAATTCAGTGAATCTCAACCGGCTTGGCTTTGCTCCTAGGTAACTTGGCTGTATCTGGAGACATTTTTGGTTGTCACAACTGAGGCGGTGGGCATGTGACTGGCACCTGGTAGGGAGAAGCTAGGAAGGCTGCTCAATATCCTGCAGTGCCCAGGACGGGTCCCATTAGGAAAGGGTGTGGGGCCTCAAATAGCAATGAGGCTCAGGTTGAGAACCCCTGGGAAAACTTCAAGTGAGGTATAACTACTATTCATGTTTCACAGTGAGTAACCCTTACCTGGCCAACGTTCTCAAGTAGTACAGAATGATAAAATATAGAAAAGTGTTCTTCAATTACTGTGATCACCTTGCCTGCAAATTTTAAATATCTGAGTCTAATTTGTAATTCAGAATGTCTACAAAAAGCTGTTTTGAAATGTATAAAACCTGCAGTTGGTATATGGTGATAAACTTAGATAAACTCACTTGCAAGGTCAATTGACAGATATTCTTTCTCTTTTGAGATGGAGTCTCACTCTGTCGCCCAGGCTGGAGTACAGTGGCACGATCTTGGCTCACTGCAGTGGCCGCCTCCCAGCTTCAAGTGATTCTCCTGCTTCAGCTCTCCGAGCAGCTTGGATTACAGGTGCCTGCCACCACACCTAGCTAATTTTTGTATTTTCAGTAGAGATGGGGTTTCACCATGTTGGCCAGGATGGTCTCAAACTCCTGACCTCAGGTGATCCACCCGCCTCGGCCTCCCAAAGTGCTGGTGGGATTACAGGCGTGAGCCACTGCGCCTGGCTAATAAACAGATATTCTATAAGCAAATAATTGTAAGTGATATGATTATTAGGCCTAATAGAATGTAAAATCTTTTATGTAGTTAAAAAAAAATCAACAAATAACATGTCCTAAGGCCCATTCATTTCTAAAGATGTAAGCAGTAACAATATTTTAATTCTCTTTTTTTAACTTTTTTTTTTTTTTTTAACGTGTGGAGATGGGATTTCACTGTGTTGCCCAGCCTGGTCTCAAACTCCAGCACTCAAGCAATCTACCTGCCTTGGCCTCCCAAAGTGTTGGGATTACAGGCGTGAGCTACTGTGCCCAGCAGCAACAATATTTTGATATCTATCTTCTTAATTTTCTTCTTGTCATTTACTCTGTGTCATCATTTGGCAATAAATGAAATAGAAAATTTCACCTAGTCAAATTTTAGTTAAAATTAATGTAAAATTTCCTTGTATTCTTCTCAAGTTATCCCACTATTCTAAGTTTCCTGGAAGCAATACAGTAAGAGTACCAAGTGCTGAGTGCCTGGATCTGGTAGACTTTCACATGCATTGCTTCTATTTGCAGGATGAAGGCCTCCAGCTCTGAGAGTGTAAGCAGCATTCCAGGGCCAGGGAATCCATTTCCTGATCCAGGCCGAGGCTCTGACACTGACCTCCTCAACAAGACCCTCCTTTTCTTCCTCTTCTTTCCATGACTTTATCTAAGAGGGTATTTGCAGTTTCTGGGGTCTGTGTTCATATCATGACAGACTTCTCAAAGCAACCCTCAATTAACACCCTGCCTTTTCTCTTATAATAAATTTTGCAAACAGTCATTATCAGGCTTAACAGGTGAGTTCTTTGTTAGTACCCAACAGAAATGCCACATAACAACCTAAAAGCGACTTTGTTTATGCTTTTGGGGGATAGCAATAGCTATAATGCATCACAAGCTTTCACAAATATGTTCTGCTTTCAGTAAAGCCAGCCACATCCAGAAGGAGGAAGTGAGACATACCTGGTGATTGTTGCTGGCAGCCGACGAACTGGCCTGAGCTGTGCTGGCTGAGAGAGAATCAAGGAAGGCTTGGTCAGCCACTGAATTTCCACAAGAAAATTGATCTTTTCCATCACTGGGTAAAATCTGAACAGTAGAAAGAGGCACAATTATTTTCATGCATTAGGGTCACTTCAGGGAGTCTGATGAGGGCAAGCAAGAACTGTCAAAAAGCGTTTATATTCTTCAATGCTACAAATTTCTCTCTGAGCACTGCTTTCGCTGCATACTCATATTTTGATGGGTTGTATTTTCATTTTCATTTAGTTCAAACTATTTTTTAATTTCTCGATATTTCCTCTTTGATCCATGCATTATTTAGAAGTGGGTTGTTCAATCTTTAGAGATCTTCCATCTATCTTTCTGTTTTGATTTCTAGTGTGATTCCATTGTCGTCTCAGGGCAGACATTGCATGATTTCTTTCAAACATGTTGAGGTATGTTTTATGGCTCAGAATATGTGGTCTGTCTTGGAGAATGTTCCATGTAAGCTTGAGAAGAATGTGTATGTGGCTGTGGTCTGATGAAGCAGTCTATAGACATCCACAAGTGGACATCAATTTATTGATAGTGCTGAGTTCAACCACGTCTTTACTGATTTTCTGCCTGCAGGATCTACTTCTAACAGAGGGGTTTTTATATTCTTAAAAGGTAAGCAAACCCAAGAATATCTGTAATCACTAGGCCTTTCTATAAGCAGAATCCTAGAAAATCCAATTACTGCCAGTATCAACTTAAATCCTCAGATTTTTCTCAATCTTGTCAACTTGTAGGCTCCTGGATGCAAAGTGCATGCAAGTAAAACAAGACTTCAACGTAAGACCTACAGACTGAGGCCAGGGGTCTGTGAACAGGGGTTTGCAGTTGTATGGAAAAGGCTGTGGTGTGTGCATGGGCACATGTTTCTGAAGGAAAGCCTAGAGACTGCATCAGATTCTCTGAGGGGTCACGACTCCCCACCCCTCACTGTCTATCAAGAACAGAAAGATGGCCTTCGATATCACTCTGCAGCCAGGTCCCAGGTCTCCTGGAGGTGAACCAAAGGTACCTTTACTCTTGATCTAGCTCCAGTTGTATTCACAGGGCATCAGGAAACCTTCGCTTTTTTCTGTCACCCAACATGAAAGACAAGCTTACCAAGAAGCTGCACATGCTCGGTTTGGAGCGACCGAAAGACAACCAGCAGGGGGCGCCAGGCGGTTGGCTCAGCTGGGGGAGTCCCAGGCAGGGCCAGCCCAGGCTGTTGTGTTGCTCTCCTGGGTACCCGACCCTAACAGCTCTACCCAGGAGATCCCCACAGCAGCTCACCCAAGACACCCCTCTGTCCATGGGAATGGGAGAAGGAACTGAGATACACACTTAAAAAAATCTATTTAACTGTGAATTAATTGTACAATAAACAGTATTATAGACAGCAGCAATATTAGCAAAGGAAAAATACGTTATATGTATCATATATATTTAAAATATATATTATTAAATATATATTTAAAATTTATGTAATATCTATATATCGATACATTTCATATCTTATTAAATTTATACAATTTATAATATATTTATACATATTTATATTATAGACAATATTAGCAAAGGAAAAACATTAATGTCTATTCAGACTAATTAAAAGTTGCTATCCCTGGAAGAAACTTAATCTAAATATTTATAGTCATTCTTTGGAGCTTGGATCTACAGGTAATATTTTTCTTAGTTCTATTTCAATGTACTTTCCACATTTTATATAGTTAACATTTATTATATTTACAATGGAAATTTTATTTTACAAAAAGTTGCTGACTTCCTGAAAGTTGATAATTCATAAAAAGATGCTGACAAAGAATGAGCTCTAATGAATGAATGACAGGAAACTCTTACTTCAACATAATCCGTAGGAACCAGCCCTCGTTCTCCTTTGATGTTTCTTCCTTCCAGCCATCCTCCACCTACATCCTAATAAGTCACCAAAAAAACCCAAAAAACAAAAAACAAAAAGATTAGAGTTGAGATTTCCTGGAGAAATTTTGTGTGGAGGAATTGTTATACACAAAAAAAGTAATTAACATTAAGCTTTTTATTCCTAGAGAACACTGTTCAAAATCTTAAATTCTTAAGCCTTCTCTTTACTTCAGAAAATGATGTAACCTAAAAACAAGAAAAATCAAACTTCAATAATAAGTGATGAAAGACTGAAAACAGCTGATGATTAGATGACCCACGTCTTGTCTGTGTACTGGTCTGTGGCAGATGATAAAAGCAGCTTGCAGCTCTGAATGTGAAGCGGTGGGATGCGTACCCCAGGCTTGGAATCTGCCCTCTGCCACCTCACTGGTCAACACGATTAGGTGGAAATCCTCCAGGGAATCCAGAACTTGCCTCAAGGGCTTCTGCACACTTCAGCTGGCTCTTCTGGCACCCAAGCCACTATATGAATGAATGTGGGTTGCTAGATGATGACAGAGACCCAGTTTCCCTGTTGCCCCACCCAAAGCCAGCCAACCCGGAGAACTGTCAGAATCATGAGTGAGGCTAGCTTAGACCAGTCAGTCCCCAGCAGGGTCCAGTGACTGCAGACACATACAGCGCAGCTCAGGAGAACCATCCAGCTGACTTGTAGATTCCTGAGCAGTAACAAATGGTTATGGGGTTAAACTACTAAGTTTTAGGATTGTTATGCAGAAAAAGTGAACTGATTCATGGTTTCTTAGTTCTCCTGGATAAATAATATTAATAAACTAAGTAATAAAGTAGAACTCTATATACCAGGATTGCCATTTCACTCTATGATCAAAGGAGAAATTGTAACTTTTAGTCAGAATAAAAGTTGCTATCCTTGGAAGAAACTTTATCTAAATATTAAGCTATTAATGTTAAAATTAATATTATTAATTATTAGCAATGTTAAGTGGCAAGTCCTACTTTCTCATCTTAACATACTAAGAGTTTTTAAAGTTTTAAAATAATGCTCTTATTAGTTAATAATTATCTGAATCTGAATAATCACATTCTCTTAAAAAATCACTTTAAGCCACAACTTTGTCACTTTCTGACCACAATAGCAACTTGAGAACAACACTGTTTTACCAAGAAAACTGAAATACTTCAATAAAAAAATTAGATGAGGCCAGGTACGGTGGCTCACACCTGTAATCCCAGCTACTGGGAAGGCTGCAGCATCACAATTGCTTAAACCCAGGAGGCAGAGGTTACAGTGAGCCAAGATCACACCACCTCACCCCAGCCTGGGTGACAGGGTGAGACCCTGTCTGCAAAAAAGGCAAAAAAAAAAAAAAAAAAAATGTTAGTAAGACTTAAGAATCTTTAATCTCTGCTATGATTAAAACTGAATCTATTTAACTTATATACATCAAGCATTTTTAAAATTTTTTAAAATTATTATTATACTTTAAGTACTAGGGTACACGTGCACAACGTGCAGGTTTGTTACATATGTATACATGTGCCATGTTGGAGTGCTGCACCCATTAACTCGTCATTTACATTAGGTATATCTCCTAATGCTTTCCCTCTCCCGTCCTCCCACTCCACGACAGGCCCCAGTGTGTGACGTTCCCCTTCCTGTGTCCAAGTGTTTTCACTGTTCAGTTCCCACCTATGAATGAGAACATGTACACGTAGCATATTATACAAAATTACTACATAATCTTTTACTAATCAGTGTTTTTTCTTTTTTATTGAGACAGTGTCTCATTTTGTCTCCCAAGTTGATGTGCAGTGGTGCAATCTTGGCTCACTGCAGTCTCGAACTCCTGGGCTCGAGTGACCCTCCCACCTCAGTCTCCCAAGTAGATGGGATTACAGGTGCGCACTACTACACCTGGCTAAATTTTTGTATTTTTTGTAGAGATGAGGTTTTGCCATGTTACTCAGGTTGGTCTTGAACCGCTGAGCTCAAAGTGATACACCCGCCTTGGCCTCCAAAAGGGCTGGGATTACAGGTGTGAGCCACTGCACGCGGCCCATTCATTTTTTAATCCAAGACATATAAAGTATGTTTCCTAAATATGCTCACTATTCAGAAACTACTATTACTTCTGCCGTTCCTCATTCTCCTTCCTTGATCTTTGCACTGCCATAGTCCTCACTCTCTCCTTTCACAGGAGTTCTGTGCGAGAGCACGCGAGTGTGCGTGTGCATGAGAGCAGGTGAGCGTGTCTGAGGGGCATGTGCGTGCTTGCACGGGTGAGTGCTGCATCTGTGTGAGGAGAGTGTGGGTGTGTGAGAGCAGGTGAGAGTGTCTGAGGGGTGTGCATGCGCTTGCACGTGTGAGTGCTTGTGTGAGAGCATGAGTGTGGGTGTGCATGAAAGCAGGTGAATGGGCGGTGTGCTCACACGTGTGAGTGCGTATGTGTACGTGTTGAGAGCATGAGTGTGGGTGTGCGTGAGGGCAGGTGAGAGTGAGGGGGTGTGTGTGTGTGCTCGCACGTGTGAGTGCGTATGTGTATGTGTGACAGCATGAGCATGGGTGTGTGAGTGAAGAGGGTGTGTGTGTGCTCGCATGTGTGAGTGCTGCCTATGTGTGAGAGCATGCGAGTGTGGGTATGTGTGAAAGCATGCAACTGTGGGTGTGTGTGAGTGCAGGTGAGCATGAGAGTATGTGTGTGTAAAAGTGCATATGTGAAAGAGTATGTAAAAGTGTATGACAGTATGAGAGGTGTACGAGGGTGCAAGGGTGTGAGTGCATGTGTGTGCGTGTGCACGCATAAGGGTGTGTGCAAGTGTGTGTGGGGGGGTATGCACAAGAACGTGAGAGAGTGCGTGTGAGAGTACGTACATGGGTGCGCGTGTGTGCCTGTGCACGTGCACAGGGAAAGGTTGGTGAGGTCTGATGGGGCCCATGGTGGGGTGTCTCACACACCTGCAGCTGACAGAATGCTGCCAGAGAGGAATGACCCGGCCACACTGGCCGTTTAGACAGACCCTGGGCTTGAGGGAGAGGCCAGTGAAGAAGATGCATGGTCCAGACAAGAGGATGCCAGCTCAGCTCAGGGTGCTGGCAGGAAGCGCTGGGTGGAGAGGAGAGGCTGGACGGAGTAAAACTTTACGGAGAGAAACCAATGGCTTTAAGTGACTTAGCCTTGGTTCACTGAATGGAAAGGTGCCACAATAGAAACACAGAGAAGTAGGAGTAGGCTGAGCGTCGCATGAGTGATGAGCTGAGTCTTGACGTGATCAGTCTGAAGTGCTTGTGAAAAAACTAAGTGAAGGTGTCTGGGACACAGCTGGAAGACCCCCTCTGAGGCTGGAGCCACATGGGAAAGCTGCAGATACAGGTTTAAAGTCATCAGCACAGAGATAGCAATACAAAAATCTGAGACTGCACAGTATAAGGAAATGGGCTGAAGATGGAAAGACGTGGGAATCCCAACACTTGCAAGGCAGAGCGGGGAAGGACACAAGAGGACAGCCAGCAAGGCTGGGGAGAGGGGTGTGGGATCCAACATGTTCTACAGTGCAGACACAACAAGCTCCCTACTGGCATGCAGACCTCTCTGGAAAACCGGGAGCACAGGGCAAGGGCCAGGTTTCCTATCTTTGTATCTCCAGGGTACCTCTCCCAGGACTGCACACATATTAAGTATGTGAGTGACAGTCACGAGGGAGAGGACACAGAAGAGACATGTTGCAGTGTGGGGTCCAGAGGCGGAGGCATGGACCAAGGAGAGGGATGCACAGGGCAGTGTCACGAAATCAGCCAGGTGAAGAAAGGGTAACGACAGGTTCAAGTTTTACTCAGTTTACAAAGACAAATTCTCCCTATCTGCTTTTGTTCCTTCTCCCTCTATATGAACCTGCAATGAAATACTATTAATTGATACAATTTTTGTTGCAACATTATTTCAAATGATGTTTATCTCATAATTTTGCTACATATTTTAAGAACAGTTACAAAAAGTTACATGTAAAAAGGACAATTAAATGTAATGAGACAAATATCACACAGAAATAATGGAAAAAACTGTAACAGAATCTTGGGCAAAGATTGGACAAAAAATGAATATTGTTTGCCTCTAAGCTTCCTGACAACACAGACCATAACAGAAATCCAACAGTCTATGAAGATTTTATTTCATGAAACAAAATGTGCCCAATCTCCAGGAGAAAGAACCTGAGATAAGAGTTCACATAGATGCTTATCAGGGAGGCATAATAAACCTAGTTATATAAGCAGAGACACACACACATCTGAAGAGTGTGTTTATGTATGTGTACATATGTATACATGAGTGTACCTTGAAGATGCATGTGTGTATGTGTATGTACACAAGATCAAACAGGGTTTTGTAAAGATGCAGAAATGCTTTTTATATATATAGTTGCTTCTTGTTCGAATAAAAGCTGAGGCAATATCTTGTAATTCAGCAAAGGGAACTCCACTGGGAGCTGAGCTAACTCCACTGGAGCTGGTCTAAGTATATTGCTTTCTGGCAATCTAATCTGATTTAGGAAAAGAGCTTAGAAAAATGATGATAGGATCAATCAGTTAAGAAATTTAGGAAAATCACCATCATCTTTTACTTATTCTAGAGACACAGTATTATCATGCTAGGGGTAAACACACTGAACTACATTCCAGGACAATTATGGGGTACCTAAAAGGTAAGATAAACATATCAAGGAAGATACAAAATAAGCAGACCTAATAAACTCAATTACATACATAGCTGTCTTTAGGGAATTTTATTTCTACATTTATATAATAGCTTCTTACTTCACCATCAATACTTCATAAGCAACAGGAAAAAAATCACATGGGTTTGAATGATTAACTTACAAAAAATAAAATCTTAAAAATAAGTCCACATGGGACAATCAGATTTGAATGTACAGTTCTCTTACCGGATTTGTGATTGTGATGATTTCTCCTTCATTAACTGTCAGTTCATTATTTCCAGGTTCAGCAGCAAAATCATACATAACCCGAGCCTATCAGGAGTGGAGAGGAAAAGAGGATGTTACAAACATAGACGGAGCAGTAAAAACACAAAAGGTGCACAGTTCACTTTCTAAGCACGCTGGTACGAACATGACAGTGGCTGCGGCTGTTTTGGAAGAAAGGAAGACATTACCAAAATGATTCATCTGCTCTACTGTGAGGAAGAGTAACACCAACGGCGATAGCCCTGTTCTGTTCCGGAGGCAGGGAAGGTTTCTGGCAGCTGCCCACACTGCATTTAGAGATCAGCCCTAAAAAAGTTACTCAAAATATACCTATTTTGGTTGAGTGCAACAGCTCACACCTGCAATCCTAGCTACTTGGGAGACTAAAGAGCAGGAGGATTGCTTGAGGCCAGGAATTCGAGACCAGCCTGGGCAATTAAGTGAGATTCCATCTCTATCAAAAAATTAAAGAAAAATTAGCTGGGCATCGTAGCCAGCACCTGTAGCATCAGCTACTCAAAAGACTGAGGCAGGAGGATTGCTTGAGCCCAGGAGGTCAAAGTTACAGTGAGCTGGGATCATGCCACTGCACTCTAGCCTGCGTGACAGAGTGAGACCCTGCTGTCTCTTATAAAAACAAAACAAAAAAAGAAAAAACAAAAAACCCCCACCTATTTCAACAACAACAATAACAACAACAGATTATGCTCTTCTTCTTAGGAGGTAAGAGTGGAGATACACAAACTGTTCATTCTAGGAACACTGACTCTCAGAAACTGAAGAGAAAGGCATACACACACGCACACACATCTAAGATTCACACATCTTCAGAAGAATCTCTTGCCATTAAAATGTTCACTGCTCCTTATCTAATAAGAATGATAATACAGCATCTTTAGCCACATTAACTCAGAAATGTGATCTGGGTACTCTTCCACCATATCAAGACTTACATAGGGCAGTGTGTGCTGGCCAAGTTACCTAACAGCCATGATTTTAAAACGTTTCCTTAAAAGAAAAGCTTTTCTTTCTTTATTTTTCCAGACAGAGTTTCTCTCTTCACCCAGGCTGGTTCACTGCAGCCTTGACCCATCATGGTTCACCCATCATGGTTCACCCATCATGGTTCACTGCAGCCTTGACCTACCAGGCTCAAGCAATCCTCCCACCTCAGCCTCCCCAGTAGCTGGGACTGCAGACGCGTGCCACCGTGCCCAGCTAATTTTTGTATTTTTTGTAGAGATAAGGTTTCGCCACGTTGCCTAGGCTGGTCTGGAACTCCTGGGCTCAAGTGACGTTCCTGCCTCAACCTCTCAAAGTACTGGGGTTACAGGTGTGAGCCACTGTGCCCAGCCCTAAATGAAATCTTAGTTTCATATAAGACAGACTAGGACAAAGCTATTCTGGCTGGAGTGAGGAGGGACTGCTCTTGCAGGTTCTTCCTCAAAGAGGATCCTTGAGACAGGGTCTGGAAACACTGATGCCTTGGAACACTGCTATGCGTGCATCCCAAGAGAGAGTCACCGTGGTAAAAACCAAGTATGTGTTTAAAATGTTTTATATATACCTTTATAATATATAATACATATTTTTAAACCACGTTCAAATTTTAAGTGATTGTCTTTCACAGACTGTCTTCCCGAAGTCCATCCTATAAACTGGGCATCACATGTGCCTGGGAAACATACGGTTTAAGAGTAATTGTTTGTCCTAAAAGGCAAATTCAAGTTTAGCAACAGGGCTAGTCTAACAGGACTAATGCAAGTGCATTAATTTAACATATTTACTGAACACCCCACCATATGGCAGAAACTTGAAAGGCCCTTTTGTTGGCTATCACCCTTTCTATGTATTTGCTTAATGATGCCTGAAATTAGTTTAATGAGAATAAAGGTTCATATTTAGTGGTCACAGACTAAGAAAAAAAAAAGCCAAAATACTATTTTGAAATACTAAAAACTAGTAAGATGGATTGATGGATGAGTATGTGACAAAGCAGGCACTGAATCTAGATGGTGGGTCTATGGCGTTCAATTCCAACCTTTCTCCACGTCTAAAATGTTTCCTAGTAAACTGCTGGGAAGAAACAAATGGTGGGAGAGCCTGTGAGTCAAGACATCCCAGCAGCTCCCCACCTCCACCTCCATCCTTGGAGGCTGAGACTCGAGTGGAGAACATGGCAGGGCACCCAGACCAGCAGGGCGGCTCCCTCAGAGCATCATGAAGGACAAAGCAGCTGTGCTGAGGTATCTTCCTGACACGGCTGCAAAGGTGGACAGAATTCTGCTTGTCATGTTATGTGGTGTTTGTTTTTGTTTTTGTTTTTCCTGCGACTGAGTTTCGCTGTCTCCCAGGCTGGAGTGCAGTGGTGCCATCTGGGCTCACTGCAACCTCTGCCTCCTGGGTTCAAGTGATTCTCCTGCCTGAGCCTCCCAAGTAGCTGAGACTACAGGCACCCACCACCATACCCAGCTAATTTTTTTTATTTTTAGTAGAGATGGGGTTTCACCATGTTGGTCAGGCTGGTCTCAAACTCCTGACCTCAGGTGATCCAACCACCTTGGCCTCCCAAAGTGCTGGCATTACAGGCATGAGCCACCACGCCCGGCTGGGGTAGTTTTTGTTTTTGTTTTGTTTTTGAGACACAGTCTCACTCTGGCACCAGGCTAAAGTGCAGTGGCCCAATCCTGGCTCACTGCAAACTCTGCCTCCCGGATTCAAGCCATTCTCCTGCCTCAGCCTCCCAAGGAGCTGGGATTACAGGCATACACCATCACACCCAGCTAATTTTTGTATTTTTAGTAGAGACGGGGTTTCACCACGTTGGCCAGGATGGTCTCGATCTCTTGACCTCATGATCCGTCCACCTTGGCCTCCCAAAATACTGGGATTAAAGGGTGAGCCACAGTGCCCGGCTGGTGTTTTTTAAAAACATGTTGCATCAACCTCGATCCTTCCTGCCATGAGGACAAACAGGAGAGAAACGCAGGCAGGGGATGGACTGGATGGAAGCGACTCCTCAGAGAGGAGCCCCACTCGGGGGCACGAGGAACCCGCTGTTGTGTTATTGGTCCTCAAGAATCCTACTGAAATTTTAAAAAATCCAGCCAAATCCAATTAGTTTCCAAAAATAGAATACCTAAGCTTCTTGTTTACTAAGCTTAGAATGTAGTGAAACAGAACGTGAAACAAGTGAGAAAGAAAGAAATGGAAACGGCCTCACACATTTAAATATTACTAAGCACTTACTCACTGCTACAGTTAAGAGGGTTTGGACCCTCCAAAACTCGTGTTGAAACTGAACCCCCAAGGCAGTGGTGTTGGGAGGTGTAGCAAATGGGGGTGTTTAGGTCACGCAGGCTTTGTCCTCATGAGGGGATCAACACTGCTACAAAAAGGGCTTGCGGGAGTGGGTTTACTCTCACCCATCCTTCTGTTGTGTGAGGACACAACACCCTTTCCCCTGGAGGAAGGGGCACTCAAGGCGCTGTCTTGGAAGCAGAGCCGGGCCCTACCCTGCCAGCACCTAGATCTTGAACGGCCTACCTCCACAATTATGAGGAATAAATTCTGTTCTTTGTAAGTTACCCAGTCTTAGATTTCCTGTTGTAAGCACGAAACAGACAAGGACACTCACAGAAAAATGTTTATAAACCTTGTTAAGTTTATTTAAAACACTGAATTAAGATTTAAACAGATGCTTCTTACGAATCTGAACTGAGAATAATTTTGGAGGACAAAAGGATTTAATAACCATCTCTCCAAATGAGTATAACATGTCAATAAAAAAAAAATATTGACTATTCTATTCAGCCTAGAGACGCTAAAGCTTCAACGAAACTGAAAGCCTTTGGGTGTCATCTCCCAGCACCCCTCTTTTCTCTTTCCTATCCTTGCATTTTGCCTACACCTGGTTTCTCACTTTCCCCTTCTCACCCTCTTGTCTACCACTAACAGTATCCAAACAGACAGAGAGGCTGGCCTCAACCCCAATTGCCAGTCTATTTTCCATGTGGCCTTTGAAAGAAATGGTCCATTTTCCTATACTGCCTTTTCCACTGTTAGCTATACTTCAAGAACTCATTCTTCAACTATTTCCAAGAGCTAAATTTCCACCTAGTCCTGGTCAGTGGATAACTCCAAACTATATATTCAATACATATTGTCAACCACAACTAATCTCTTCAACAGAAATTTCAAAAAGTGTTACA
Organism: Piliocolobus tephrosceles; assembly: GCF_002776525.5. Taxonomy (NCBI): domain Eukaryota; kingdom Metazoa; phylum Chordata; class Mammalia; order Primates; family Cercopithecidae; genus Piliocolobus; species Piliocolobus tephrosceles. The sequence goes on along the minus strand of NC_045438.1, from coordinate 59,311,230 downwards.
GGTGACATGAATGGCTACTAGACATCAATCTCACATATCTGTTCCATTAACTACTAATCTACTTAGCAGTAAAATAAACATTAATGGATTCAAAGCTCTCCATTCAATGCTCCAGACACTAGAATACCAAGTGTGCAAGCACACATCTGCCCACAATGTGCATAATCCATTCTTAACACATACTTCCTTTTCTGAGAGAAGAGAGGAGTATGACAATACACATTCTAACTGACCTATGTTGTACATATCTGTTACTCTGTCTGCCCCACATCCCTTCCTTTTGGAAACTGGATAATCAGAATTCTTTCTCAGAGCTCTTCGGTATGGGAGCTGGGGACAGTGCTCCTTCTCTCTAGTGTTGTTGTCAATGGCTAACTGGCTGAGGTGTGGAGAAAGTCTGTCTGAAAAATGAAGTCAATGTAGCACAGAATGACAAAGAGAAACAGTGTCCTGTTCGAAGGACAAGCTTGACACTCATTCTCCCCATGGAAGACTTCTCTGTTACCGGAGCCAATGTATCTTCTTTCGTGCTAATGTGAGTCCACATCTTGTCACTTGCAATCTAGAGAGTCCAAGTTAATACAAACCAATAACCCCAAACCAAAGAATTTATTAAGGAAACATTCTAGGTAAAACAACAACAACAACAAAAATCAAAAACAAAAACAAAAAAAACTGGCCATAAGAACTAAGAACTACCTGTATTTATTATGCAAAAATGAAAACAAACAAACAAACAAAAAAAACTAGATCCTAAAATGAACAACAACAGAGAATTAAACAGTTCCAAATAGGAAGGAAAAAAAATCCACAAAACCCTGGCAATGAAAAAAGTTCATGTGAGGGTTAGAATACAAAACCTAAGGCCCCATTCTTAAGTATCTACCTCTCTGACTGCATATAAATCACAATTACATCTTGGGAAAAAAGCAATAAATCTTCAACAGTGTTGCTCCCCATCTTTAAAACAGAAAAGTACAACTAAAAAATAAAATATGTAAATCTTCCGAAATTCCAGGGAAAGGAGGACTTGACATCCTTGAGAAGTGAAGTTCTGCATAAACAGTAGGTAATATTTCTATATATAACTAGTTTACCTCTTTAAATGGCAAGCTTGTTTAACTTAAGCACATTCATGACTTATAAAATTTTATAATATTTAACGCCTTTCTCAATCTTATCTTGGCTTATTAAGATTATCAGAAGAAACAGAACTTACTTTCACAGACCTTGAACGTTATTATGCTAACATATATTGATGTACTTGTCCTTAATCTAAATGGTGAAGGCATAAATGCTTTTCAATATAAGTAGTCCCTCCTCCTCCACAGTTTTATGTTCCTCGGTTTCAGTTAACTGCTATTAAATGCAGTTGGAAAATATTAAATAGAAAATTCCAGAAATAAACAATTATCAGTTTTAGAGTCCATGCCATTCTGAGTAGCATGATGCAATCTCACACTATCCCACTCGGGATGTATGTGAATCATCCCTTTGCCCAGCATCTCTGCACCGCAGACACCGCCCACCCGACAGTCATGTAGTAGCCGTCCCAATTAGCAGACTGACTATCAGGCATGGCAGTGCTCATCTTCAAGTCATCCTTATTTTACTTATCATGATCCTGATGCATAAGAGTGGTGTTGCTGGCATACTACAATAACTGTTCTATTTTACCATTAGTTATTCTTGTTCATCTCTTACTGTACCTAATTTATAAATTAACTTTGTCACAGACATGTATAGAAAAAACATAGTATACATAAGGTTTGTTACAACCCTTGGTTGCAGGCATCCCTGGAGGTCTTGGAACACATCCCCCATCCATACAGGGGAACTAATGCATATCAGTGATTTCCACAGCTTTTGTTCAACCTTGTGCTTACTCCATTGTTATTTGAACCAAATACAAAATATTATAGTTATCACCATGAAACTTCAAGCTATTAGATTCAACCAATTGCTCCAATCTACTAAGAGCTTTCTGAATTCTGAAGCCATCACCCAATTCTCCCTTATCTTTTCCTGCTGGGAGTCATCGGAAAGCCGCACACTTTCCGTAGAAAGAGCACACTTTCTACAAAGAGCCAACTGTAGAAAGAGCACACTTTCTACAGTTTCACCAGTGTCATTATTCAAATTGTTAAACTATGGCAGGTCCAACTCAGCTGTATGTGGTAAGAAGCTCCAAGGGGACGTGGGTCAATTAATTATGTTCTCAGAATGTTGCTCTTAAAATTTCCAAAGAAGGAAATGAAGTTTCCTTAAATGTTTAGAAGCAATTTCTTTAATAATCCATTCAAAAGTATAGTCAAGATGAAAGAAAGTTTTAACAGTTGTTCTAGTAAAATATCTTTTCCCAACAGAAGAAATTTCTAAACAGAACTGGTAACAGCAATTGAGAATGAATAAAAATTTTTAAATATTTTGTATGTAAAATTTTCAGGAATAAACTACTGGTGAATTGATATGTTCTTTAAACATGTTTTTTTCCTAAAATAGGTTTATATCTGTTATTCTGAAATAAATGCACTTAGAGTAATTTGTTAAACTGATGGTCAATTAGACAAGCAGTTTGGGAAATTTTCAAGTCAAACAGAAATGTAAATAGAAATTCACTGAGCAGAATTATAAATTCCAAATAAACACTTAGAGTAAACTTAAATCTGAGTGTAACAAAAGGCAATTGTACAATTCTAGGGGAGCAAAGTTCCGAATACTTAAAATACATAAATCAAATCGTACCATACTCTTCCAAACTACACTCCCTCTCTCTAGTTCACTCATGCAGAACAGCTCTGGAAAGTACTTAGACCGCAGGAAATACGAACTGAGGCTACACTGTAACCAGACTTCTATAGATTAGGATGATTTTAAGAGTCATTCTACCCACACTCACCCAGATCAAAGCTTCTATATGCGGTGTACACAAGAACAATTAGACAAAGATATCTTAACAGTGATTTGATGTGGTGGCACCAAGTGGCCATATCACACGTACCATCACCATTACCAAGTAATGTGCCAAAACAGATACTTCTGAAACCCACGTGTGACTGCCTGTTCTGTGCCTTACTTCATAATTAAACACACAAAACTTTAATTTAATTGGATGTTTTATTGTATCCAATAAAATAAACTGCATCTCACTCTGTCACCCAGGCTAGAGGGCAGTGGTGCAATCATGACTCACTGCAGTCTCGAACTCCTGGGCTCAAGCGATCCTCCTGCCTCAGCCTCCTGATAGGACTATAAGCACATGCCACCACTCCTGGCTAATATTTTATTTTTTAAAGAGACATGATCTCACTATGTTGCCTAGGCTGTTTTTTTAAGGCCATGTCAAAATGGCTGTATCATACAAAACACTTTGATTTGATGGCTTTAAATGAGGGGTTGCTTTTCCTTTCTCTGTACAGGACCAGATAGTAAATATTTTAGAGTTTGCAGGCCATTCAGTCTGTCTTTGCTGCTGCAGTGCAAAAGCCACCACAGACAATATATAAACAAATGGATATGACCGTGTTCCAACGGAACTTTATTTACAAACTGCACATGACAGGCTAGGTTTTGTTCATGGGCCAAAATTTGCTGACTCCTATAACACAACCTGGAACAAAATTATTATGTAAAGATCACTAATCTTAACATAAGGCAGAAGTCATAAAGGAAAGAATATTTTCAATTCAGATCACAAAGTGTTAATCTTCTAAAACATGAAGAGTTTCTGGAACTCAAGAGAAAGACCAGCAACCTAATATAAAAATGGGCAGAGGAACAAACAGTTCATTAAAGAATACAATGGCCCTTAAATGTATGACAAAATGCTCAATCTCACACACTAAGAAAGACAAATTAATCTGGTAGACATTGCCAGATCCCCACTGCCTCAATTTGGGGTTGTACTATTTAAACTTCTACCAGTATTATATACGAAAGCAACATTTTTCTACAGCTTCACAAACAGAATAAATAACTCCACTTTTGTACTTCTGCAAATCAGATGCTAAGGAATGCTACCCCAATATAGCTTCTACTAATAGGCAACTGATTAAATAAACCAGGCTATGCCATCAAAATGGAATATTATACAGCAACAAGAGAATGAGAACGATCTATATACTCAGACATGGAATGAACACATGGTCAAAAAAGGTCGATTGTGGAATAGGGCATATAGCATGCTACCTTTTTCATGAGTAGAATATTTATATTTGCCAGTATTTCCATAAAGAAGCATCAGATAAATAAAACAAGAAATCAATTTTAAATTGGTCACCTAGAAAGATGGGAGAAGAAAATTAGTGATAACACAAGTGGTAGTGACATTTCTCATTACGTTTCTTTTCATATCATTTAATTTTAACTGTGTGTGTGTATATTACCTGTCCAAGAATTCTAAATTAAAATGAGAGGAAAAAGACATCATGTACAGTAATGGCGAAAGATGAAATATTTAGGAATAAACTTAAGAAATGTGTAAAACCTATCTGGAAAAAAACTTTAGAATTTCTCAAATGACACAGAAAATTGGAAAAAATGGAGAGTATGTGATAAAGTTTGGCTGTGTCCCCACCCAAATCTCACCTTGAACTGTAATAATCCACAAGGGTCAAGGGCAGGGCCAGGTGGAGATAACCGAATCATGGAGGGGGGGTTCCCCCATACTGTTCTCATGGTAGTGAATATGTTCCATGAGATCTGATGGTTTTATAAAGGGGAGTCCCCCTGCACAAGCTCTCTTGCCTGCCACCATCTAAGATGTGCCTTTGCTTCTCCTTTGCCTTCCACCATGATTGTGAGGCCTCCCAAGCCATGTGGAATTATTAGTCCATTAAATCTCTTTTCTTTATAAATTACCCAGTCTCGGGTATGTCTTTACTAGCAGTGTGAGAACCGACTAACACAGCAAGGTAGAGTGTAACAATGGCCGCAGTAAATCCTCCCACCCCTATATCAATACCAATTTGCAATATGACTTTGTCACTCCTCCCATCAAGACTCTGGATGATGGCCGGGTGCGGTGACTCACGCCTGTAATCCCAGCACTTTGGGAAGCCGAAGTAGACAGATCACCTGAGTACAGGAGTTCGAGACTAGCCTGACCAACAGAGAGAGACCCCGTCTCTACTAAACATACAAAAATTAGCTGGACATGGTGGTGCATCCCTGTAATCCCAGCTACTCGCGAGGCTGAGGCAGGAGAATCACTTGAACTCGGGAGGTGGAGGTTGCGATGAGCTGAGATCGCACCACTGCACTCCAGCCTAGGCAACAAGAGCAAAACTCCATCTCAAAAAAAAAAAGAAAAAAGAAAAAAGACTCTGGACGAGTTCACGTGCTTACTCTGGTCAACAGAACGATAGCATATGTGATACTAACATAGACATGAAAAGCATTTATACATGGGGTGGGGGCTGCCCTCTCTTGCTGCCAGGATCACCTGTGCTACCACTGAACCTGTCTGGGTTAGTAAGTCTGCTGATCCAAGACCACGTGGAAAGAGGCCCGCATCATCCTAGCTGTATAAGGTGAGACCCCCACATGAAGAAAAGGCCACCTAAGACTATCCAGCCTCAGATGGGCTCTCCAGACCACAAGAACCACGCATTGTCAGTCCACAGAACTGTAAGAAATACCACGTATTTGTTATGTCATTAAGTCTTGGGGTATACAACAAAAATGGGTTCATACAAAGAGTCTTCCCGTATTTTTAGATGAGAAGCCCCAGTATCACCAACAGCACCTCTCCCCCTCCTTCATTAATTCTAATAAAAATACAAATAGGATTTTTTTTTTTCTGAAACAGGACAAACTAATTCTAAAATTCATTTGGATATATATAAACAAACAAGAATGGCCCCCAATCTTTTTTTTTCATTAAAAAAAAAAACAAGGAAAAACTAGAAAAGTACAAAGTTCACAACGACATACAGAAATGTAGGTACCACAATAAAGATGGCATTTTATTGTTTTAGAATAAATGAGTGACTATCTGGGGGAAAAAAATGAATTCCTACCTCACTTCTCCCAACAGAATAAATCATACGATGGCTCAAAGATTAATTTTTTTTTTTAAAGGTAATCATATACCTAGTGCCCAGATTGGGATTTCTGAGCAGCATTTTTCATTAAAAGGAACCAGACTTACTTAGAGAAATGGCTGGCTGACTCTGGGTTTCAGGGGAAAAAAACAAGAACCCCATATAAAACATACAAGATGGGCCTGGAACATCTTATCCTATCAGATTATCAAAGACACTAGCAAAGCCTACTGGTTGTGTCAAAAAGACACAGGCACCAACCTGAAGACGAGCTTGCTGTCCAAAGGTGGAACAATACAAGCATCAATAGGGATAATGACCGCAATGGACTGAAACAGTGAATTTGCTTAAACTCATGAGTTTATAATTATAAAACTAATTGGTTATCATTATAGAAGAGTAGGAAACAAATTCATTTTGACAACTGGTAAATAAAGGCCAAAAAATCAACCATTTATCCTTTTAAAACTGTACTATTAAGTAACCAAGTACTAGATAAAAGTTTCTCTTTATACTTCAGTTAATAAATGAAGGAATAGAATGAGATCTTTTTTTTCAATCCCCAAAGATTTAATTCATCTAAGCATAGTGCATCACAAAGACAACCAGACATTACTTGCCTTCTGATGGAACACAATCCCAGTTATGAAATATACTTGGAAAAAAAAGAATGTGAATCTTATTCACCCTCTAAATCCTAGTAACAATTTACAAGAAATACAAAAGAATATATTAAACTATGTAACAAGGGTAAGGTAAGAAACAGGTACTACAGAAATCCATTCTAACAAATAAGTCCCAAAGACAAAAACAAGTAGGGGATAAGGGTTGGGGGTGAGGTAATGGAACCTATAAATGAAGAGAAGATTGATCATAATAGTAATATGTAGACTTTATTAGGATTTTGAATCCAACTGCAGAAATGATTATGAAATCTGAATTCTTAAAGGACTGTGATATTTAAAAGTATTCATTTTTTAGGCATCAAAGTAGTAGATTATATTTTTAAAAGACTTTCCTCTTTCCTCCCCATCTTTAGAGGTATACACGAAAATACTTATAAATGAAGTGTTAAAATACCTGCCATTTCTTCAAAAATAATGCAGGAGCAAGAGACACTGATGGGGTCTTGATGAAATGAAAAGGCTATGAGCTGGTCAGTTGCCAAAGGTGGACAGGGGTTACAAAGAGCTTTATTTTACTCTTCTACTTTTGAATGTGTTTGGCATGATCCACAATAAAAGGTCTTTTTAAAAAACCATAAAAAACACCAAAGAAAATAAAATCTTAGGAGATTTTCTAAAAATACTCTTGCAGTAGAGGAGGACTTTATGAAATAAAATCGACAAGTCCTTTACAGGGAGAATGGGAGAAATGTCTCTTCACCCAAAATAAAACATACCTGCCTGGCAACAGCCTATACACAAGCAAGATAAAAATCAATAACAGGCCGGGCGCAGTGGCTCATGCCTGTAATCCCAGCACTTTGGGAGGCCAAGGCAGGTGGATCACCTGAGGTCAGGAGTTCAAGACCAGCCTGGCCAAAATGGTGAAACCCTGTCTCTACTAAAAATACAAAAAAAAAAAATTATCTGGGTATGGTCGTGGGTGCCTGTAATCCCAGCTACTTGGGAGGCTGAGGCAGGAGAATCACTTGAACCCGGGAGGTGGAGGCTTCAGTGAGCCGAGACTGCACCACTAAATTCCAGCCTGGGCAACAAGAGCAAAACTCCATCTCAAAACAACAACAAAATCAATGACAATCTGGGGAAAATGTTTGCAATTCGTAACACAGACTAATGATTGGTTCTGCTACTGTATATAAAGACTACGAATCAGTAAGAAAAAAATGGCTTTTAAAATGTAAAACCTTACTCAGAAAAGAATATAAAATGAAACAGTTATTTTTCACCTATCAATCTGGCAAAACAAACAAAAGCAAAACTCTGCTAACACCATGTTGGTAAGGGCATAAAGTTTAGGGAAACAGGTATCCTTACATTGCGCTAACAGGAGAGGCAATTTGGTAATGTCTATCAGGATTACAAACACACATGTATCTGAATGAGAAATTCTAGGAACTTACCCTCTAGAAATGCACTTTTGCAAACTGACATATACATGGCTATTCACTGCAGTGCTACCTAGAATAGCAAAAGACCAAATACAATCTAAAAGGTGGGAGTAGTTCATCAAGTATGGGATCTCTACGAAATGGAGTGCTACAACCAAAAGAACAAGATTTGCTTACTTCTCTGGTGTGGAATGATCTCTAATGTATTCAATGACAAAGTAAAGCAGGCACACGATTTGTGTAAGAAAGAGGTCATGGCGATGCAGTACATGCATTTGCTTGTGTATGCACAGGAAATCTCAGTAAGAATGTAAAAGACATCGGTAACACTGCCCCTGAGGAGAGAAGATGGCTAAGGGAGAGGAGAGGTAGGAGAGGAATTTTCAATGGGGTTTTTTTGCACTTTTTTAGTGTGGTGGTTTTTTTTTTTTTTTTTTTTTGTAACATCAACCTATTATCTAGTCAAAAAAATTAAAAATTTAAAGCACTGTCTTGGATTGTCTCTACCTAGGATGCTCAGAGTCATGTTGCAAACACCAACATTTATGAAAGAATGCTTCCGTGATTATAACAAAGCACAAAATACTCCAAAGTGTAACGAAAAAGCTGATTAGATGGCAAACAGAATCTGTATTAAAGGCCACATAAAAGGGGGTAAACAATATTCCTAGACTTCTCATTCTGAGAATAATTTCAGTGTATACGTACCTACACTTTTATTAATACAACAAAAGCAACATAATGAAGTTAAAAAGGAAAAGTTTCTAAAAGTGCCAAAGGGCACTAGTGCTCATCATTTTTAAAATATCCCTCAAAACGTCATACATTTGCCATACGTGTTTGCATGTACACAACTAGTCAAAGCACATACATGCACGGAAGCAATTAGAACCACAGTATATGCTTACATGCTTTTAACATTTCTTATGTGCTCTTCTACATTTCATTTATTTAGGACTTTTATTTATTCATATTTTCTCATACGACACTTCACATCAGCACAGCTACTTTGTTCTTTATCATAGCTGCAAGGTTACTAACCCACTATTTAACCCCTAGGGCAAGGCACATCAAAACTTACTTTGCTGTGGCTAAGAAAATAACCTCACCACCAGCCCCAAATTAAAATAGCTTTATTGCTTTTCTCAGTTGTAGAACTATATGCTCATTGGGGGTGGGGAGACAGGAATACAAACACAGAAAAGTTTAAAATCAAACAGTAGCAAATACCAAACCCCAGAGACAACTGGCAGAAACTTACTCCCAGTTAAGAGTGCCTATGTCCCACACCCTCACCAGGGTGTGTATTTACAAGGTCTCACCTCCTCCCCAAGGGGGGAGGAAATTTAATTACTGGCAACACACCAATGATAAGCTGGCTTTGAAGCCAGGCACACAGGTTCAAATCCCCACGCCACTGTTTCACCAGTCTTGAAAACTTGGACCAATTCCTTAAAGTCTTGGTCTCGAACTGCCTGTGCCTTGTGACACAAATGAGAAATGAGTAATAAAAATAAAGCCCATAGAATAGGGACCGGCACACAGGGCCCAGTAAATGCAGGCTATCACAACCTTTTCTTTTTTTTTAACATTCCATGTACATTCGCATGTACTAAAAATTGTGGCATAACTATTTCCTAATTCCAGTCCACCAAAGGTTCTGGAACTAGCCTAGAGTCCAAGGGAAAGTAAAGGGCTTGATAACTGATTCCTACAAAAGGTGGTTCTGCTACTTCACCAGACAGTAAGGGAACCAGACATTCCCCTACCCACTAGTCACCTGTGAAACAGTAACCACAGTTACTGCATACATGTAATTCAAATCCCAGAATGATGGAGGGGAAGACAGAAAAAGTGTCTGAAGAATTAATGTCAAAAATGTCCAATTTGTGAAACTATAACCCACAGATCCTAGAAGCTGAATAAATTCCACAGGGAAAAAAAAAAAACAAAACCACAAAAAGAGTCAAGTTTCAGAACATCAGCAACAAAGAGAAAAACCTTAAAATCAGAGAAAGGAGAAAAACAGATATATTATTACATACAGTGGAGCAAAGAATAACTGCAGAATTCTTAAGAACAATAAGATACAAACCAAATTCCGTCTTAAAAGTGCTGAAAAATAACAAAAACTACCAACCTAGAATTCTATATCCAGCAAAAACATCCTTCAAAAATGATAGTGAAATAAAGGCATTTCATACAAAAGCTGAGGAAGAATGTGTCACCAGCAAAGCAATACTACAGGAAACGTCAAACGTGCTTTTACCAGAATGAAAATGATACTAGAAGGAAAACTGAATCCACACAAAAGAAGGAAGAGCACCAGGAATGGTAAATACATGGACAATGAAAAAAAAAAAAAATCTCACTGTTTAATTTTTCTGAAAGAAAACTAAGAAGATAACTGACTTTTAAAACAAGAATAACAACAACATATTTTGGAGTCTATAATACTGGGGAATAAAATGTATGACAAAAATACAAAGGCCAGCCACAATGGCTCATGCCTGTAACCCCAGCATTTTGGAGGCCGAGGTGGGCAGATCACATAAACTCAGGAATTTAAAACCAGCTGGGGCAAAGTGGAAAGACCCCGTCTCTACAAAAAATACAAAAATTAGCTGGGCACAGTGGTCTCTACCTGTAGTCCTAGCTACTTGGGAGGTAGAGGTGGGAGGATCACTTGAGCCCAGCAGGTTGAGGCTGCTGTGACCTGTGATTACGCCACTGCACTCCTGCCTAGGTGACAAAGCAAGACTCTGTCTTAAAACTAACAAACAAACAAACAAACAAATAGCACCTAGGACAGGAAAGGGAAATAGAAGTCTACTGTTACAGAGTTCTTATGTGCGAGGTGCTGTAGTATTTGAAGTTCAAATGCCCTAAGATACACATGCTTATTGTGAACCTGAGAGCAATCATGGAAGGGAGAGGGAGGGAGGGAGAAGGAGGGAGGGAGGGAGGAAAAAATGGAAAGGAGGATTGTGAATTCTGAGAACCATGGCCTAATGTAAAGCAGCTTTTGATGTCCAGTAATCAGACATTTCATTATTTCAAATTAATTTCTACCAATTACTTCAAATAATTACAGTTTTGGAGTATGTGTAAAATTCAGATATACTTCTTTAAACAACAGAAGTCAAACTAAATCAATGGCTGGTGGGAATATAAAATGGTACAGCCACGGTAGAAAACAGTTTGGCAGTTCCTCCGAAAGTTAAACACGGAATTACCATATGATCCAGCAAATTCCACTCAAAAGAACTGAAAGCAGGGACTCGGATACTTGTACACCAAAATTCACAGCAACAGCATTCACAATAGCCAAAAGGAGGCAGCAACCCAAATGTCCATCAACAGATGAACAAACAAAATACAAAGGAATAGTATTCAGCCATAAAAAGAAATGAGATTCGGATACATGCTACATTACAGATGAACCTTGAAAACATTATGCTAACTGAAATAAGCCAGACACAAAAGGACAAATAGGCTGGGTGCAGTGGCTCATGCCTGTAAATCCCAGCACTTTGGGAGGCAGAGGCGGTTGAATCACTTGAGGTTAGAAGTTTGAGACCAGCCTGGCCAACATGGTGAAACCCCATCTCTACTAAAAATAGAAAAAATCAGCTGGGCGTGGTAGCGAACGCCTGTAATCCCAGCTACTTGGGAGGCTGAGGCAGGAAAACTGCTTGAACCCAGGAGGTAGAGGGTGCAGTGAGCTAAGATGGCACCACTGCACTCCAGCCTGGGTGACAGAGCAAGGCTCCATCTCAAAAAGAAAAAAATGACAAATATATGATTCCACTATGTCAGATACCTAGAATAGGCAAACGAAGCCAGAAAGTAGAATGGAGGGTTACCAGGGGATATAGGGAGGGGGAAATGGGGAGTTACTATTTAATGCAATACAGAGTTTCTATTTGGGATGGTGAAAAAGTTCTAGAAACAGTGGCAACGGTTACGTATCATTGTGAATGTATCTAATGTCACTGAATCATTTACTTAAAATGGTAAATTTTATGTCATGTATTTTTACCACAATTTTTATTCTTTTTTTTTTTTTTTTGAGATGGAGTCTCGCTCTGTCACCTAGGCTGGAGTGCCGTGGAGCAATCTCGGCTGACTGCAAGCTCCGCCTCCCGGGTTCACACCATTCTCCTGCCTCAGCCTCCTGAGTAGCTGGGACTACAGGCGGCTGCCACCACGCCCGGCTAATTTTTTGTATTTTTTAGTAGAGATGGGGTTTCACCATGTTAGCCACGATGGTCTCAATCTCCTGACCTCGTGATCCACCCGCCTCGGCCTCCCAAAGTGCTGGCATTACAGGCGTGAGCCACCACGCCCGGCCATATTTTTATTCTTTTTTACCTAAGATTTTGTATACTTTGAAGAGGTTTATCTATATTTATTCATTTTAGGGTTTTTTTTTTTTTTTTTTTTGAGACAGAGTCTTGCTCTGTCACCCAGGCTGGAGTGCAGAGGCACAATCTTGGCTCACTGTAGCCTCCACCTCCCAGGTTCAGGCAATTCTCCTGCTTCAGCCTCCTGAGTAGCTGGGATTACAGGCATGTGCCACCATGCCTGGCTAATTTTTTTGTATTTTTAGTAGAAACAGGGTTTCACCATGTTGGCCAGGTTGGTCTTGAGCTCCTGGCCTCAAGTGATCCACCCGCCTCAGCCTCCCAAAGTGCTGGGATTACAGGCATGAGCCACTGCGCCCAGCCTTATCACTATTTTCAAAAGACCATACAAATAAATAAAAATGTACAATTGTGGAATAAACCAGAATGGTACCCTAACTGCATGCTCCTTCCTTCTATGGAGTTAGCCTTATTCAGCTGACAGTTGGTGCACCCAAGCATAGGCCCAGCCCCTGGCAGCCAGCAGTGCCATGCACTGAAAAGTCAAAGAAGTGAAGATATGCTCTTAAAAGTGACCTGCCAGGAGGCCGTCAGGAAAAATAAAATACTTTAAATACAGTTACCAAGCATTATCAGATGTACTGAGCTTGACAATGAAAAACCACTATCAAATATTTGTTTAAGGGAGCTCTTGGGGGTTATATGTAGGCCCATGACCTTTACCCCAACTTCAGAAAGTGGAAAAAAAAAAGAGAAGCCAAGAGAAGAGACTCCCCCAGCAAACTCGAAAGATAACGTGCATGTTAGCACACCCACTTGCACTGGGACTCTTGCTTACTCCTCCCATCCATGCGTTGACTACAACTTCGCTATGCTCTCTTTCCCATTCGTGTTTAACCCACTTGTCTGTCACATCCTTAAAAAGGAAAAAGAAATCCTCCCTCAACCCCACATATTCCTTTGAGTAATACCTTAACATCAAGAAATTCAAATTTTAGAGAAGTTTTCCACATGCCCCGTGTCTACTTCATCTGCTACTCACTCTTCACCCTGCACTAGTCAAGCCTTGCCCACACTGACACCACTGAAACGGCTCTGGCCAAGGATACCGGCAGCCTTCTTACTGCTAAATCCAATCACCATGCTAGGCCCTCATCCCACCTGACTGCCTGGCTGCATCTGACACTGCTGTCCACTCTTCCTTCTTGAAACACTCTCCTCTCTTCCCCTGGCCTCTCCACACCTGCCCTCCTCTGGTTTTCTTTCCTCCTTTCCACCTTTTCTCCTTGCCCAGGCATTAGCCAGGCCACACTGTAAATGTCTGTATTCCCCAAGGTTCTGCACTCTTCTTACTCTAGACATTCTCCCTGGGTGACATCCACTCTGACAACGTCACCCGCCATCTTTCTACTGATGAATCCCAAGTCCATTTCTTACATCTTTCCTCCTGAGGTTCAGACTTGTAAACCTGTCACCTATAAGATTCCTGCACGCAGTTCCAAGGGCACACACACCACACCAAGCAAGGCCTCAACAGTGTTCCACACAGAACCTGCCTTCTCTCCAGCATTCCCAGTCTTCTAGATGGAATCTCTCCTATCCACTCACCCAAAAGAAACTGAAAGGTACTCCTGACTCCTCCTCTCATTCCTTTCCACCTCTAAGAAAGGCCTGGAAAATCTACTTTCTAAATATTGCTACAATCTACTCACTTCTCTCCATCCCATGTGTGAGTTCCATAGTCCAAGTCATCTTTAACTATTTTCATTCACTTCAAAAGCCTCCTCCAGGCTTCCCACACCTCCTGAGCCTTGCTCCAATTCCTCTTCCGCTTGCAGCTGCAAGATCTTTCGAATATGCACACTAAGCATTGCCGCTCTTGACTCAAACCTTTCAGTGCTTCCCACAGCCCTTGCAACAAAGTCCAAGCACCATGCCTGGAACACAGTAGGTGCTCAACATCTATCTGTTCATTAAATAAATCCCAATGTTAGTATACATGGCTTATAAAGAGGTTGACCATGTATCCTCATCTATCCAGGCCAGCCCCAGTTTATGCCTGTTATCTCAGTGTAATGAAGGGTACCCTCTTTTTTCTTGAAAGTATTCCAGTTTGGACCAAAAAAAAAAAAAGTATATGATTACCTGACCCTGAACACCTCCATGGCCTTATCACTTACAATTCTTACCTTCAATTATAAATTCCAGATTTATTGAACTATTTTCTTTTCTCTTCTTGAGACAAGGTCTCACTGTCACACAGGCTGGAGTGCAGTGGTGCATCACAGCTTACTGCAGCCTCAAACTTCTAGGCTCAAGTGATCCTACTGCCCCAGTCTCTCAAAGTACTGGGATTATAGGCATGGGCTACCACAACCGGCCTGAACTATTTTCAATTCCATAAACATGTCACAACCTTCCCTCTTTCTTCACCTGACCAAATCCTACTCACCTTTCAGGTCTCAGCTTAGATTTCACTAGTGGGAAGCATTTTATGACGTGTAAAATCGGTTACGTATCTATCCCTCCCATGGACCGCCTTATAACACTACCCTTCCCCTATCATTTTATGGCTACTGTACTATTGTTGCTTGCGGACATGTCTGCATTCTCAAAACTGTAAGCTCCCTCTCGGTCTTGCTCAGCACAGTGCCTGACACAGCCATTTACCAGGTAGCACGGCATCTACCACCTAAGAGGTGCTTACAGAGTTCAAGTTTCATTGCCGTTTCCAAATAAATTCAATCTTACTAGTTCAGTTTTCAAAGTACAGAAAGTACAGTTTTTTTTTAAATAAAAAACTTCATTTAGTCTAGGTTTACTGCCCCAGCTAAAAGAACCAAAAGCCAATACTTTAACAGGCAGTCATTAAACTTTTAAATTTATAAATTAAACTTTATTTTGCAAAAAGCCAATGCTTATCCCCTTCATGTCTTAATTACACTTTTTCTAAACCTCTACCATGGTTTGGGGGAAGAATTTTCCCCCAGCAGCCTACCCAGTTTTTTCTGCTTAAAGCCATCAGAGCCAATTCTAAAATTCTGCATTCTCTGGGTGGGTAAAGCCAATGACCAGCTACCAGACTGAAGCTAGGTAGCTGGTATGTTTCTATTTTATCCACACATATTGAATAAGCAGTTATTACCATGGGTGCTGTTCTAGGTGGACATAGTGGTGAAAAGCCAGGAACAAGATGTTCTCCTTCTCTCAGAAGCATTGTTTCAGGAGGAGACTGAGCCATCAACACGCAAAGCAATTCCGGGTGGTAGTGAGAGCAATTACAGAAGCTAATCAGATGATGCGACAGAGTAAGGGCCTTAAAGGAGGTGGCTGAGGAGGGGTCTTGCCAGTGAGGAACAGGGGCTAGGGAGGATGTAGGGTGGGTGGGGGGTGGCAGCAGGCCCAGATAAAGGGCTGTGTAAAGCCAGGTCAAAACAATGCCAGAGGCCAAATAATGTAATAATGTAAAGGTACATTTACCAAGAGAGTTATAAAAATTAATACCTTATTTTCAGCAGGGCTTCCCTGCTGCTGTTTCTGTGCAAATAAATTAGCATTCAGAGATGAAAAGGAATATTTACATAACCTACGAATAAAATATACTGAAAAATACATTACAGGATTTTAGCACTACTAAAACCAGAATAGACGATGTGTAACTTATGATGAAGCTTCCTCCCTCCTTCCTGGGCCCACCGTGGAAATTATTAATCCGTCAGCATAGCTACACGTAGCCTGGCTCCTTCCCAGCAAGGCTTCCCCACACTCCTGCTTGCCACTTCAATCCCAAAAACCCAACAATTGAAATGGATGAAATTTAAAAATATGTATTTTCCAGTAAGAAAACTCCTATAGAATATACAGCATTTGGGTTATTCAGCTTTTCCGAAGATCTACACCAACAGGAAAACTTTAGCCTAACCATTTTTCTTGGTCTTTTTAAAGTAAGTACTACAAGGCTGGGCACAGTGGCTCGTAACTGTGATTCTAGCATTTTGGGAGGTGGAGGTGGGCAGATCCCTCGAGCTCAGGAGTTCAAGACCAGTCTGGGCAACATGGAAAAACCCCATCTCTACCAAAAACACAAAAACTAGCCAAGCGGTGTGGTGCATACCTGTGGTCTCAGCTAACTGGGAGGCTGAGGTCAGAGGATCACCTGAGCCTAAGAGGTGGAAGTTGCAGTGAGCTGAAATCATGCTACTGCATTCTAGCTTGGGTGACAGAGTTAGACCCTGTCTCAAAAACAAAAACAAAAACAAAAAAACCTGCAGACTCTCCTAGTTTCATAAAAAGCTTACTCTGAAAGTATAATTAAGAAGCTTTTTTTTTTTTTTTGAGATGGAGTCTTGCTCTGTTGCCCAGGCTGGTGTGTAGTAGCGCTACCTGGACTCACTTCTCCACTTTCCAGGTTCAAGCAATTCTCATCCCTCAGCCTCCCAAGTAGCTGGGACTGCAGGCACATGCCACCACGCTCAGCAAATTTTTGTATTTTTAGTTGAGACTGGGTTTCACCACATTGGCTAGGCTGGTCTCAAACTCCTGGCCTCAGGTGATCTGCCTGCCTTGGCCTCCCAAAGTGCTGGGATTACAGGTGTGAGCCACCACACTCCGCCAAGAAGAATCTTTTCTTAATGACTCAAGGTCACCATCATAACCATGAATTATTGTGTAAGGTGAAAGACACCGAATACTTATTTCCCAGCTCTCAGCTTTCATACATGAAAAATGACAGGGTCAGCCTAGATGATCTGCAAGTCTCTGGGCCTTTTCCAATAATTTAAATACTTTATATCAAAGTATTTAAAGAACATTAATAAAGTGAAACATACAGATCTTCAAGCTACTCAAAATGATACTTCTCCTTAAGGTCATTGACATAAATACACATACAACTAGGTTCCATGAGGAATGCGGGTCTCTGCTTTAAGCCACACTTGGCATGAGGCCAGTATTCTTGTTTTGTTTTGTTTTGTTTTCTTGAGATGGAGTCTTGCTCTGTCACCCAGGCTGGAGTGCAGGGGCGCCATCTCTGCTGACTGCAAGCTCTGCTTCCTGGGTTCACGCCATTCCCCCACCTCAGCCTTCCGGGACTACAGGCGCCTGCTACCATGCCCGGCTAATTTTTGTATTTTTAGTAGAGATGAGGTTTCACCGTGTTAGCCAGGATGGTCTCGATCTCCTGACTTCGTGATCTGCCCGCCTCGGCCTCCCAAAGTGCTGGGATTACAGGTGTGAGCCACTGCGCCCGGTCCAGTATTCTTAACTATGATTTATTTTTATCAGCAGTTCCTCTTCAGGGCAATTTCTCTTCTAGATTCATAGAGCTAACATAAACCTCACCACAGAACTGCAGCTGGCTTTTACTGCACCACAAATGTAGGCTTAAGGACATGGTAAAATACTGCCAAAGAGAGTTAAGTAGGAAAAATACAATTTGAAGAGGTAACTTCAAGTTTATTACACAAAAGTGGAAGAATGAATCATACTTGGACAAAGGAAGAGATTTTGCCTAACAGCAGCCGACAGAGGGGAAAAGGGGACCAAATGAGGGATTCATCAGATGAGAAGGCAGAGAAGACAAAGACAATCTAGTCGGGGGGCCGTAAGGGACACCTGCGCAGCAGGACAGGAACCTCTCACCAGAATTTTGCCAGGATCCTTCGTGCCTTCCAACTGACCCTTCTTGCAAACCAATAAGCACTGAAAGTGTTACAAAAGCACCTCTGATCATTTTGTAAATTATGATATGGCACTAGGATACTGATTTATTAAGGGAGTCGACTCAATCAAGTTACAAGAGTAAAGAACAAAACAGTATCAAATTCAGCATCTACTATCAATTCTTTTCGAAGTCCAATATTGGGTCCACAAGAACCATACTCTAACCTAAGCAACCCCAGGAACTAGCCATAGATCTCAAAACTATGACTAATAGAAGAGTATCACACAGCCTGTATTCTACACAGTCAACTTACCAGATTCACCAATGCTCTCTATGCTTCGTATAAAATATGTGAATGTTGAGCTCCTGCATTTAGCAGGATACTCTCTAGTACACAGGGGCAATTCTGACCCCACCAACTGAATCATATACTTACCACGAACCAGTTATGATTACAGTAAGTTACTATTGTAGCTACACAACGGAATTATTACATAGCTAATGAAACATGAGTTCAAAAAAGAGTAATTGTTTCCAAGAAATCTAAGTAGATGGCTAAAAAGTTTACTGTCAAAATAAGTGTAGTTGAGACAACAGTTAGACAAATGGGGCCTACATTTGTGGTGTAGTAAAAGCCAACTGCAGTTCTGTGGTGCGGTTTCTGTTAGCTCTATGAATCTAGAAGAGAAATTGCCCTGAAGAGGAACTGCTGACAAAAATAAATCATAGTTAAGAATACTGAGCCGGGAGCGATGGCTCACACCTGTAATCCCAGCACTTTGGGAGGCCAAGGCAGGCAGATCACCTGAGGTTAGGAGTTCGAGAACAGCACGGCCAACATGGCAAAACCCCATCTCTACTAAAAATACAAAAAAAAAAAAAAAAAATTAGCCAGGTATGGTGGCGGGCGCCTGTAAGCCCAGCTACTTGGAAAGCTGAGGCAGGGGAATCACTTCAACCTGGGAGGTGGAGGATGCACTGAGCTGAGATCATACCATTGCACTCCAGCCTGGGCAAAAAGAAAAAAACTCCCCCAAAAAAAAAAAAAAAAAAAAAAAAAAAAAAGACATATGGGAAAGGGCCACCTGCGGTAGCTCAAGCCTGTAATCCTGAAACTGCCTTTGCAAAATTATGACTAAGACAATGAAGGAGATCTAACTTAACTGACCTCATCGTGCTTCTAACTTCCAAGCTGTCCTTGTTCACTCCTGGACGTAGGCTGAACGAACTTTGGGAATTTATAGTTTAAAACAAGGATGACGGCCAGGCGCAGTGGCTCATGCCTGTAATTCCAGCACTTCGGGAGACCGAGGTGGGCAAATTATTGATGTCAGAAGTTTAAGACCAGTCTTACCAACATGGTGAAATACCGTCTCTACTAAAAGTACAAAAAATTAGCCAGGCATGGTGGTGCATGCCTATAGTTCCAGCTACTCGGGAGGCTGAGGCAGGAGAATCCCTTGAACCTGGGAGGTGGAGGCTGCAGTGAGCTGAGATTGCACCACACACTCCAGCCTGCCCTTTCCCAAAGCAGAACTCCTCCTTGCATGGGGACTAGATTGCCTTTGTAAGACTAACATTAGCCACAAGATTAAAAATTATGATTTAGGAGTCATGCAGCTGGAGGCTACAAGATTCTGATCCTCTCTAAACTGCTCCTTTGAGATATTTTGCAGACCCTGCCCTTGATGGATCAGCTGGCACCACCCAGATCAATAAACGGGCTCATCTGATCTTGTGGCCCCCACCCGGGAACTGACTCAGTACAAGACAGCTTTGACTCCCTATGATTTCATCCCTGACCAATCAGCGTTCTTGGCTCACTGGCTTCTCCCACCCACCAAGCTGTCCTTAAAAACTCTATGGGTAGACTGATTTAGGTAATAATAAAACTCCGGTCTCCCATACTGAATGAATTACTCTTTCTCTATTAAAATTCTCCTTGTCTTGAGAAATCGGCTCTGTCTAGGCAGCACGCAAAGTGAACCCATTGGGCGGCTACAACCCCAGCATTCTGGGAGGCTGAGGTGGGCAGACAGCTTGGGGCTAGGAGTTTGAGACCAGCCCGGCCAACATGGTGAAACCCCGTCTCTACTAAAAGTACAAAAATTAGCCAGGCGAGGAGGCATGTGCCTGTAATCCCAGCTATGCAGGAGGCTAAGGCAGGAAAATCACTTGAACCTGGGTGGCGGAGGTTACAGTGAGCCAAGATCGTGCCACTGCACTCCAGCCTGGGCAACAGAGTGAGATGCCATCTCAAAAAAAAAAAAAAAAAAAGACAAATGGGAAATAAGTTTTAAAATCTAGAATTCTGTACTCATGATGCTTTGAAACTGTCTTCAAACTAAGCTCTTCTAAAAGAAACAAAAAAATGAGAATTGCAATGAATTGAGTATGGATTATGCAAAATGGATCACTTAGCACTGTAATCAGAAATACACAAAGACCACAGCTGTCTATCAAAGGACTGGTGAGTAAATGCACATTATACATTTTAAGTTAAAATAAGATAATCAGTACAGTTCACCCTTGAACAACACAGGTCTGGTCCACTTTACATGCACTGTTTCTTCTATTTCTGCCACCACTCCCTCCTTTTCCTCCACCTACTCAATGTGAAGAAAATGAGGATGAAGGCCTAATGCTCTACTTCCACTTAGTGGTAAATGTATTTTCTCTTCCTTATGATTTTCTCAATAACATTTTGTTTAGTTTAATTTACTATAAGAATACAGTATGTAATACACATAACATACAAAATATGTGTTAACTGTTTACGTTATAAGGCTTTCAGTCAACAGCAGGCTATTAGTAGTTAAGTTTTGGGGGAGTCAAAAGTTATACTTGAATTTTCAACTGGGCAGGCGGTTGGTGCTCCTAACTCCCATGTTGT
Organism: Piliocolobus tephrosceles; assembly: GCF_002776525.5. NCBI lineage: Eukaryota > Metazoa > Chordata > Mammalia > Primates > Cercopithecidae > Piliocolobus > Piliocolobus tephrosceles. The sequence goes on along the minus strand of NC_045438.1, from coordinate 59,290,190 downwards.
TCAAGGGTTAGCTGTATTTCCTTTGCAATCTTCATTTTCGTCAATTCTTCAACCCTTGTCCTAAGCATCCTCCCATTGCTGGCACCAACTAAGCTGCACAGAAAGGCTTAGAAGGGCTTCATCTCCTTGAAACCACCCTTGCAAAATTATACCTGAGGAAATTATGACAGTGAAAGAAAGGAGACCTAACCAACTCCATCTTGCTTCTAACCTTTAAGCTGTCCTTGTTCATTCCTGGGCACAGGCTGGAACTAACTTTGGGAAAGAATTTGATGCATGGTTTGACTCTGAAACAAAACTGATAACAGCCCTTTCCTGAAAAGACCCCCTTCTTGCCTAGGGTCCAGTCTGCCTTTGCAGGACTAACAAAATAACTACAAGAAATTACAATTTAGGGGTCATGTAGCCTCTGGCTCCAAGAGTCTGAACCTCCCCAAATTGCTCCTGGTGACAACATCACTATTGTAAAACCTAAGATGAGTGATTAAGATATTTGCAGACCCTGCACTCCATGGACCCAGACCGGTAATCTGGCCCAACCAGTTCTGCCATCCCACCCAGGAACAGAAGACATTCAGAAAACCTCACTTCCACCCCCTAAGATTCCATCTGCAACCTGACCAATCAGCACTCCCCACTTCCCAAGCCCCTACCCGCCAAATTATCTTTAAAAACTCTGATCCCCAATCCCCGAATGCTTGGGGAGACTGATTGGAGCAATAAACTCAGGTCTCCTGCACAGCCAGCTCTGTGTGAATTACTCTTTCTCCATTGTAATTCCCCTGTCTTGATAAATCGATTCTGTCTAGGCAGCGGTCACGGTGAACCCACTGGGCAGCTGCATCATGAGGATTTGATAAGTGCACTGGAGTCAACAAGATAAAAGCAAGACATGCATATAGTTTTTAACTGTTAGGTTATGTTACCTGCATGGTCACATTACCTGTGGCAAATCTGTTTTACGTTAACATGGGCATGTGATACCCTACCTTGTTTTAACCTGATTGACTCTCTCAGCTGAGAGAGCCGGACAGACTCCATTTTGGTTTCTTTGACTGCAGCCCCTTGAACTCCCTCCCTTAAGGACATAACTGGTGCAAGCTGACTCAAAGCACATCCAGGAATGCACTTACTGATAAGATCCTAAGGCAAGCTGTACCAGTAGCTCCCAGGAATGTGCTCCGTTGATGGTACCCAAAGCGATTATTGCTTTGTGAGAGTTTAAGCCCCTGCACCTGGAACTATTTATTTTCCTGTAACTGTTTCTGTAACCACTTATCTTTTAATTTTTTGCCTGTTCTGTTTCTGTAAAAATTGCTTCAGCTAGACTCCCCCTCCCCTATTTAGACCAAGGTATAAAAAGAAATCTAGCCCGTTCTACGGGGCCTACAGAATTTCGAGCTCTAGCCATCTCTCGGTCACCGGCAATAAAGGACTCCTGAATTAGTCTCAGTGTGTGGTGTTCTCTCTACAACTTGCTCAGTTACAACAGGCAGACTCATACAAATGCCAACCAGTAAGAGATGGCACTGTTCTCGCCTTAATACGATCATGCAACTTAATCTACACAGCAAACTTAATTTATGAATGTTTATACTGACTACCAATAGATTGGATATTTGAAGATATTAAGAATTTATTCTGAATTTTTAAGTATAACAGGAATTACAGTTACTTAAGTCTATAGTTTTGGAGATACATATTAAAATACCTACCATGAAACGACATCTGGAATTTGCTTTCAAAAACGGAATTTTCCCCTGTTTTCAAAAAGGGGAAAACAGGGGAGGGGAGGCTAGAGGAAACAAAACAGGCCAGGATCACTGTGGAGGCAGGTGATGGGTACACAGGCGAGTGTCACTGTGCTGTTCCACTTTTGTCCATGTTTAAAGTTTTTATAAATAGAAAGTTAAAATAGAAAATATTGAATCACACCAAACCATTGAGATGATAGTTTAAAAAGCCACAGTGTAGTAAATTCTTATCATTTTATGTTGCCTCAGCATGCACTGTGAAGATAAGTAGGACCTTCTCAGAGCAGAAGCAGGGCTCTGTCACCCTGGACACAGCACAGGGTGCAGTTCTACACCTCCTCCCAGTTCCTCAACATGGCCAATCCAGAATCCTGCCTTAGACAACTTCCTCCTGGCGACCACCTCCCCATGGGAAAGCTACACACAGCCTACTTCACTGGCCCCCACCCTCACACCCCACATGGGCTGTGCAGTAACGGTGTGACCTCCTGGAACCAATTGAACCTCCCTGAGGGAAACCTGTTTGGACCCCACGAAGGCATTGGCCCATGAGTCTCTAGGTGGGTCTCTCTCACTCCCTTCACGATTCCTGACCTTCAAGCTCCCGGACCATCCTGTGTGTGACCTCCAGGCATGCTGTGTACTCCCAGGGTCTGCAGGTAATAAAATCTGTATTTCCATCTTGTGCCTCTCTTAATCATTGGGGGATGCTCTTCATCTTAAAGACCCTAAATTAAAACACACAGATGTGGAATTTTTTAGCACGAGTAATATGAAATTCCAGTGATATACTTCATATTAAAAATAATCACTTAATAGAACCAGGAAAGAATAAAGATTCATTGAATCTCCAAATTCTAAGCCAAGATGATGCTATTTCTTCTAAGCCCGTAAGAGCATTCTGACCCAGTTCTTGGGGTTCCAGCTGCTTTCTTCTACTGCTGCTCTCAAGACTGCTCGGGCTTCAGGAAGTTTACACTAGAAACCTGTAAACAGTGACCCTCATCGGAAGAGAAATGCACTGAGTACTCGCTGATCAGAAATGGTTTCATCAGCCAGAAATCTAGCAGTCTGAAAGTACTTTGCTTACGTCTAGGTGGCCACCAGTCGAGTGAACAGCGTGATAATGGTAACAGCCCAATGGTCTGATGGGCTGTCAGTATTCACTTTCAGTATATCAAGGAAACATAATTTGAAATTTTCTATCAGACAGAATCTCAAATTCAAGATATTAGAGGTTTTTAAAAATTTCTTTACAAATTTTTTTCTCCCAGCTGATGTGACTGGGGTATTCCTCATATAGAGAAGGATACTGTGTTAATCCCTCTGAAGCTCTCTTCCTGACTGACTTAAATGGAGCACAGGACTTTCCTAGTGTGGCTTTAATAAGATACAATCAATTAAGTTTTAAGAAGGGATAAAGTAAGGCTTAAATCTAGTATCAAAGCAAACTGAGTGTTAACTCCTGCAGTTAGCTTTGGCCAATAAAGGCAAGCTCAACTCTTAAAAGAAAAGGGCCAGGCGCGGTGGCTCAAGCCTGTAATCCCAGCACTTTGGGAGGCCGAGACGGGTGGATCACGAGGTCAGCAGATCGAGACCATCCTGGCTAACACGGTGAAACCCCGTCTCTACTAAAAAATACAAAAAATTAGCCAGGCGACGTGGCGGACGCTTGTAGTCCCAGCTACTCAGGAGGCTGAGGCAGGAGAATGGCATAAACCTGGGAGGCGGAGCTTGCAGTGAGCTGAGATCCGGCCACTGTACTCCAGCCTGGGCGGCAGAGTGAGACTCTGTCTCAAAAAAAAAAAAAAGAAAAAGAAAAGAAAGAAGTTGTAAAAGTCAGTCATTTTGGGTGTGGTAAAAACTCTCCAATGGTTTTACTGCCAAATAAATGTCAAAGCCCCTGTGGTCACCTGGGCCTCCCCGGCCCAGGGAGCAGTCCTTCTTCCCTGTGCTCCCTCAGCTCCAGCCTCACTGTGCAAGCACCAGCCTGAGGGTCTGCTCTTTCCTGAGATCCAAAGACACCCCCACCTTCCCTCAGGTGTCTACCTGAGTGTCACTTTCCCAGTGAGGCTTTCTTGTTTTTTTCACCTGCTTTCAGAACTCTAGTGAAACCATGAAACAACTGGAGGGGATAGGAGAATCCAAACAGCTCTGTATCACATTAAGAAGCTCTGAGTTTTGCAGAGATTCGTGCCCCAATACTGTGCACAACCAGCAAGGTGGTTCCCATGCCCTCAAGTAGCGCAGCAATGAAGTGGTGGAGAGAGCTACTAAACTGCGGGGCAGCAGGAAAGGCCGAGAGAGGAGACTGGAGGGCAAGATGGGGTCCTACCTCCAAGGTCATGGCACTAGGTTACCATCCCCACCCTCAAATTATGCTTAACCCTGGGCAAGAGGCGGCGGCCTGGGAACTAATTATAAGTCTGCTTCCCTAGCAGGACGGAGATGTAATTTGTTGGAAATTATTACAGAAAAGTAAAATTACAATTTTCCCCTCCTTGGACTGTGCAATGGAATTCACATCTGAATCTATTCAATTACTTGTATTTTACAGATGAGGACACTGAAGCATTAAGTAACTTTCCAAAGTAATATATTAATAACTGGACTGGGATTTGAACCCAGGCTCCTAATCTCTATGCTATACCACCACCATTACATGAAAATACATACGCTTCATAATCAGGTAGAACTAATTTTATTCATTCATTGCATCTCTAATAAAAGACACAATTTCTCTTTTACTCTAAATATAAAATTCAAGAGAAACAAAACATAAGGGAAAGCGGCTTTTATATAATAGCTATAAAGAATCACAGAGGAATCCCAATGACCTCAACATTAATTCATTACATATACACACCCCACACACAAATAACAGTAATTATACACAAGGACAATTCATTGATACCTAACACCAAAACGGTACTATGAAGTCCAGTGTTTTTAAGTAAACCTGTATTTTATTAACTGGATCTATATACATTTTAAATAGCTGAAGATCCCTGATAATTCACCAGCTGGGAATCTCTTCTCTAGAATAAGCTCTGGGTATTGCAAACCAGGTAAACAAAACATACCAAACAACAGCTTACCTGGAAATCAAAAGGAACAGATCCATCTTAACCATTTCAAGATGCTATGTCCTCGGCCACAAACGATTCAGAACAAGCCTGGGCACAGAAAGACTACTTGCCTCGAACGTTCACTGGTTCCTAAGAGTGGCTTAGTGTAACTAGTCCCAGATAAAATTTTAGAGCACAACCAGGGAAACTGGACATTTATAATTCTCTAAAATGCACTTTCTGTCCAACAAGGTCAGTCACTAAAATAGGAGCTCTTTAAATGAGACCTCGAACTAAACATGCCTTCAAGTATTTAACGCCATTCCCTAGAGAAATGATCTTCTTCTACACCATGAATAATATAATGTCAGAATATTTAACTAGCACTTCTACATAAAATTTTCACACTATGGCCTCTTTATTGATATAAATTTATTTTTACTCTTACGTTTCCAATGGCTAAATGGAGGGAAAAAGGTTAGAGGGTCTATTTCTGACTCCAAATACTGAGCTGTCTCACTGTACACTATGTACATATACTTCTACCATAGCAACGGTACACCTAATTGAAGATATCTAAGTGTCTGTGTTCTCCATTAGACTGTAAATTCTTTGGATAGAAAAATGTATATGCATTTTCACTTACAGTGTATATTCTGGAGAGAGACTGAATGAAAAAACAAAACAAAACAAAACAAAACAAAACACCCATGGCTGAGTGCAGTAGTTCATGCCTGTAACCCTAGCACTTTGGGAGGCCAAGGTGGGCAGATTGCTTGAGCCCAGGAGTTCAAGACCAGCCTGGGCAACATGGCAAAACACTATCGCTATAAAAAATACAAAAATTAGCCAAGTATGGTGATGCATGCCTGTAGTCCCAGCTCCTCGGGAGGCTGAGGTGGAAGGACTGTTTGAGCCCGGGAAGTTGGGGCCGCAGGGAGCTGCCACTGTACTCCAAGCCTGGGCAACAGGGTGAGGTTCTGCCTCAAAAAAACAAACAAAATTTGATTTTTGGTAGCAATGTAGCATACTTAATATTTCTGTCAATATCCCTTGATGTTCATGCATAATAATATTCTAATGTTAACCACAGCCAGTAACAATTACAAGTGTTCCTTCCATAATTCATGGTACAGCATATGCTGTTCACAGATCCCACAAGAAACAGAACAGTACAGTTCAGTTGCCACCTTGTTCAAATGCCAACAAGGGCTTCACGATCTGCTGCCCTTCTCTTGTTTAGACACTCGTTACTTCTTACTGATTCTACAGAGGCAGGTCATATGAACACAGACAGCATGCCCATGCCTTCATGCATATGGGTCCTATCATAATGCATGGGTTGATCTGATTATTCAGAGGTAGATTTATCTAGTTTGGGGGCTATACCCATTCTTTTTTCTGGCTTTGACAAACATTTGTTTCTTTACTTCTTTAAAGCTTCTAAGTGGGCAAACAGGAAAAATGAAGCCGCTGAAATTCAAATTCATCAAAATTACGTATGGGTACTTATGACACAAATAACATTAAAAACTGGATTTACACAAAGGCATGTATTATCTGACTCAAAATAATTTAAGAACAGGATTCTTTCAGATAGCAATCTCTCCTAGTGAATTAAAAGTTATTTTCATTATATAATCACGGTAGGAACACACTATGCAATGCAAATAAATCCGGACTGATTACTCTTTTAATAACACACAAAACTGTATCGCATGTTTTCTGGCTAACTTAAAAAGCAATAGGAAGAGTAGTAACCAGCCTCCACAGTAATCTGAGATTCTAACGGTGTTGAGACATTTTGCATATAATACCAATGATAAATCAAAAGAACTGAAAAGTTACTGACAACACTACAAGTTGGTGAGAAACTAAATAGCTTCTGAGAATATTTTACTGATCTTTGATTTTCTGCATCATTTGAACCCAGTTAGATAAAAGAATCCTTTAAGCAAGACACAAGTGTTCGCTGCACCCAGCATGCTAGGGCAGCCACCCATTTTACAGCTTCACAGATCTTAGGGACCAGCCAAGGACAGAACCCAAGTTCTTTTATTTTTCCATCCCTCACAATAGTGGTTCTGAAAGTTAGGTCCCTAGACCAGCAGCATCAGCATCTCCTGGGAACTGGTAGAAATGTGTATTCTCAGCCCCACCCCAGACCTCCTGAATCAGAAACTCTGTTTGATTGAAAAAGCTCCCCGGGTTGGCGACTGTGATGCAGCTAGTTAGAGTACCACAGCTCTACCATGAATTCCTAACCCTTAGGAAATATCATCACTTGTAAAATACTGATGGGCTTTAGTTCAATTTCTCTCTCAGATGGAAGCTTATTACCATTGCCGCATCTTTCTGTATAGCAGAGTCCTAATGAATCAGAGAAGAGGGGAGTTTTAAAAAAAATTTTAATACTTGTAGCATTTTAGAGAATCACCATCTATCACTTTCATAATGAAAATGACAGAATGTGCACAAGATGTTTCCACTTATCAAAAAGGGGAATGGCTGTAATTCCAGCACTTTGGGAGGCTGAGGCAGGAGGAATGTTTGAGCCCAGAAGTTCAAGACCAGCCTGGGCACATAGAGAGACCCTGTCTCTACAACAACAACAACAACAAAAAATTAAAAATTAGCTGGCTCTGGTGGCATGTGCCGGTAGTCCCAGCTACCCGGGAGGCTGAGGCAGAAGGATTGTTTGAGCCTGGGAGGTCGAGGCTGCTGTGAGCCCAGATCACGCCACGGCACTCCAGCCTGAGCCAACAGAGTGAGACCCTTCTCAACAAAAATAAAAAATAAAAAAGAAACGGCTAGGCATGGTGGGGCATGCCTGTGGTCCCAGATTGTATCAGTCTGTTTCCACACTATAAAGAACTGCCCAAGACTGGGTAATTGATAAAGGAGAGAGGTTTAATTGACTCACAGTTCAGCATGGCTAGGGAGGCCTCATGAAACTTACAATCACGATGGAAAGTGAAGGGGAAGCAAGGCACCTTCTTCACAAGGTGGCAGGAAGGAGGAGTACTGAGTTAAGGTGGAAGAACCCCTTATAAAACCATCAGCTCCGTCAGCATGGGGGAAATCGTCCCTATGATTCAATTACCTCCACCTGGTCTCTCCCCGACACTTGGAGATTACAGCTATTACAATTCAAGATGAGATGTGGGTGGGGACATGAAGCCTAACCATATTACAGATACTCAGGAGGCTGAGGCGGGAGGACTGCTTCTCTGTGGGAGTTCAAGGTTTCAGTGAGCCATGTTTGCACCACTGGACTCCAGCCTGGGCAACAGAGCAAGACTCTATTTAAGAAAAAAAAAAAAAGAAAAAGAAGGAAGAAAATGGGTTTTAAAAGGCTGAAAACTTTGCTTTTGGTCATTATATGGTAACTGAACTCTAATAGAAGTAAATATTAGAATATTTTTTAAATCTTGGCTGGGTGTGGTGGCTCATGCCTGTAATCCCAGCACTTTGGGAGGCCGAGGCAGGCAGATCACTTGGTGTCAGGAGTTTGAAACCGGGCTGACCAACATGGTGAAACCCCGTCTCTACTAAAAATACACAAATTAGCCGAGCGTGGTGGCACACATCTGTAATCCCAGCTACCTGGGAGGCTGAGGCAGGAGAACTGCTTGAACCCAGGAGGTGGAGGTTGCAGTGAGCTGAGATTGTGCCACTGCACTCCAGCCTGGGTGACAAAGTAAGACTCTGCCTCAAAAATAAAATTAAACTGGCCGGGCGCAGTGGCTCAAGCCTGTAATCCCAGCACTTTGGGAGGCCGAGATGGGCAGATCACAAGGTCAGGAGATCGCGACCATCCTGGCTAACACGGTGAAACCCCGTCTCCACTAAAAAATACAAAAAAACTAGCCGGGCAAGGTGGCGGGCGCCTGTAATCCCAGCTACTTGGGAGGCTGAGGCAGAAGAATGGCATAAACCCGGGAGGTGGAGCTTGCAGTGAGCTGATATCCGGCCACTGCACTCTAGCCTGGGCGACAGAGCGAGACTCTGTCTCAAAAAATAAATAAATAAAAATAAAAAAATTTAATTTAATTTAATTTAAAATCTCTATACTTTTTGATATCATCTTGGCTTTAGATGATTCAGACAGCTCAATCTATTGTAACCACAGATCTCAGTAACCTAATTGCTATTTATTTCCTAGGGTTTTGGAGTTTTTAGGGGTTGTGAGGATGTTAAATATGCTTTACATACTGTCGGAATTGCATCAGACTAATCTGGTTCAACTTATACGTAACAAAGTTATGAGTTGCTTTTCAGTTGGCATGGATCCCAGGTTGAAGGTCACATCACCAGAGCATGCCCAAAACTAAGTGTGCAACCATGGACAGAATCCATGTGCTCAGATGGGCACTTGGAATGGAATGGGCATGAGGAATGTGCACTGAATTAAGAAGTGGACACCAGGCCGGGTGCGGTGGCTCAAGCCTGTAATCCCAGCACTTTGGGAGGCCGAGATGGGCAGATCACGAGGTCAGCAGATCGAAATCATCCTGGCTAACATGGTGAAACCCCGTCTCTACTAAAAAATACGAAAAAACTAGCCGGGCAAGGTGGCGGGTGCCTGTAGTCCCAGCTACTCGGGAGGGTGAGGCAGGAGAATGGCGTAAACCTGGGAGGTGGAGCTTGCAGTGAGCTGAGATCCCGCCACTGCACTCCAAGCTGGGTGACAGAGCGAGACTCTGTCTCAAAAAAAAAAAAAAAGAAGTGGACACCAACAGTTTGGGAGGCTGTAATCCCAATACTTTGGGAGGCTGACACGGGAGGATCGTTTGAGCCTAGGAGTTGGAGACCAACCTGGGGAACGTGGCGAGACCTCAATTCTACTAAAGAAAAAAAATTATTTTTAATTGACTGGGAGTGGGGGTAGGTGACACACAGCTGTAGTCCAAGCTACTTGTGAGGCTGAGGTGGGAGAATCACTTAAGCCCAGGAGTTCAAGGCTGCAGTGAGTTATTATCATGCCACTGCACTCCAGCCTGAGCGACAGAATGAGACCCTGTCTCTCCAAAAAAAAAAAAAAAAAAAAAATTAGCCAGGTGTGCTGGCACACACTGTGGTGCCAGCTTACTCAGGATGTTGAGGTGAGAGGATCACTGGAGCCCAGGAGGTTGAACTGCAGTCAGCGGAGGTTGCACCACTGCACTTCAGCCTGGGCAACAGAGGGAGACCCTGTTTCAAAAAAAAAAAAGAAGAAGAAGAAAAAAAAAGTGGACACCACATGGCAGGATCCAAAATCCAATTAGATCAAGCCCTGGTGTCACCCCATGGCAGGATCTAGTCAGATCATGCCTCCAGCATCACCCCATTGCAAGATCCAATCAGATCATGCCTCATTACCTTCTTTGTTTTTTTTTTTTTTTTTTTTTTTTTTGAGACAGAGTCTCGCTCTGTCACCCGGGCTGGAGTGCAGTGGCCGGATCTCAGCTCACTGCAAGCTCCGCCTCCCAGGTTTACGCCATTCTCCTGCCTCAGCCTCCCGAGTAGCTGGGACTACAGGCGCCCATCACCTTGCCCGGCTAGTTTTTTGTATTTTTTTTAGTAGAGACGGGGTTTCACCATGTTAGCCAGGATGGTCTCGATCTGCTGACCTCGTGATCCGCCCATCTCGGCCTCCCAAAATGCTGGGATTACAGGCTTGAGCCACCGCGCCCGGCCGCCTCATTACCTTCTAAGTACAAAACCTGACCTAGCCCCCAGCGTGGAGAGAGACAGACTTAAGTCCAACTCCTGTCTCCTTGCTCAGCTGTCTGGCAATAAGCCTTTCTCACTACAAAAACCTGGTGCTTCAGTGTTTGGCTTTCCACTACATGGGCAAATGGACCCAGTTCAGTTCGGCAGTACTGGTAGACAGTCACAGGACAAAGTAAATGTGATACATCAACAAAACAGCTGTAAAATCGTATTATTCAACTCTTGACTCTAAAATCTGAGTCATGGTTTAGGAAGGTGGGAGAAGTAGAATGCTGGAAACCCTGCCTAACCACAAAGAATTAGCCACCCTGCCTCTTCTAAGCTCCTGAGGGAGAAGGTGCGCGTGGTGGCAGGTAAAATTACCAATGTATTTATGAAACAACAATTTGTAACACCTTCAGATTCAGTGCTAGTTGTTCAGTAAGTTTTCAGTTAGTTTTTAAAGTTACTTTTAAAATACAACTTTTTTCCCTTGGAAGAAGAAAATTTCCTTAAGTACCATACTTAAGAAAATTACAAAATAATATTTGTAGTCCTGAATGCATTAGCATTCTTCTATTGAAGTGCCCTTACTATGTGTAAGCATTCAAAATTTTTTCCAACCTAGGACAAGTTGAAACAAATTAACAGAAGGTATAGAAGTTTGGGAATCTGCTTTAGAGGCCTAATGACAGTACGTTTTTAATTTTTTTAAAAAAATCTTCTTTCCCTTGTTACAAAAGCAGCAAATACTCATTACTTAAAATCTAGAGACTATAAAACAAGCTAAAACATAAAAAAACTTCTTAATGTGCAGCCACTATGCAATAGGCAACTATTATACATCCGTCTACATTTTCAAGCCTTTTACTGTGAATTTAAATTAGGAAATACATTTAAACTCGCACATTTTAAATATGCCAATTCATTAATATCTGAATGTCAACTGTCCTAGGGAGGATCCAAATCTTTACTCCCAGCATCCAAGTGGCACAAAATAGCTACTGAAATGTCTGCTGAACTGAATATCTGGGATCTGACAAGACAAAGTCTGGACTTGCAGACTGTGGAGCTGTACTATGGAAGTATTTTTAAAGCAACTGAAGTGATAGAATAAGGGTTAAAACTCACTCAAAGTACTAAGTAACAGACTGATATGGTTTGGCTGTGTACCCCCATATCTCACCTTGTAGTTCCCATAATCCCCACATGTTGTGGGAGGCACCTGGTGGGGGTAACTGAATCATGGGGGCAGTTACCCCCATGCTGTTCTCATGAATTCTCACAAGATCTGATGGTTTCATAAGGGAGTTTTCTCCCTTTTGCTTGGCACTTCTTCCTGCTGCCATGTGAAGAAGGACATGTTTGCTTCCCCTTCCACCATGATCGTAAGCTTCCTGAGGCCTCTCCAGCCCTGTGGAACTGTGAGTCAATTAGACTTCTTTTCTTTATAAATTACCCAGCCTCGGGTATTTCTTCATAGCAGTATGAGAACAGACTAATACACAGATATTTCAAAACTTGGGTCCTCTGAAATCCTCTGGGCTTGAGAAACTGTGCCAGGAGCCTGCACTGTGCCCCTGCAGACAGCCTGCCCTCCTTCAGGACACTGTGCCCTTTGAGTACAAGGACAGGCCTTTCATACTGACATCCCAGAGGACCTGGCACATCTGAAGTTCAAATGAATGAGCTGTGGATGACAATGGGTAATAGGTAACAGAATGAAGCTGCATTTCCCCCTCTTTAACTTATCCCTGAAGTATCTGACTTAATTGAACAATCACAAATCTGTGATTTCTGAGTACTGTCCCTGTGGGTAATACTACCATATGACTCGATTTTCAGATACTAAAAATAACTTAGAAAAATTGAGTCACACTGAATAGCATCCTTAAACACTGCATTTACAATGCCTAGAAATTAATAAGGAGTTTATTACATGCTTTTAATAGTCAAAAGAAAAATGACAAAGAAATATCATTGGAAAGTTTTGAAATGACCAGTTTGACAGCTTGACTGAAGGTTTGGTTTCAACCAAAATGCTTAAGAACTTTTTCACCTTTCCCCTCTGCAAAGATCAGACTAACACTTTCATGCACATATTCCACTCCCTTCACTTGACAGTCTGTTACAAAGATGATCTGACTTGGATTTTGTTCCAGCAACTAGAGCAAGCTAATACCTGAGCCACTGCCAGACTGAAACAACTGAAGTGCTGAATAAAGTACTAAACGCAAAAGATACAAAACTAATAAACACCTTTTGAAACATGCTGCTGAGTTAGCTGGAAAGGAAAGGCTCCAGGAAAGGCTCCAGAGAGGCCACAAAGGAAGTGAAAGCAGAAACCCTGGGAGAACACATGTGCTGAGGCAGGATTTCCTGCTAGGAGACTCCACAAACCCGGGAGCCTGGCTCTGTGCTCTGGGGACTGTGTGGGGACAGGGAAGGCAACACACAAAGTCTCCTGTATTAAGCTACAAGCTGGGACTCCAAAAGGACCTCAGCATAAGGGTAAAGAGGAAAACCTGTGTGCAAGGAAATGTCTCATCATCGACACAGAGTAGTGGGAATGAGGAAAATTTCTCCTGAGATGCCAGGTCCATCTTTATTCTGCCCAGTATGGCTGAGAAAACGTTAAGCCAGGAATTAAAGATATAGTGACCCCAAGGATGTAATGTCCCCAGGAGACTGGTATCAGCACACACAGATCCTCCCTAGAAGGATACAACCTCAATCTAGGTAACAGAATTCCCTCAGATGAAGTTCCAAGGAAAACAAGCAACTCAAGGAAAAATCAAAATAAATCACAAAACACACAAGAAAACAAAGCACCATGAGTGAGAATGTGCAGAAATGGATGGCTTGAATCAGACTCCTGAGATTAGGACATAAAACCATTAATGTTTCTACATGCTTAAGAGAAGCTTAAAAACATAAGCAAAGAACAAGAAACTATAATGAATGATAAGCAGATTTGAAATAGAACCAAATACAATTTCTAAAAATAGAGGATAAACGAAACTGAAAATAGAACCAAATACAATTTCTAAAAATAGAGGATAAACGAAACTGAAAATTAAATGGATGAATAAAAGAGCACATTTGGCCTGACTGAGGAAAGAATAGTGAACGGAAGGTAAGAACAAAAGAAATTATCTAGAATGAAGCACAAAGAAAACATGACAGGTTGAGAGATGGGAAGTTAGATTTCCACTGGTCCTTTTCATGCTACTAGAGTTCCAGAAAGAAAGAATGGAGAAAAGGCAATTTTCATGAATAACCACTGAGAATTTTCTAGAGCTGCACTCTCCTATAAAGTAGCCATTAGCCACATGTGGCTACTGAAATTAAAATTTAAACACAGTTCCTCAGTCACACTAACCACATTTCAAGTTCTTGTTAGCCACAAGTGGCAGACAGTTACCATATGGACGGCCCAGATGTAGAACATTATCATACAGAGTCTACTGAACAGCACAGTTCTAGAACTAATGTAGCACCCTTCATCAGATCCAAGATACCCAGGAAAACCCAAGCTGTGTAACCAAAATCCACACATGGACACAGTACAGTGAAGCTGCAAAATACTAAAACACAGAGAAAGTCTTAACAGCCAGTGAGGAGTCACACCACCGACAAAGGAACAATAATTAGATAACTGGCTTCCTAGCAGCAAATGTCAAAGCCAATAGAAAACAAAGAAAGAATACCTTCATTGTACTGGGAGAAAATGCTGTCAACCTAAAACTCTTTCAAGACCAGGGTAATTTTCATACCCAAGAGACACATAAAAGATTTACCAACAACATACCGTCTCAATGGAAATTCCAATTTCCATGGAATTGGAAGGAAAATTATCTCAAGACAAGACTGAAATGTAAGAAGAAACAGTAAGCAAAGACAGTACAATATGATTAAATCAAAAACATTTAACTGTATAAAAATGAAAATAATGTCCAATTTGTAATGAAAAAGATATAACTAAAACACCAGGCAATGATTGATCATATTCAGGGAGATGATTGGAGTTACATAATCTTATGTCATTTTGTAATTCAGGAAAAGGCTAATGATATTAAGTAGTTTCAGACTTTAACTTAATGTTAACATGCTTATGATAACCACTGGAAAAAAGAAATGTATAACACAAACCTTCCACAAAGTTGGGAGTGGGCTCCTACAATCTATAAGATGGTAGACAGAAATCCAAATACACCAGTAAACACAATGCTGTACAGGAAGGCAACAAGATCAGACTGCATAAAAAGGTAAAATTCAGCTATTGGCTTTTATGTATTTGGGAAATATTTACCAAAAGCTAGTGAAATCACATTAACATTAGAAACATAGTCTTTAAGAAAAAATGCATTACTAGAGATAAAGAGGTTCACTTCATAATGATAAAAACTTCAATTCACCTAGAAAATAACACTAATTCTAAATGTAGAGAAAATTTTTTAATTCACCATTTTAACATCTCCATCAAGTAGACAGAGGATCAGTTAGATACAACAGATCAATTAGAGAAACACAATTAGTAAGGATATAGCTATGAACAGCACAGTAAGTCTAATGGACATACAGCATACAGAATAGACACACACATCAATAATATATATACTCTTTTTGTCCACAGGTGAAACATAAAAGCTGACTGTATGCTGGGTATAAAGTTAGCCTCAACAAATTTCCAGGTACAGTACTGATTTTAATCAGGCTCCCTGATCACAATGCAATCGAGTTAGAAATCACCAACAAGAAGGAGAAAAACCCAATACATTTGGAAATTAAAGACGCCTCTGACAACTCATAGGTTAAAGACAACTTTTCAAAGTCTCAGAAATATGAAGCTTGTCCCAATTGTCTTAAAACATGAGGCAATTTCTCATGTAATCATTAGTAAAACTGATTATGTTTTAAAAAATATAATTGCCAATACCTAAGGTGCAGATGTAAATTTTGTCTTGTACCTGTATACACTTTTAACAAATACACGAAAACACATAATTAAAAGAACAAAAGCTTACAGTCAGGGATTAATAGTTTTCTACTTCAATAATCGAGTCATTTATCTCACTAGATTATCTTTTTGCTCTTTTAAACTGGTCATTGAAGATACGAAAGTGAGCAAACACACAGTCTCAGCTTCTTGAGGCTGACAGCATTCAGTGGAGACAGCCATCAATTATAGAAACAAATATAAAACGGCAGTCAGGTGTGTAATGTGACCCTGAAACAGGGGCGGGGACATCAGGAAAGGCTTCCCCAGAGAAGTGATGCTTAGACACATTAAGACCTAATATGTGACCGAGCGCAGTGTCTCACACCTATAATCCCAATACTTTGCGCGGCTGAGGAGGGAGGATCACCTCAGCTCAGGATACATGGTGAAACCCCATCTCTACAAAAAATATAAAAAGTAGCTGGGCATGGTGGCGCACACCTGTAGTCCCAGCTACTTGGGAGATTGAGGTGGAAGGATCACTTGAGCCAGGGAAGTCGAGACTGCAGTGAGCCGTGTTCGTGCCACTGCACTCCAGTCTGGATGACAAAGGGAGACTTCATAATAATAATAATAATAATAATAAAAACTTAACATCTAAAAACAAAGTACCTAGGGAAGGACAAGGGAGAACAGCATTCCAGAAAAGAAACAGTAGTACTGCAAAGCTACAAAGTTTTAAGTAAGCAATTAAAGTAAAACTATAATTTAATTTTTAGATGGTCAATACAAAAACAAGGCACAGTAGAAAACTGCAACATTTTTATGCTTTCTAATCTATTCCTTCTTTAATGAGACATGTTCATCTTTCTACTGTCACAGAACTTTTCTTTGACTATACAAATACTGCACAAACACTCTACTTAAGACACACAGAAAATACTACTGCTATACAAAGTTAAATGGTTAGCATTTTCCAGACATTTTAAACACCATAAAAATCAACTTTAATCCTTAAGAACTGTTAGAAAGATATTTCTATTCTAGTCTTCAAATACAGAGGTTTCTGCTCTGGAGAGGCCACAAAGTGTGCCTTCTAAATTGTTCTCACTAACCTATACATGGAATAAACAGCCTTAAGCAATTCATTTATTCCCTACCATTATTTTTAACATTCCATACCCACTGAATTTAACCAGACAAGCTATGTAACATGTGTATAACTTTAAGTATTGGAACTGAGGAGTTAAAAAAAAAAAAAAAAAAGCAACAAGAACTCCTAGAATCTTATTATAACTAGTCTAAAGGTGACTATGTAAGCACAAAAGGATCCAAATTAGTGACTGAAGGTTAACTTTGACATGGCAATTACAGCTAAATTATATAGATATGGATTAACCTCCACTAACAACTTTCTTCATGTCCTCTTTGACAGACCTTGAAAAAAAATTCTTCATTTCTTTCCTAGGACTTGATCTTTTAAATAAAACGTGATGACTGACAATATATTTATTGTATATTTTGTATTTATTGTATATATTGTATATATAATATATATATAAATATAACCTATAATATAAACAGGTTATATTTTGGCTAGGTCAAAATATAACCTTCGGAGGCTTCCAATAAAGATCAAGACTAAAATGCTCTGCAGGTTTTGTATTAATATTTGTAAAATAAGACTTGATTGCACTGAGTGAGTGCATACACTTAAACTGAATGTAGCATTCTACTAAGTAAGGATTAGAAATAGAAAACAGATAATCCCCTTAAAATGTGCAGTTACTGATTAACTTTCTTTTTTTTTTTTTTTTTTTTTGAGACAGAGTCTCACTCTGTCGCCCAGGTTAGAGTGCAGTGGTGCGATCTTGGCTCACTGCAAGCTCCGCCTCCCGGGTTCACACCATTCTCCTGCCTCGGTCTCCCAAGTAGCTAGGACTACAGGCGACCACCACCACGCCCGGCTAATTTTTTTTTTCTTTTTTTGGATTTTTAGTAGAGACGGAGTTTCACCGTGTTAGCCAGGATTGTCTCGATCTCCTGACCTCGTGATCCGCCTGCCTCGGTCTCCCAAAGTGCTGGGATTACAGGTGTGAGCCACCGACCACACCTGGCCCTGATTCACTTTCCTTAGCAGTGAAGGACTGTTCAACTAAACTACTTCTTCTAAAAGATAATTTCCTTTTCTATTGTAAAATATACTAGTGGAGTTTTTAAAAATGCCGATAGTTCAGTGATAACCACATCCTTAAGAAAATGCCTAAGAACAAACAAGAAAATTGCATCTGAAGATACTATAGCCAAGTTTCTGGTAAATCCAAAGGGAAACGAACATCCCCTAAAATATCCAGATACTGAACTTACTTTTCATCACTTAATACTTACAGCAACAGCCTGAGTGCCACTGGAGCCTACATTTTTATTAAAAGTTAGTCATTACTACTAAGCACATTCTCCCCACCCTTTGAAGAAGACGAAGAAAAAAAAACAGAACTACTCAGGTGTGGGGAAGGGGTGTGTATATGGGGGAAGGGAAGAAAGTAGCAACTTGCCTCTCTGGGGACAATTAAAAAATGAGACTTTGGTTTGACCCAAGTATCACCAGGATGTCAGAAAACTAAGGAAGGGTCTTCTTCTAATAACTGCTTCATTGCTCTTCTTTTTCTTAAAATGGAAATGGTCTGTCACAATGTAGACATGGAAATGAGCACCATGTGGAACAGTGATTAGACAGCAAAAGAAACTAACAGAACTACTGGAATTTGCCTTCGGAGTGGTGTAGATAACGAAGTAGGAAGTGCTTATGCATGCTTTAAGGCTCGTGTTTAAGCAAAGACACATGCAATTCAAGATTAATATACAAGAACCACTTTTTAATTTTTTGGAAAAAAAATTAAGTTCAGGCTTAACTATGAAATAAAAATTTCACTACGTATACCTGCACTAGTTGCTAAACTGCATTACACTTAAAGGACAGTACAGGTAACATGCCTCAGTAGACCAGAGTGTAAAAACACACAGACCACCACTGGACAGATCTCTACGTCATACACCACCTTGTTTTTTTTTTTTTTTTTCAAACGGAGTCTCGCTCTGTCGCCCAGGCCAGAGGGCAGTGACGCGATCTTGGCTCACTGCAACCTCCGGCTTCCGGGTTCAAGCGATTCTCCTGCCTCAGCCTCCCGGAGCAGCTGGGGCTACAGGCGCGCGCCACCACGCCCATCTAATTTCTGTATTTTTAGTAGAGACGGGGTTTCACCACGTTGGCCAGGCTGGTCTGGAGCTCCCGACCTCAGGTGAACCGCCCACCGCGGCCTCCCAAAGTGCTGGAATTACAGGTGGGAGTGAGCCACCGCGCCCAGCCTATAAACCGCTTTTAAGGTTGCAAGATGAGCGTGTACTAGGATGTGTAACTGGTAATTTCTGGAGTGTCTGGCAACAAACCTCAAAATCAAATTTCCTTAGAAATCCTTGGCCTAAGTTTTATTTTTAAAAATGTCAACACAAAATTAATAAGTTCAAAAGGTGGCAAGTTCTATCACATTAATAAAACCAAAGCACAGCACAGGCAATAATATATTAACAAGAAGGTAATTATTTCAGTAACAGCAGCAACAGGTTCCCTGGAGGAGAATCCCCACTTCTCTATAAACAGTGCACCTAGATGGACTCAGAGCACAAAATTTACCACAGGACATCTAGCAGACCGAAGTCAAGCAATGCTGATCTTTTAAAGAAATTTCACATTTCTTACCATTTCCTACCTTAACACTCCACCAAAAAAAGCAAATACCTATCGAAATATAAAAAATAACGTTTCTAGCAACCCAAAAGTAGCTCAGAGGTCTCAAAAACAAACAGGGAAAGGGGTGCTGATGCTAATAAAGTGACACTACAAAAACTAAATGCAAAAGTAAACCTACTCCTCACAGCGTATCACAGATCAGTTAATGGTTCAGGTAAAGAGCCTCCTCCCCCAGGTCCTCCTTCCGCGACCATGACTCCCCAGTGACTATTTTACACCAAGTAACTACTGAAAACGCCCAAGGAAAAGGAGTGGGGGAGGGTGGCTTTTGAAGATTCAGGTAGCAAAGAGTGACTGCTAATTTCATAAACAATAATGCAAAACAAGCAAACCACCGCTCCTAGCCAATTACCAAGCAGGAGTCAAAGTTCCACCACGTAATTCGGGCCTGGGCCTTTTTTAGGCAAACACGTAATCGAAAGCACAGTCATTTCCCTCTTGATATTTTATTCATGCCGGCAATGCCATTCACACTGAGAATGTAGCAAAACAAAAGAAAAAAATAACAGCAGCGAAGGCAGAGGGGCGCGGGGCGTCCCAGCCTCCGTCCCTCTCTGGCTGTGAGCTCCCGCAGGCCGGGACGGGAAGCGCAGCGTCCTCTCGGCTGAGGTCTCGACTCCCACCCGCCCCGCGGGGCCGAGGGTCCCCTGGGCTGCAGCGGGAGGGGACGTGGGGGCGGCAGGGACGCCGGACGCCGCGGGGACACCGGACGCCACTGAGCGCCTGTCGCCTCGGGGGTCTCCCCGGGCTGCGGGAAGTTTCCGTCCCGCTCTCGCGGCCCCTCCCGGCGAGCCCGCCGCAGCCCACGCTCAGGTGCAA
This sequence comes from Piliocolobus tephrosceles, assembly GCF_002776525.5. NCBI lineage: Eukaryota > Metazoa > Chordata > Mammalia > Primates > Cercopithecidae > Piliocolobus > Piliocolobus tephrosceles. The sequence continues at coordinate 59,270,105 of NC_045438.1, read as the reverse complement.
ACTTCCCAAACCTCGCTGCGCCGTGGGTCCCAACCCGCGCCCAGACCCGACGCCTTCCCCCGGCGCGATCCCGGCCGTCTGCACGGCCCGCCGCACCCATGCCCAAAAGGGACTGGCTGGGCCGCTGACCCGCCCGGGGACCCCACCGAGGACGCGGAGTGGCCCCTCGGCCGCCTCCAGCCCCAACCCTCCCCGCGGCCCCGGCCCCGACCGTCCCCGCGCCGCCGCGGGCCTGAGCAACCGGCCGGGCCTGCGCCGCGCGCCCCTCACCTTGGTGGCCATGGCGGGCGGGTCCCCCGGCCCGGGACGGCCGGCTTGTCTCCTGCGCCGCGGATGGTGATTCTGAGCCGCGCGGGCGAAGGCAAGGGCGAGGGCGGCGGCTCCGGCTGGGCCCCGGCGCGGCGGCCGCTCCTCCGCCTCGGCCCCGAGTCTCGACGCTCAGGCCCAGCCGCTGGGCGCTCGGCTACTCCCGCGCCGCCCGCTCCTGCAGTTCCTGAAAGTCCCCGGCTGCGCGGCCCCCGCCCCTGCCGGCCGAGCCTCCCATTTACCGCGGCGCGCGCGGCGCCCGGCGGAAGCGCGCCCTGGGCCCTCGGCCGCGGCCCGGCCTCCTCGCCTCCTGGCCGCCCCCGCGCTGCGCCGCGCCGCGCCGCCGCCCCGGGCAGTCGCTGCCGCCTCCAGGCGCCCTTGGTCGAGGATGGGGACTGCGTCCCCCGCGGCGGCGGGATCCGGACAGGCGCCCCGGGCCATGGCCCGCACCCTGCATGGCCCTTCCACGGGCAGCGCTCCGCGGCCCGCAGAGCCGCTCGTGGGAGCCGAACCTGACTCCGGTTCACGCTCGGCCAGCGCCGCACGCTGTGGCTCGGGGCTTTCCGTGCATGAGGCGGGAGGGGGGGGGGGGGGGGCAGGAACTCTCGACGCTCCCGGCAGACAGGAGCCCCGCAACCTCGCTGTCTTTTCCCCACGCCGGGGGTGTTGCGGGGTCGCCGTGCCCTTGGCCGAGTACCTTGAGTGCCACGTAAACAGCCGGCAAGGAACGGAGCAATGGCTTCCTGGGCCTCTTCCTCCTGCCCGGAGGCTCCCTCAGGCCGGGGTCCTGGCTTGGAGCCCCTGGGACAGGACGGTGGGGGGTTCTTTTTGTGACGTCCAGTTAACCTCATTCTGGAATCTTGATAAGTTTAAAAATGCCCGAGGGCCCAAGAGGTTTAGGGGACAATAGGCTCTCTGAAGTGGAAACGAGGGCTCTAAAATTTTCCATCTTTCTGTGTTTCTCTCCAGAGTTGGAGATATGTGTGTGTGTGTGTGTGTGTGTGTGTGTGTGTGTGTGTGTGTGTTATGAATAAACGAATGACTTGAGCAGCAAGATTTTTCGCTCAAGGACAAAACACAACTGGAAGATGTATCCTAACTGGCATACTAGTGGAGTGCTTTTTTTATTTTGAGGGATATATTTGTAAGAAGAGACAACTATCAAATCTAAATACTCTGGTATTTAGAGTTAATGTCAAGTTTGTGTCTTCTTAAATACATTCTATTTGACCTGAGATTTCACTAGTTACATTCAATAATGTGGTTTAAAATAGATATGGTATTGCAGAATTTTCTGTGAATTTTTGTGTTTGTTGAGCTCATGGTTAAGCTATAGTCATCGTAATATGCATAAATAGTTGTCTTTCTCCGTAAAAAAAGATGGAGGCCAATATTCATTGACAGCCTGCTTGCTATATACTGGGCTTTTACATCCCCATCTCATTTAATCCTTATAAGAAACGTTTGAGAAGCTCATTATTGTCCACTGTTTACAAATAAGAGCGAATCAGGGCTCACTTAAATAACTTGCGCTTTTGGTAATACTTACTCAAATCGAAAATGACCATAGCCTTGGACCCAGCAGCCCTCCTAGGAGTTTATCCTGTCAAACTTGTACAAGTGATCAAAGATGTTCATCAAAGATTGTTCGGTCCTAACTCCAAACAGAAAACAACCCATGTGTTTGTTAACAGGACTGTTTCAGTAAATAAGATGCATCCATTCAAACAAAATACTAGAAAGCCCGTAAGAAAATAATATTTTAAGAGGTGTTAAGAAAGATAAAAGAACATGATGTATGGTACATTTATGTAAAAAAAAAAAAGGAAATATGTTATACATGCCTAGAAAACTTCTGAGAAAGATTCGCTAGATCCTGTTGTCAGAGTTTTTGACCATGTGTATGTATGACTTCATTTAAAAACAGAAGTTATATTTTAATAAACAATGGAAGAAATAACTTGGCTAAGAGTACACACTAGTATGTGGAAAAGCCAGGATTTGAACTCAGGCAATGTCATAAGTAATGAGTTTTCCATATTCTTTTAAATGTGAAGCTTGGGTACAGCTCTCTCTGCAGTCCTTCAACTATGCCTCCTTTGATAGGAAGGCACAAAGTTAGGGGCACACCTGTGAAGACACGCCTTTCCACATACTCATCTGGCAAATCCTATGGAAATAGTCATCCTGGGCACCCTGCATCATGAAAGCAAGAAGACCAGAGACTTCAAGCTTTTCCCACCCCAAAAGTTCCATAACACTGGTTTTATTTTTTAGAAGTAATGGTGGAGAGCTGAAATGGAAGGATTGCTTGAGCCTAGGTGTTCAACACCAGCCTGGGCAACATAGTGAGACCTCATTTCTAGAAGATTTGTTGTTGTTTAAAAAAGAGCAAGACTATCAAAAACAAACAAAAAAGTACATAAAAAGAGATAAACGTGGCCAGGTGCTATGGCTCATGCCTGTAATCCCAGCATTTTGGAAGGCTGAGTTGGGTGGGTCGCGAGGTCAAGAGATCAAGACCATTCTGGCCAACATGGTGAAACCCCTTCTCTACTAAAAATACAAAATTAACTGGGCATGGTGGCGCGCCTGTAGTCCCAGCTACTCAGGAGGCTGAGGCAGGAGAATCACTTGAACCTGGGAGGCGGAGGTTGCAATGAGCCGAGATTGAGCCACTGCACTCCAGCGTGGGCAAGACTCTGTCTCAAAAAAAAAAAGAGAGATAAACATGTGCCCTTCCACAATAAGCCACACCGCAGGGATCTTGAACATAACTAAACTCTTTATCACATTTTTAGTGATGAATCGGGTAGTATATCTCCAGTAAATACTGCCAAACTTAGGAGTTTTATTTTTATATACGTCAGTCAAAATCAACATTACTTCATGAATGTTGTTATAGAGGAGACCCACTTTCATAGAATATATTTATATATATAGAGAGAGAGTGGGTCTTGCTCTGTCACCCAGGCTGGAGTGCAGTGGCTCGATCTTGGCTCACTGCAGCCTCCGCCTCCCCAGTAGCTGGGATTATGGGCACCTGCCACCATACCTGGCTATTTTTTAATTTTTTTTTATTTTTAGTAGAGTTGGGGTTTCGCTCTATATTGGCCAGGCTGGTCTCAAACTCCTTATCCCAAGTGATCCGCCTGCCTCAGCCTCCCAAAGTGCTGGGATTACAGGCGTGAGCCACTGCACCCAGTCATGGCGTTTGTCTTCTGTTCCCACTTGATCACCCATGCACATCTCTCTTCTGTCCACCACCTTCCTTTGAGCGAACTTCCTCAGAGCTGATGCTCTATGCAGGCCTGCCTTGAGTACCCAGAACCCTGGGTCATGCTAAGTTCAGATTTTCCTCTATAGCATGAGCTTCCATTACTCCAGGGGTGGGAACACAATTAGTTAAGCAGTTGGATTTGCATTTGCAAACTGCTTTTGGTTATTACTAGATTGCACCTTCAAAAGAAAAAGACGTGTAGCCAGAGCAACAGAGCCACTCTATTTAGGCTTTGTACTCCAGCTTTTTTTAATTTAATCATATCACAGGAGGTAAAGTGATTAGGATTTGCAGGAAGCCTCGTCCAGCCACACAGCTGGGGGGACAGGAAAAGAATAACCACCACTTCTTCCCTGGGTTTGTTCAGTATGGCCCGGTGTGTTTATTCAAAATTAGATTCTCCTTACGTTTTTAAGAGCTCGGAACCCAACTAAATGCTTGGTCAACTAATGGGAAACTAATGTGGGAAAGTGCAGCTCGGAAACTAATGTGGAATGGAGTGAAAATGTGTGATGGTCACCTCATCTAAGGCTCGGAGGATGAGAAGAATGTGTAATAATATAGTCAGCCTGGGTCTGGCACAAGGGGATACCTCTTCCTCTGACTTTAGGGTGTGAGTTCAATGAGGTTAAAGAAAACCTCAGAGGGTGACCTTGAAAATAAAGAGTGGAAAGGAGTGCAGCTGGTGCCATTCCAATCCTAATAAATGTATGCCGTCCCCACATTGGACCGGACGCTGTTAAAGGTGAGGGAGATAAAAGTCCCTGCTCTCTTAGAACTTAACAATCTGTAAAGGGTGGGGGAAGACAATAAACTACAAATAAATGTCTAATGTGCCAGGTGCTTTTATAAGTGCTCTGAAGAAACTTTATGGGGATAAAGAGAAGCAGGAAAGGTTTTTTTTCGTATGTTTCCCCGTGGTATTAGACTAGCTGAGTGTATGTGTGAAAGTGTATGGTTTTAAAATTGTGTTTGTCTTAGTTGGTTAGCTGATTGGTTGGTTTTAATTTTTGTTCCATTTTGACTAAGTCACATTTCTCTTTCCATCGTCTGGGAGACACAGAGCCATACACAGTAACGGGACGTAGTGTCCAGAGCTAGAAATTGAGCAGAAATCTGACTGCTAGGACCTGAGCAGTCCAGAAAGGGACAGTTGGCATGGGCAGAGAGAGACTGGAGGCTGGGGAGGCTGCATAGATGGCAGAGGTGGCAGCAGTAGGCAGCATTAGACTAGAACAGGAACCGTTTGCTCAAGATTCTGTACTAGACTGTTTGCTGAGTTTGGGTAGTTCTGGCTTCCGTAAGGACTGAGCTGTGAGGTGAGGGCGGCAATAGAAGATTGGCTCACCACTTGGCTTCCCAAATGAAGTCCCAGCTTGTAGGATCCCTGATGTCTCCTGAAACTTTGCTGTAGGATATTGTTTTAATTCTTTGACCGGTGATGGACAGGCTGGCATGAGTCCTCGGAGACATACTTGCATTCAGTGATTGGGCACAAAGAAGTAACGCTGGATACAGGACATTTTGCTAGTTCACGTGTCATTGCTCAAGTTACAAACTGTGATGGTTAAAACTGAGTGTCAACTTGACTGTATTGAAAGATGCAAAGTATTGATCCTGGGTGTGCCTGTGAGGGTGTTGCCAAAGGAGATTAACATTTGAGTCAGTGGGCTGGGGAAGACAGACCCACCCTTAGTCTGGGTGGGCACCATCTAATCATCTGCCAGCACAGCTAGAATATAAAGCAGGCAGAAAAACGTGAAAAGACTGGACTGGCCTAGCCTCCCAGCCTACGTCTTTCTCCTGTGCTGGATGCTTCCTGCCCTTAAACATCAGACTCCGAGTTCTTCAGTTTTGGGACTCAGACTGGCTCTGCTTGCCCCTCAGCTTGCAGACGGCCTATTGCGGAACTTTGTGATCATGTGAGTTAATAAACTCATATATGTGTGTGTGTGTGTATACACACGTATATATATGTGTGTGTATATATATCCTATTAGTTCTGTCCCCTCTAGAGAACCCTGACTAATGCACAAACTATAGAGAGTTCTTTTTTTTTTTTCTTTTTTGAGACAGGGTCTCGCTTTGTTGCCCAGGCTGTAAAGCAATGATACAATCACGGCTCACTGCAACCTTGACCTCCAGGGCTCAAGTGCTACTTTATTTATTTATTTATTTATTTTGAGTTGGAGTCTCCCTCTGTCACCCAGGCTGGAGTGCAGCAGTGCGATCTTGACTCATTGCAACCTCCACCTCCCGGGTTCAAGCAATTCTCCTGCCTCAGCCACCCGAGTAACTGGGATTACAGCACCCGCCACCATGCCCGGCTAATTTTTGTATTTTTTAGTAGAGATGGGGTTTCACCATATTGGCCAGGCTGGTCTCAAACTCCTGACCTTGTAATCCACTGGCCTCGACCTCCAAACATGCTGGGATTACAGGCGTGAGCCACCGCGCCCGGCTCAAGTGCTACTTTTAAAGCTAAAAGCCCCACATAACATGCTAGCACACTCTGACACACTCTCATATCCTTGCTTTATGGAAGGCAACTCTAATGACAGTGCTTACTAAATACAAGTACAGGACTTTGCTGTGACTGCCATGATTTAGAGCCAGACACTGCAAATTACATCCTCCATCTCTCATGAGTCCTGTTCTTCCTTCCCAGGACTTTGATCAGAAAGCGCACCCACTGCTGAGTGCTGAGTGCTGAAGAGATGGCCTTGGCCCTGGCATTAGGCATCCTTGACTTGAAACTCACTTCTGCTGCTTGTCACCTGTGTGAACTTGAGCAGGTACTTTCATCTTGATCCTCAGTACCAATGTCTGTCTTTGTCTGATCAGGCTGCTATAACAGAATACCATAGGCTGGGTGGCTTATTAATGACAAATGTTTGTTTTTCACAGTTCTAGAGGCTGAAAAGTCCAACATCAAGGCGCCAGCAGATTCAGCATCTGGTGAGTGCCCCCTGGTTCATGGACAGCCGTCTTCTTGCTGTGTCCTCACATGGTGGAAGGGTGAGCGAGCGCTGTGGGATCTCTTTTATGAGGCGTAATTCCAATCATGAGAGCTCTGTCCTCATGACCTGATCACCTACCAAAGGCCTCACTTCCAAATACCATTACATTAGGGGTTAGGATTTCAACATCTGAATTTGAGGAGGACACAAACATTCAGTCAATAGCATAGCAATATTGCCCTGGCTTTGTTTTGAAGATTCTGTGAAACTCACTTTAACTGGAGTAGCAGAAAGTTCTAACAGATCTTAATAGTTATTATAACGATGTGCTGGGCTTCATGCTGGTGGTGGCCAATATATTCTTGCAGCTCTCAGTTCTATAACAAATCTCCCAAGATGTTGTTTTCCAATGACTACAGAGTATTGATCACACCCAGTATCTGTATTTGCTCACTCCTGTGGCATTCCTTTCTTTCTTTTTTTTTTTTTTTGTAGACGGAGTCTCGCTCTGTCACCCAGGCTGGAGTTTAGTGGCCAGATCTCAGCTCACTGCAATCTCCGCCTCCCGGGTTCACACCATTCTCCTGCCTCAGCCTCCTGAGCAGCTGGGACTACAGGTGCCCGCCACCTCGCCCGGCTAGTTTTTTGTATTTTTAGTAGAGACGAGGTTTCACCATGTTAGCCAGGATGGTCTCGATCTCCTGACCTTGTGATCCACCCGTCTCGGCCTCCCAAAGTGCTGGGATTACAGGCGTGAGCCACCGCGCCCGGCCTGTGGCATTCCTTTCTTCTTTTTCTTTTCAGTCATTCATTTTATTCCTCAATATTCTCTTTCTTTTACCCCACTGTATTTCATTTCAGTCCCTTGGTGTATTTCATCTCTTCTTTTACATGTCTAGAGAATGTTCCTAACTCTAGTTTCTCAGGATTTTTCCAGGCACATCAGTAACTTTTCTGCTTTTTAAAATCATTAAAGCTTTGATGAAGTAAGAAAATGTCAAAATGCAAAATATCCTTTTAAGTAAACAAGTGCATAAAGCTCACAATTTCAGTAAATATTTCAAAACAGGTAACAAGTTTAATGTTATACTCTTTAGAAATTCTGGCTTAATTTAAAAAATATTAAGTAAATGACTGTTTAGAAACACAGATGGTTCTTATAAATAGTTATGATCTACCTGTTACCTCCCGTGTCAATATTGCACAGTAAGAGGGTAGTTTTCAGGGGGCAATTGTGTGTTCATTGACTGGAGGGATGCACACAAGAGCCCTGGCCTGGTGCTTGGCACTTGAGGAGTTTAGGAAACAGGGGTTCCTCTCGTGGCTAGTGTGGTCTATTTGCTACTTATTATTATTATTATACTTTAAGTTCTGGGATACATGTGCAGAATGTGCAGGTTTGCTACATAGGTATACATGTGCCGTGGTGGTTTGCTGCATCCATCAACCCGTCATCTACATTAGGTATTTCTCCTAATGCTATCCCTCCCCTAGCCCCCCAGCCCCCGACAGGCCCTGGTGTGTGATGTTCCCCTCCCTGTGTCCATGTGTGTTCATTATTCAACTCCCACTTATGTGTGAAAACATGCGGTGTTTGGTTTTCTCTTCCTGTGCTAGTTTGCTGAGAATGATGTTTTCCAGCTTCATCCATGTCCCTGCAAAGGACATGAACTCATCCGTTTTTATGGTTGTGAAGTATTCCATGGTGTATATGTGTATTAGCTGCTTCTTATTTCATGCCTAAGCTATCTACTGAGAGCCTACAATGTGTAAAGTGCTATAGTAGATAAGCTCAAAGTCATGAAAAACGCATTTTGTGCTCCTAGAACTTAAAATCTCATGAGAAAAAGAAAACCTTCCTCTTAACACCCTAAGAGAGCCCTGGGCCAGGTGTGGTAGCTCATGCCCATTATCCCGACACTTTTGAGTATTGCTTCAGTCCTGGAGTTCAACACCAGCCCAAACAACACAGTAAGACCCAGTCTCTACAAAAAATAAAACTTAGCTAGGCGTGGTGGCGTGTGCCTCTAGTCCCAGCCACTTGGGAGGCTGAGTTGGGAGGTAGGAGGATTTCTTGAGCTCAGGAAACTGAGGCTGCAGTGAGCCAAGATCAGGCCAGTGCACTCCAATCTGGGCAACAGAGTGAGATACTGTCTCAAAAACAACAAAACAAAACAAAACAAAAAACCAGACAGCCCTGGCTGGTTATTCACTCTTACTTAGTGTCCTCTGCTCCTTCCTGAAAACAAAACTCTCCTATTGTGGCGATGAGAACCACTGGGAGAAAAGAGAAACACCTGTGTTTTAGAGAACCTGTGGTTACAGAAATAAAGAAGGAGAAAAAGCAGTGAAGAGCAGAACAATTTAGGGAAATCAGTCAAACCACACTGCTCTTGCCTCAAACTCCAGCACACCAGCCCCAGCCCCAGCCTTGCAATCAGCCACAGCCTCCAAGCCTTCACTGAAACTTGGCAATTACAGACTAAGTTAGCATGTTCTTTTGAAAATATAATTGTATTGGGAAAAAGGGGGGATTAAGGACCTATTGATCTCTTGCATAAAACTGGCCCGATAGTCAATTGATTGACTAGACAGAAATGGAGGGGAAGTGAGTATTTTTGTACTGTGGTTACTAACTCTGTAAGGAATTGGATATCTGTAATCTAGCAGCCCAAATCACTTAAGATAGGGATACAAGTTATTTCCTCAGTGGACATAGTTATCAGGACTGGCTGCATAATTTGTGGGCCACAGCATAATGAAAATGCAGGGCTCCTCGTCAAAAAAGTATTGAGAATATCAAAACAGCAGAAGAGAATTAAACCAAGCATGGGGCCTTTTATTCTTGAGGCCCTGTGAACTGTATAGGCCCATGACCCTGGCCCTGACAATTGTTTTTTTCACAGATAGTTGTCGCTTACCACTGGAATAGTCAGGAAACTTCAAAAGAAGGTGTGATCTGAGCTTTCTTGAAAGACAGGTAAATTTTCCATTTTTCAAGGAGGAAGGATGGCATGAATCAAGACACAACAAGGAAGCAGTTCAGGCTGTATTTCCCTGACATCGGTTAGACCATGTTTACTGGTGCAGAAGTTGTCATGTGGGAATAAGTCTAGAAGGATGGGTAGAGGACAGATTATGACATTGGAAGGCCATGGGAAACCATTAAAAATTATCTTAGTAATGTTTTTGGAAGATTTGGCAGTGGCATGTAGGATGCTTTGGGGCAAGTCTACTCTAGAGTAAGACCAGTTAAAAGGCTCTTATGTAGTTGAAGGCATTCATTTTTCCAGTGGTTATAGTCATACTATTCTGAAATATTTCCTCCCTTCCCTTCTCCAAGAACTTGGAACTGTTAAATAACATTTACTGGAAGCCATTGGTTTGGACTGGGCTCCTGCACTAGGCCTGAGAGACCAAACCAAAATGGAATGACTCATGCTGAAGTTTGAGTGCCACCAAGCCAAAACTACGTTGTTTATCTGACCTTCCAAAAAATCAGCAGAGAGAGAGATAATAGCAAATTCCCAAACAAGCCAGCTTTAGCTGGCACGGTAAGGAAGTTCCTTCTGCTCTAATCTTTACAAGGAAAGTAACTTTGAAAGGACCAGTGTGCATTTTGTTCTCTGATACTGCTTTCCTCACCCCTTTTCTGTCTAGAAAGCCAAAGTCCTCTGCTCTAAAGCATATTCTATAGCATACCATGAAGTGTTGCCTGATTCTAGAATTGCAAATAAAAACCAGTTAGGATCTTGAAACTAAATTTGTTGTAATTGCATCTTTTGACAGTATCTGGCAACCACAAAGGACCCAAAGCACACTGCCGACAACTCTTGAGACCCTCTGAGGAATGAGGAGAGGTGCTGCTGACCCCTTTTGAGGTTTCCTGTCTTCCTCATGGAACCCTGAGGGTTGTAAATTCCTCTCCTCTTGGGGATAACTCTACACTGAGCCGCAGTACCCACACCCTCTACCTCCTGATCTTTTTGGCTTTCAAACCCAGGGCTAGTGTGTGCTGTGAGAACACATGACCCTGGGCTTGCTACCAAGGGTTAGTTTATGCTGTGAGTGTTGGGGAAGAGAATATGACCTTTTGGGGTTTGCAGTGGCTGACAAGTCACTGGCAAGAGTGGATGTCATGACAGAAACAGGATGGGGTCCTGTAGGGAGGCCTCGGGTGTCTGACTGGGTCTGACAGAAATTGGCAGTAAATGGCGATTCTGCCATTTACTATATGAATTTTGACTTTCAGAAATTCTTTGTAGGAATTTTGTACTCTATCCTTTTCCTTTTTTTTTTTTTTTTCTTGCACACAGATCACTGTGATCACTAACAGTAGCTATGTTGACAGTTAAGTCATTGTGGGATTGTTTTTGTGTACGGTGATAGAAGTTTATCTTCAATTTCTTAAACATGGCTAATCAGTCAATTAATCATCATTAACTGACAAAACCACTATATCCTCTCTGATCTGCAATGCCAACTGCATCATACTACATGTTTCTGGCTTCCAGATTCCATTCTATTGCTGTATTTCCTATCTCTATGTTAATGCCACTTTGTCTTAATTACTCTATTTTTATAATATCTTATAGTATCTTGTCTATTACAACAAGTAACCCCCAAATTTCAGTGGCTTAACTCAAAATTTCCCCCACTTCCAAAGATATTGGTTGGTTGGGAGGCTGGGGAGAGTCCTGCTCTGCAGTCATTCAGGGACCCAGGCTTTTCCATTTAGTGGCTGTACCATCCCCAAAGTCTTCAGGGGCCTTCACTGGATCATCACATCAGCATCTGGCTGGAGGAGGGAAACCATTTACACCCACTTTACACTGGCCAGGTCCAAGCGCTTCACGTCATCTAAGTTTCAAGCAAGGCTGGAAGTGCAGTCTAGTCGTATGTCCAGAAGAAGAAGGAAATGGGTTTGGTAAATACACTGTCTGCCATAATCTCACACAAGGACACAAAATTAAACATGTAACTAAATTAATCTCACAAAAATTTCTCCCAGTCTTACTACTGTTTCTGTATTTCCTAGCTCTGTCATTAATTGGACATATATTTGTTGAGAGCCCACTAGACTTTTGTGGTATGCAGCCTCTAAGACAGCCCCCAATGATACCCATTTCCCCCATTCATTCCCTGTAAAATCCCTTCCCCTGGAAAGTGAGCTGAACTTATTGAAATATATTTAATGAATGGAATAGGGTTGAAGGGATGGGTGGGTGTTACTTCCAAGATTAGGTTATAAAAAGACTGTGGTTTCCATCTTGGTTGCTCTGATTCCCTGTCTTTCTCTTTCTGATCACCAGCTACCATGTCGTGAGGATATCTGGGCAGCCATTGGAGAGAATTCCACGGCCAAGGAACTGAGGTCAGCCTGCAAAAACCTGACTAAGTTTGGATCTTACTGTGATTTCCAATTTACTGTGACTGCCAACAGTCACATGATGGAGCTTGCATATAAATTCTCCAGCCCTAGTTGAGCCTTGAGATAAGCCCTGGGTGACACCTAACTGCAATCTCAAGAGTGACTTTCAGAAGTACCCAACTAAGTCATGCCCCAAATAAATGTCTGTTGTTTTAAGCTGCTGAATAGTGAGGTAATTTGTTTTGTGGCCCTAGATCATCAATATAACTTTGTATTAATTACTAGGGACAAAAGACTTAACAAGGCACATTTTGCTTAAGGAATCACCATGTTCTCCCCCCAAGTATGAAATCTTAGGATCACCTTTGACTCTGACTTTTTAAAAAATGAGTTCCCTGTGGAGTCCCAAAGTCTGTAGTCCAATGACCTCCATTCTCTCTAACTTCCACATTTGAAGGTAGCCCACACTTATTCCCTATCTTATCTTTGTACATTTTCTTTTACCTTCCTAATCATCTTACACTGCATTTATAGCAACTAGCCTCTACTCCAATAATGCCTTTTTATTTTTTAAGCAACTATAGTATATTGAATAATTTGTACAGCAATACACTATCATATCTTCTGGATGGCAGAGTGGGGTGATCCCTAATTGTGGCTCTAGCATAGACTGCACTAATGACCTTAAGTCTGAAGACCTCTTAAGGAGCCCAGGAGAACCATCTCTGGAGGTGACACAAACGCAAACTGATTTTCATCAAGCCACTCTTTAGGCTCAAGCATTTTGTCTCCTCATGACTCCAAGAAAACTGTACTTTTCTTTTTTTGTGAGTTGGTGTTAGTTGCATCTTTACTCACTTTAAGGAAGGTAAGTCTTTTGTTTCATAAATAAGGAGTGAGGAAACACAGGCATCAATAAAAGGTGATTCAAGGAAAAAAAATAGTATCAAACTATAGTTTTTGTTTTTTTGTTTTTTTTCATTGACAGGGTCCTGCTGGAGTGCAGTGATGCTATCATATTAACTGTAGCCTGCAATTCCTGGGCTCGAGTGATTCTCCCACCTTAGCTTCCTGAGTAGTTGGGACTACAGGTGCGTACCACCACACCTGGATAATTGTTTTTATTTTTTATTTAGAAATGGAAGCTCACTATGTTGCCTAGGCTGGTCTTTAACTCCTGGACTCAAGTGATGCTCCAGTCTTGGCCTCCCAAAGTGCTGGGATTCCAGGCATGAGCCACTGCGCCCAGCCAAACCATAGTTTTAAATGAGCTTTGCTGGAGAGAGATTGCATCAATTATTATTCAGCAGGAATTTACAAAATTCCTTCTGTATGTCAGACAGAAAAAAAAACCAAAAACCAACATCAAGGGTTCCATTCCTGAAGATTTCGTAAGTCAGTGGAGAAAGGAACAAGAAGCAAATGGTTACGATGCAATAACCGAAGGGTTAAGGGAACGGTTATCAGTTAGATTGATTAGAATGACTTCTCTTGCAAGTAGCCTGGGCAGATTTTATAGTTAATTGATTCCACAGCTCAACAGTATCACGAAAGACCTTGGAATTTTTTCCCAACAGCTTTATTAGGGAGTAATTTATATATAATACAATTCAGTGATTTTAAGTGTTTAATTCATCAAGTTTTGAAATATATACAGACAAGTTACCACCCCCACAGGGAAATATAAAACCTCCAAGCAAGTTTCCTCATATCCACTTGTAATCAATTTTCTATCTCCAACCCTTGTCCCACACAGCCCACTTTCTGTCATTATATTTTTGTCTTTTATAATATAATGCTATATAAATTAAACCATACTGTATGTAGTATTTTGTGGCAGGCTTCTTTTACTTAGCATGATATTTTAAAAAATTCATTCACGCAGTTGTGTATATCAGCTGTCATTCTTATTTATTGCCAAGTAGTATTTTGTTCAATGGATATGCCACAATTTATTTATTTATTTACTCCTTGATAGACATTTGGGCTGTTTCCAGTTAAGGGCTGTAGTGAATAATGCTACTATAAACATTGCATACCAGTATTTTGTAGACATGTGTTTTTATTTCTCATGAGTATGGACCTAGAAATGAAATTGAGTGATCATATGATAAGAGGATGTTCAACTATATAGTAAGATGACATAGTGTTCCAAAATGACTATACCATTTTCCATTCCAATTCCCAACAGAAACATGTGAGAGTTCTAGTTGCTCCACATCTTCACCAGCACATGGTACTGTCAGTCTTTTTAGTTTTTGTCATTCTACTGTGCATGCAGTTACATCTCATTGTTTTCATTTGCATTTCCCTGGTAACTAACGATGTTGAGCATCATATAATATAGCATCTTTTGTGAAGTATCTGTTCAAGTCTTTTGCCCATTTTAAAATTGGGTTGTCCTGTTATTTAGAAGCAAAATTCTTCATCTGTTTTAGATATGTTCTTTATCAGATACTTGTTTTATAAATCTTTTCCCCAAGTTCCTTTTCATATATTTCTTGCCTTTTTATTTTTGATGGTATCTTTCAAAAACCAAAATAAGTCCAACTTATCATTTTTTTCTTTTATAGTTTATGCTCTAAGAAATCTTTGCCTACCATGAGATCATGAAGATTTTCTCATTTGTCTTATGGCTTTAGCTCTTACATTTAGGTCCATGAACCATTTTGAACTAATTTCTGTGTATGATGTGAGCTAAAGGTTGGGGTTTGTTTTTTTGAATATGCAAACATCCAGTTGTTAAGACACCATTTGTTGAAAGGACTGTCTTTTCCCCCATTGAAATGCCTGGACAACTTTGTTAAGCATCAATATGAGGTCTGTTTCAGGGCTCTCTATCCTGTTCTGTCAGTCTGTACGTCTAATCTTCTGCCAACACAGTATTATTATCTTGAACATTTTTGGTTAATGTTAAGTGACCTGATAGAGTCAAAGGCCTAAGCTTTTCTTTTTAATGGGAAGATTTTTTATTACCAATTCAATTTCTTTGGTTGATAGAGATTTATTTGCATCTTTTTTTTTTTTTTTTTTTTTTTTTACTTTGATTCAGTTTTGGTAATATGTGTCTTTCAAGGAATTTTTCATTTAATCTAAATTACCAAATTAATTAGCATTATGCTGTTAATAATATTCCCCTATTATCGTTTTAATGTCTGTAAAATCATTAGCAATGTCCTTTCTTTTATTCCAATTACTGTTGACATATGTATTCTCTGATGTTTTCTGGGCATTAGGTGCTGCTGGTGGCTGCGCCCTGCAGCAGCTGTGCTCTGGAGAAGATGAGAGACCTGTAGAAGCCTCGTTGCTGGGCACACTGCCCACACATGAGGAGCTCACTTCTGAGGAAGCCATGCACATCATGAACATACCAGAAGAGAAGGAAAAACTCCTCGCTCTTCCAGGTGCCCTCTACTGATGTAGCTTAGTATCAAGCTATATGGCAAAAAAACATGTTTAAAGGGCTCAGATCCATTTTCACAGAGCTGGCAAAAAGGATGAATTTGGAGTTGAAAGGCAAAAACGTCATAAATAGACATACAGTGGTTTGTTAGGCAACAAAAGCTAACTGATGGAGATGTATATTAGACTTTTGAGTTTATCTTCTAAGTCTTTTAACCTGTTTACATTTTTCTCATCTCTTTATCTTTCTGTGTTGTACTCCGGGATATTTCTTAAAGATCCAAGTCTTTCCTTAGTAAATCCAATCTGTTGTTAACCTAGCAATTGAATTTTAAATTTCAAAAAATATATATTTTTATTTCTAGAGGAGCTATATGGATCTTGTTACATAGTCCTATTTTTAAATGATGATATCTTTTAAAAATATAATTTTAAAGACTTACTTTACCAGCCATTTCCAGTTCTTCTGTAACATCAAGTTCTTGCTAATCTTTCTGTTTATTGTGTCTGTGGTGAATTGTTTCTTCCTGTGGTTTATAGTTTTTGTTTCTGAGCTCATTTCTTTAGGATTTTTTTTTTTTTTTTTTCCCTGAGAAAGTCACTTGTATTTTCAACTAAGAAAATACCTTTGGGAAGTATTTTATATTTTATTCTGCCAGGTAACCAGAGATTTCACCAGTGTGAGACTAATTTTCATATTAAAATTTTAGCTTGTAAATTTTCACACAATGAAGGCACTGTAAATTTTGACTCCACACCTCTGCATAATGCAGGTTTGGAACTTCAGTATTTCACTGGGAATGTTTTTCCTTTTAGGACCCTGGCTAGGGTACACTTTATTATTGTTTTCTTGGGAAAATATAGAGGTTTTTTTAATCCCTCTTTCATTGAAAGGATAGCTTCTCCAGAGTCTTAGTTTATTTGTGGGTCTTACTTCCAGCTATTTACCTCATGTGGGCCCAGGATGACACATCCTGCCTTTACTTGAGTATTAAAATCCCTCCCCTAGCGTTTGGGGCCTAAATGCAAATCCAATTCCTGACCTCATCCCAATATCTGAGACCTCAAGTTATAAATTTACTTCTCATTCTGACATTAAGTTCCTTCTTTATTTCTGGTACTTGAGCTTTTGAGCTCAGCTATGCATTTTAAATAATTTTGCTATATTTTATGTAGTGTTTCTATGTGTTTGTGGGGAGATGTGATAAAGAGAGAGTAGGGTCTACATTAGCTAAATATGCCATGTTTCTGGGACCTGAGTTTTAGATCTTTCATCCCTTTAGGATTTACAACTGAATATTTTAAGTGACAGAGAAACATGACCAAATTTATTTTATAATAATTCTAGTAGATCTAATAATGTATTGTAGAAGAAAGTGACTCATGACTTGGGGATCAGTTAGAATGCAAATGCAACAGCCACATTTTTTAAATGTTGAGGAAGTGAAGGGTCTCCCTTCTCCCTACCCCACTCAAATAGAGTCCTTGTCCTATCACTGTGCAGTAAAGAGTGTGAACTGTCATGGTCAAGGGAGGCTTAAGGAGGAGATGACAGCTGTTCCTATCTTTGAAGGATGGAAGGAAATTACTTAGATGGTGTGAAGAGGAAAGAGCCTTCCTTTAGGTTGGAAAGGCACAGGGTGAAGCCAAGAAAGGGCAATGGTAGGAATGCAGGTAACTCATTAAAGGACTACTGGGGAGGAAGGCAGCTGGGCCAGAGTGGAGGGGCCGAGCAGGGCCAGTGGAAGGCAGTTGGAATAATCAGCTGGAACCATCTTGGGAAGGGTGTTTAATTTTCCTACAGGTATTCTCACTGTTGGTGATTAGTAATCACATTTTTGCAAGAACTGTACTGGGCTTTTCCAGGGCTGAAGTCAAAATATATATTTATATATTGTTTAGATTGACATAGAAAGGAAGTTGGGTCCAAAAATGTAGTTGTCCCAGTTTTCAGATCATCCAAATGTTGTGTTGCCATGACAACTGCATTTCAATTTCAGAAACAAAGTAAATATTTGGCAGGTGATTTAAATCATCTGCTTCTGACTACATCAAAACAAACAAACGGTTGGTTTGCATGCTACCAGCTGCCAGTTTTTACTTGATTTTAAGATTATTTGATAGAGGGTAGGATACAGATGGATGTTTGATTTGCTTTATATTTTTTTAAATGAGATTCATTTTAGAGTTGTAGACCATGTGAGTATTTAGAGGAAAACGTTAGGATTCTTCCTTTATTTTTTCCACTAAATGTTGCAAAGCCAAAATTATATCCATGGAATAATGTTTCACAAATGTGCTTCTCCCCACAATGATCAAATATTTTGGAGGGTTTGAGTAACTGTCACATCTGTTGAAGATGGGCAACTCAGTAACCTACAGCACATGCAGAAATGGAGGAACAGAAATAAAGAGATGATGGCTTTACCAACCAGAGCAGAACAAGAAGCCAAGGAAAAGAAATGCGTTCTATTTTTTCTTTTTAAAATGATGAGAATTTATAGAGTAGCTCAATTTTAAGCTAACACTGTTTCGGCTATTTATCCTTTCTTGTTAAGAGTCTGATGAAAGAGATAACCATAATTTTTATTAATTTTTGTGTATGGAATTCCAATAAAATATTCAAATAATAACTTTCAACTCACAGATTACAGTGGGTTGAGTGCCTGTTACTGCGACAGACACTTGCTTCATACCCAGCCTGTGGCCAGGAAAAATTGATGCATGTGTGAAGCTACAATAGATAGCCCTGATCTTACACATCTGGGTATGCTCAGCACCTGACCTAGTGCCTGACAGAGGATGGGCACTCAACAAAACTTTGTTGAATGGTTGAATATACATGTAAATGAATACGGAAGAAGGTAGGATAGACTAACATAAACTTATGTTTAGATAATAGAGTGTACAACAGGGGCTGTAGACAGGCAAATTGAGTGAAAATATTATCCAGAAAAACATTTTGAGCAAAATGGAGTGAATCTGTTTTATTTCACCTCCTGAGGTGGGAAAGGTCTATTTATTTAAACTTCTATAGTTTCCAACTTTTTATTTGTGTCCTGTGTTCTGTCCTCATTTGTGGTGGAACGTGATGGACCTGGCAGCTCCACTGATCACAGCACATTCAACAGTTGAGTCCAGGGTCCCCTACGTCTGGAAGTTGGAGCAGACCCTCTCACACTCTAGGAGCCCACATGGAGGCAAGGCAAGGGGCGGCAGTATGTGGGTGGTTTATTAGAAAGTGAAGCCTGGAGGCATGTGAAGGATGGTCAGCGATAGTAAAGAAGGAGCTGGGAAGAAAGAGCAACCAGGAGGTTCAGGTAAGAGTGCAGGTGAGAGATGATGAGAACCTGGGTCAGGATGGTGGCCCCAGGGATGGAAGGGAGAGACACGGGAGATGGCAGGATTGGTGACTGCTGGGACACCAGTGAGCCAGAGGGAGGGTCAGGATGAAGGCCAGCTCCTGGCTTGGGTGATGAGTGGCTTGGGATGCAGTCACCCAATCTAGCCAAGGCTAGAAGTGGAAAGTACTGGGTGTGTGTGTGGGGGGAGCTACCACTTCATCCGGTCACAAAACCATGCTTACACGACTCAAGCCTCCAAATCTCACCGAGGCCTTCCTGCTGAACTTACAAGTCCTTCGTAAAGAAAACAAAAATTTTTTTTTGGTTATCTGTAACTGTAATTGTGCCAAATGTTTATCATTTTAAAAAGCTGTGCAGCACCTGTCTCCCTCCCTGCTTCTGGGGCACCCCCCGCATGAGTGGTACTGATGGAACCCTGAGCACTGCTCCTCTCTACAGCAGTAAAGGTGGGTTCCTCCCTCCCTCCACGCTCCAGCTCATATCCTGGATTCAACCATCTGGATGCTGGGATGGTTATGTTATATGTCAACTTGGCTAGGCCCTGGTACTTAGATGTTTGGTTAAGTGCTAGTCTAGAAATTACTGTGAAGGTATTTTTTTAGATGAGATTAACATTTAAATTGGTAAACTTTAGGCAGAGCAGATTACCCTCCATGGTGTGGGTGGGCCTCATCCTATCAGCTGAAAACCTCCAGGGAAAGACTGATGTTCCCTTAGAATTCCCTAAGAGGGAATTCTGCCAATAGACAACTTTTAGACTCCAACAGCATCTCCTCTTCCCTGGGTCTCCATCCTGTTGGCCTACTTCCTCTCTCTCTTTCTACTACTGATTGCCTGTGTTTATAGGGCGAACTCTAATACAGATATACTCACCAAGTCCTTAAAACCAGCTAGAGGAATGCATAGGAGGAGAGAGGACGCATTCCCAGTAGTTTCAGCAGAGTAAAGGGCCAGCACTGAATACTTTCGTGAGAACACTTTGGGTGGGAGTACTAAGAATCAATTTGCCCCCTTCTTAAGTGAAACCAGGACATAATTATAAACCATAAACAAGCTGCTGTCATTACTGTCATCCCAGGCAAGTTCCTTAGGCCTCTCCTTGATTTAGTAAACTCTCAACAGCCTTCTAATGAATTCTTTCATTTTTAAAAAAACTTAAAATAGTCAGAGTTTGGCTGGGCGTGGTGGTTCATGCCTGTAATACC
Source organism: Piliocolobus tephrosceles (assembly GCF_002776525.5). Taxonomy (NCBI): domain Eukaryota; kingdom Metazoa; phylum Chordata; class Mammalia; order Primates; family Cercopithecidae; genus Piliocolobus; species Piliocolobus tephrosceles. Next base: position 59,250,216 of record NC_045438.1, on the reverse strand, counting down.
AGCACTTTGGGAGGCCAAGGGGTAGATCACTTGATGTCGGGAGTTTAAGACCAGCCTGGCCAACGTGGTGAAACCCAATCTCTACTAAAAGTACAAAAATTAGCTGGGCATTTTTTTGGTTATCTGTAATGTAATTGTGCCAAATGTTTATCTTTTTAAAAAAGCTGTGCAGCACCTGGCTCCCTCCCTGCTTCTGGGGCACCTCCTGCATGGGTGGTATTGATGGAACCCCGAGCACTGCTCCTCCCTACAGCAGTAAATGTGGGCTCCTCCCTCCCTCCACACTCCAGCTCACAGCCTGGATTCAACCAGGTGGTGTGCACCTGTAGTCACAGCTACTCTGAGTGGCTGAGGCAGGACAATCGCTTGAACTAGGAGGCAGCGGTTGCAGTGAGCCGAGATCATGCCACTGCACTCCAGCCTGGGTGACACAGCGAGGCTCTGTCTCAATAAAAAAAAAAAAAAGTCAGAGTTAGTTTCTATCGCTTGCAGTAATGAGCCCTGTACAGTAATACATGTTCATTGTTGACAAATTGCAAACCCCAGAAAAGGACAAAGAAACAGAAGAAATTCACATATAAGCAGATGCAACCAATTTAAATGCTTTTCCTTACAGACTCTTCAATACATGTTTTAAATAATTGCATCCATATGTATATGGTATTTTCTCCTACTTGTCATTAACCCCTGATAATCCGGATGATACTCTGGACAATTGGTCCTGTTTCAGTCGCCTTGATTACACTTCCTGCTTGTTACGCGTCTTTGTTATTTTCTTGGTTTGCATCTCTTGTCGTGTGGGATATATGGTATCTTTTATTTGCTTTCATCTCCTATAGTAATGTTGATGTAGATATTCTGTTTTAAGACTATGTGAGGTTACCTTTCTTTTTTTTTTTTTTTTTTCCTGAGACGGAGTCTCGCTCTCTCACCCAGGCTGGAGTGCAGAGGCCAGATCTCAGCTCACTGCAAGCTCCGCCTCCCGGGTTTATGCCATTCTCCTGCCTCAGCCTCCTGAGTAGCTGGGACTACAGGCGACCGCCACCTCGCCCAGCTAGTTTTTTTTTTTTTGTATTTTTTAGTAGAGAGGGGGTTTCACCGTGTTAGCCAAGATGGTCTCCATCTCCTGACCTCGTGATCCGCCCATCTCAGCCTCCCAAAGTACTGGGATTACAGGCATGAGCCACCGTGAGCTACATGTTTAAATCAATTTCTCTCATTATTAAAGTTAAGAACAAATTTTGCCCTTAGGTACAGAACCCCCTTCCTTTCACATGCTCTCTTTTTTAGTTTATTTCTAAAATATGTGAAGTATTTGCTCATACAGATCTTTTTCAAGAGTTTTATTTCTGTATCAGTTTTGAAACCATATTGGAAAGAATTATGTGTATGTTCAATTGGCTTCAATACTTAACAGCATGACATTCCTATTTGAGTGATGTTTTCAGGAAGGTATAGGATGGCATATTTTTTGAGCCCTTGCCTATTTAAGACCATCCTTGCTACATTCACACACAAAAGACAAGTTGGTCGGCTCAGAGAAGGGTTGTCAAGCTATCAATGGGGACTTCTAATTGAGGTGTGTCAGAAACTACCTTCTCTCTGGCCGTCCATTACTGTGCTGGTCCAGGGACCAGGGAGGTATGGTTCACAAGGGTAATTTTTAACCCAACCTCATCCACCCCAAAGCAGTGGAAATTCCCCCATATTCTGGAACGTGGCTTTCTCCCCTCTCTAATGTCCAGGGGTGTGGCAAGTTCATCAAGTTTTGTGTACACTCAAAGGTATTCTAGTGGAAAGTTCTGGTAGAGGGGCCCACCAAGCAAGATGTAGAGTCTGCTGCCATATTGACCCCTAAATGCTGGCACTATTTTGTCAGCTCTTCTTATTTTCTTAGCCCTATTTTCAGTAGGTATTTTAGATCCTCTTCATCTGTATTAGTCAAACTACTTTGGTTGCAGGTAACTGAAAGTACCTTGAATTAGCACAAACACAAAAAGGAACCATCCTATAATAATACAGGAAAGTTTCTTGGAACCCAAGGTTAAAAATGTTATTACTGGGTCTTCATGGGGAAGTGAAAAGTTCTTAGGACTCTGTTTCTTACTTCTGTTTCTCCCTGCAGTGCTTTGTAAAGATTAACAGAAACAGCTGACATCTACTGAGTACTTAGTCTATGCCGTAAGAGCCCTCAGAGAAGGGGATTTTAAAGCATCACCACCGTTCTATACACGAGGAAAGTCAGACACAGAGAAATCAAGTTGCCCCATTGTCATCTCATTAGGAAGCTGCTGGCATAAAATTTGGACCCCAGCAGCCTGGTTCCAGAGGTGACACCCTGAAGCTCTTCCAATACACAGATGGGTCCAGATTGGACACCTCTCAGAGTCGCCCCTCTACAGCCTCCAGCATCCGTTTGAACACCTTCAATAGCAACTGCGGAGGGCGGAGGGGAAGATGAGGATCCCACTGTTGGCAGCCTTAACTAAGCAAATCATTCCCTATCTTAGTCTAGGAACCCTCGGAGATCTGAACGAACATCTTGAATGAACATCCGCCTCTCTGAGAATATTCCCATTGGCCAAGTTTCTGTCCCCTGGGGCCACCCTGAGCCCATCCAAACCTCAGTGTGCTCAATTGCCTTCGAGGTATTTGAGGACCGAATGTTATGGATGCTTTGGGCTTGGCCACCTCAATTCCTTCAACCCTTCCCCAAGGGATTTTTTTAAAAAGTGCCCCATCATGTTGCTTCCCGTCTTCACAACATGCCTCAGATAGTGCAAGCCACCTTTGATATGTTTCTGTCAGAGCACACGTTCTCATCTTACCAGACACAACAGCCATCTTCTTTTCATAATGGATATTTTGTGGTTTGTTTGTTTGTTTAAGTTTTTTGAGACAGGATCTCACTCTGTTTCCCAGGCTGGAGTACAGTGGAGAGATCACGGCTCACTGCAGCCTTTACCTCCCTGGCCAGGGGATCCTCCCACCTCAGCCCCCTGAGTAGCTGGGACTACAGGCACACGCCACCATGCCTACAAAAAATTTTTGTATTTTTTATAGAGATAGGATTTCACCATGTTGCCCAGGCTGGTCTCAAACTCCTGGGCTCAAGAGAGCCTCCTCCCTCAGCCTCCCAAAGTGCTGGGATTACAGGCACAAACTACCATGCCTGGCCCACAGTGGATATTTTGTAATGTCCCCTCTGTGTATAGAAATAAAAGCTACCCACACACATAATTTTAAAACACACATAATGTCCCAATTACAACATTAAGGAGGAATAAAAGAGAAGTAATTATGAAAAAATATGTAATATATAAATGCTCAGGCACAGCTACTTTGGAAAACATATGAAACAATGTTTGCACCTGCTTATAATGTTTGGTTTCACAAGAAGTGAAGAAGATCGGAAGCCCATCTGTAGAAACAGTATAGAAAATGAAAGAGTAAAGGGAGGAGTATACAGTAGGGTAAATAACAGGCCAAAATTATGTCTATATGATGCAAGAAAGAGAAGGTAACCTTACCTGAAGTCATAATATACGCCCAAAGAAAGGTAGACTGTCAGAAATGGGCAAGTGTGAGATCCTCACAGGTGAACTCAGGGCTCACCTCCAAGTGTAGTGTCAAAATCGTTTTCTGCCTTTTGACATGGGACAGTGTTGTAACTGAGAATGGCCAAGATCATAGCTCCTGGATGGAGCTCCTTAATTTACACTACAGAAAGCTTTGGAGACGTCGGCTTCCATGGTCAATGAGGCAGACAGAATGGACTGGAAAGAGACAGAGTGAAATAAGGGCTGGGAGGCTGTGGTAGACCTCTGGAGAGAGCATCTGAGTAAGACTGAGAAGCTGTAGGCAACTAAGGAATGAGTCATCACAGTATGCAATTTCGCAATGTATTTCTTACCATTAGGTAACAAAAGTAATATACATTTGATAGCTATCATTAAATATTTTATTTATTTTGAGACAGGGTCTCATTCTGCCATCCAGGCTGGAGTGTGGTGGTGCAGTCACAGCTCCCTGCATTCTTGACCTTCTGGGCTCAGTCAATCCTCTCTCCTCAGCCTCCCAAGTAGCTGGGACTACAGGCACATGCCACCATGCTCAGCTGATTATTTTATTTTATCTTATTTGTTTTTTTTGCAGAGACAGTTTTGCCATGTTGCCCAGATTGGCCTCAAACTCCTGGGCTCAAGCAATCCACCTGCCTCAGCCTCCCAGTGTTGGGATTACAGGTGTAAGCCACTGCACCCAGCCTAGAAAACATTTTAAAATAATTCTTTTGAAGTATGTCATGTGTCTCTGCTAATTTCATAATTTTTTGGTTGTCAGTTAAGATGAGACTCAAAGCAGCTCTGTTACATGGTTGCTTATGAAAGTTGCAAAGGCAGAGTGATAGAGGTATGTGTTTGGCTACTCAAATACCATGGACAACATTGTTATAGGTGATCTTATTTTTCCCAAATAGTGAGCAGCTTCTTGGTAGAGTTTTAAACAAGATGAAGTACAAACTGCTCTCAATTTACACGATAGTTGCATTCCTGGAAAATTCAGCAAATGTGAAAACTGTGAAAAAGTATTTTGTATTTGGGTTCTTAGCTGGAGATATTTAGGAAAAGGTTTCCCCGTTATGAATGCCTGTGGGATGCTTGAAAACCATGGAGACTTGGGACAATTCTTTCTCATGGGCTGTCCACATTGTAGCAGTGATATGGTTCGACTATGTCCCCACCCAAATCTCAACTTGAATTGTATCTCCCAGAATTCCCCAGTGTTATGGGAGGGACCCAGGGAGAGGTAATTGAATCATAGGGGCTGGGTCTTTCCTGTGCTATTCTTGTGATAGTGAATACGTCTCATAAGGTCTGCTGGGTTTATCAGGGGTTTCTGCTTTTGCTTCTTCCTCATTTTCTCTTGCCACCACCATGTAAGAAGTATCTTTCACCTCCTGCCATGATTCTGAGACCTCCCCAGTCATGTGGAACTGTATAAGTCCAAATAAACCTCTTTTTCTTCCCAGTCTCGGGTATGTCTTTATCAGCAGTGTGAAAATGGACTAATACAAGCAGTCTAGCATCTCTTCTAGCATCTCTAGCCCCCACCTACTAAATTCCAGTAGTGCCCTCCTTCTCCAGTAATAGTGACTGACAATAGAAAAGTGTCCCCACAAAGTTGCAAATAACCCTCAAGACTGATCTTGCCCCAAGGAGACCCACTGGGTGAGAGTAATTGATTTAATCCTCTTCGCTAGGATTCAGGTAACATATCTCTCCACACACTCGAATTCTCTAATTCGAGTTTAGAGAATTACATGGTTTGGCTCTGTGTCCCCACCCAAATTTCATCTCAAATTGTAATCCCCGCGTGTCAGGGGAGGGACCCGGTGGGAGGTGATTGGATCATTGGGGGTCATTTCCCACATACTGTTCTCATGATAGTAGTGTTTTCAAGAGAGCTGATGGTTTTAAAGTGTGCCACTTCCTCGTTCTTGCACACACTCCCTCCTGCTGTCTTGTGAAGAAGGTGCCTGCTTCCCCTTCACCTTCCACCGTGACTATAAGTTTCCTGAGGCCTCCTAGCCATGGTTCCTCTTAAGCCTGTGGAACTGAGAGTCAATTAAATGTCTTTTGTTCATAATTACCCAGTCTCAGGTATTATCCTTTATAGCAGCGTGAGAACTGACTAATACAGAGTACAGACTAGTTCTGAATGTATTTCCTGAGCAACGATTTTATTGTCTATTTTTCATATACAATTTTCCTAGCTTTAGAAACATTATTGTAAAACACATACAACATACATTTATCATTTTAAGTGTACAATTTAGTGACATTAAGTGCACTCATGTTGTTGTGCAACCATCACTACCATCCATCCCTGGCTTTTTAATATTTGAAATGCATTCAAGCTTAGAGAAAGGTTGTAGAAATAAGCCACTTAAGAGTAAATTGCTGCTATGATATCCTATCACCTCTAAATACTTTGGTGTGAAATTACCTAAGAATAAAGACATTCTCCTAAATAACCACAGGACAACCATGGCAATCAGGAAATTGACATTGGTGAAGTACAATCAGCTAGTCATCAGACCGTGTTCAAATGTCACCAATTATCCCAATAATGTCCTTTATTAAAAAGGATCCGGCCTAGGATTTAGCATTACATTTCTTCTCATTTCTCTTTGGTCTTCATCAATCTAGAATAGTTCCTCAGTTTATCCTTGCCTTTCAGGATCTTGACACTTTCAAAGATTACAAACCAGTTATTTTCTAGAATGTTCCTCAGTTTGGATTTGACTGGTGTGTCCTCATGATTAGATTCAGGTTATGTTTTATATGCAGGAATATCACAGAAATCATGGTGAGTTCGTTTCATTGTGCCCTCACAGGTGGTATAAGATTTCCATTTATTTCATTAAAGATGACATTAACTTTGATCACTTGATTAGAGTGTTGTCTTCTGGGTTTTCTCCCCTTTTTTCTTTTTTTTTTTGAGGCGGAGTCTCGTCGCCCGGGCTGGAGTGCAGTGGCCGGATCTCAGCTCACTGCAAGCTCCGCCTCCCGGATTTTCGCCATTCTCCTGCCTCAGCCTCCCGAGTAGCTGGGACTACAGGCACCCGCCACCTCGCCCAAGGCTAGTTTTTTTGTATTTTTAGTAGAGACGAGGTTTCACCGTGTTAGCCAGGATGGTCTCGATCTCCTGACCTCGTGATCCGCGCGTCTCGGCCTCCCAAAGTGCTGGGATTACAGGCTTGAGCCACCGCGCCCAGCCATTCTTTTTTATTATTATTATTTTTATTTATTTATTTTTATTTATTTTTTTTGAGACGGAGTCTCGCTCTGTGGCCCAGGCTGGAGTGCAGTGGCGCGATCTGGGCTCACTGCAAGCTCCACCTCCCAGGTTCACACCATTCTCCTGCCTCAGTCTCCCGAGTAGCTGGGACTACAGGCACCCGCCACCGCGCCTGGCTAATTTTTTTGTATTTTTAGTAGAGACGAGGTTTCCCCGTGTTAGCCGGGATGGTCTCAATCACCTGACCTTGTGATCCACCCACCTCGGCCTCCCAAAGTGCTGGGATTACAGGCCTGAGCCACCGCGCCTGGCCTCCTTTTTTCTTTTGATGCTAGTAAGACTCTGGTAAGGAGGTACTTTGAAACCATGAAAATATTCCATCCCTCATTAAATGTTCACCCACTAGTTTTATTATCCACTGGTGTTTGCTGGTTGCGTTAATAATTACTAGGTTGGCAAATAACAATTTTCTAATTCCATCATCCCTTGTACATTTATTAGTTAGCATTTCACTGTAAGGAAAAGCTTTCCTTTCCCCACACTTATTTACTGTGGCATCTCATTGCATCAGTATAAACTTCTGGATTCCTGTTTTATTTAGTCAGCTATCATCCCTTACTATAGTTACTTACTTTGATGCCAAATTGTCCTGGATTTGTCCAGTGTGAGGCCCATCAAAGTGGTTTCTATGAGCTTTTAACATGCTTCTGTCCTCCATTGAGCCATTCTCTACTTTCTGGCACAAAAAGATATTCTAGGCCCATCTTGTATTTTCCCTGTCCCAACCCTGGAATCAGTCATTTCCCCAAGAATCTTGGAATCCTTTCAGTAAAGAATGATACTTAGAAACCAAGGTCTAGACTCTAGGTGTGCACATTATTAGTGGGTATCACTGTTCTCAGCAAGAGTTAGAGATATCTATCCATTATTTAAATAAAAACAGAGCTATAGATGTATCTATCTACACACACACATACACAAAACCACATATGTATCAGACATTTACATTTATTTTCATTTTTTATCTCTATATGTCAAAGCATATATTTTATATTATTACTATTGTGTATATTAAAAACTGAATTCATACCAATACTTCCAATTCCAAATCTAACACCCCATGGTTAATTCTAGTTTTTTTCTTTCCAGTGCTCTACACTATGCTCCCAGACATGGATGGCAGGGGGGCAGGAAGGAAGGATGCTTCCTAACAATTTAAATTCAATTTTTGTGTTATTTTAAATTATTTAACTTCAATTAGAAATTACTTGTGTGTTTTACATTTACAGAGCACTTGCTCTGTGCAAGGTACTGTGGGCCTTTACATGCATCATCTCTTTTAATTCTTGCAACCATTCTCTAAGCTACATATTATTATCCCTTTATCCATTTTATAAAGGAGGCAACTGAGGCTTACAGAGATTACACAGTAGGAGCACAGCTAGGACACTCCAATAATCATCTTTGATAGTAATTTTAAAAATTTAAAAGTATTTATAATATATAATACCTTCTAGATATGTATTATGTGTATATCAGCAAACAGATTTTTATCTCTGTCCTTTGAGTTTATATTTTATTCTGGTGAGCAACAAAAGAGCTGAGCTTACTATGTACTTACTCACCTTTATGGAGTGCAGCCATTTAATTAAATCCCTGAATTATCAGTACCCAGAATAGTGCCTGTGTGTAATAGGTACTCAACAAATAGTTTTTGCATAGATGGATGATCAATACATCTACACAGCATGTAATGACAATGCAGTAAACAGGGTGCCCAGCAAAACATGGTTCTCTTTTCCTTCATTGACATATAGGAGGCCACACTTCTTTGCCCCCTTGCAGTTAGGTGGGATCCTGTGACCAGTTCTGGCCAAAGGAAAGTGAGCAAAAGTGACTATCTAGAAGCCCCAGTCTCTCTTGACCTGCTGTGGCAAGTTCCAGATGGCACAGCCACTAGATGGGTTCTCTGGCAGCCTGGCTCCCCACCCAACCTATCTCCCTATCTTCCCCCGTTGCCTTGCTGACCAACAGTAGAGTTTTGTGAGAGATGATTTTAAAGCTACTGAGATTCTCAAGGTTAACTTGTACTTCGTAACCTGGCCTATCCTGACTCATACCTCTCTTCTCTGGTTTTACAGAGCCAATTTAAACTTTAAAAAGGTATACTCCTTACTAATAGTCCAAACACCATTCCACTGGCAGTTTAAGCAAATGCCATGTGTGAGATTTATCAAAGAAACAGCATTGCAAGCATATTTATATTGAAGGAAGCACTGAAGAAGACAGGAACAATAATTAAGAAAAAAAAAAAAAAGAGTACTGGGGTTCAAGGCATACTGACAGAGCTCCTTCCCCTGTAATTTCATGTGGATCCTTCCTGGGAGTGACTTCAGATTCTGACTTCCTTTATTCCTAAAATGCCAATTTGTCAAGTCACACTTCCTCTTTAAATAAATACTGATTTCGTTCATAGTTTTAAATTTTAAATTTTTTACCCACAGGAAGATGAGAAGTATAACTTTTGTCCAGTTACTGACTGGCTTTGCACTTCTACGTCAAAGGTATTTTTAGTGTTATACCACCCCAGACGCTGTTCCAACATTAAAATGGTACTTAGGTTAAATTGGGAAGACTGTTCCCTTTGCCCAAATGCGCTTTTGGCATTATTCCTATGAAAATTTATAACAATTTTATGTGTAAAAGCAGAGGAAATAATACAATGAATTACTATAAAATTATCACTTTAATTTTACAATTGTTAATATTTCATCATGTTTCATCTATGTTCCCCTTTGCTGAAGTATTTTAAAACTAGTCCCAGACATCATGGCACTTAACCTTTAAGTACATCACTGTACATCTCAAAAACATAAGGATATTTTCTTATATAATCATAATACTATCATCATACCTAATAAAATTAACAACATAATTCTTTTTTTTTTTTTTATTATACTTTAAGTTCTAGGGTACATGTGCATAACGTGCAGGTTATATCAGGTATAACTCCCCAATGCAATCCCTCCCCCCTCCCCCCTCCCCATGATAGGCCCCAGTGTGTGATGTTCCCCTTCCCGAGTTAGCAAACTATCACAAGAAGAGAAAACCAAACACCGCATGTTCTCACTCATAGGTGGGAACTGAACAACATAATTCTTTTACAATATCTGATACCCTATCCACATTTAAGTTTTCTAAAATATCCCTAAGATGTGTTTTAATTTTTTATTTTTGAGATGCAGTCTCTCTTTGTCACCCAGGCTAGAGTGCAGTGGTGCAATTTTGGCTCACTGCAACCTCTGCCACCCGGGTTCAAGCCATTCTCCTGCCTAAGCTTCTCCAGTAGCTGGGACTACAGGCACACTACACCATGCCTAGCTAATTTTTGTATTTTTAGTGGAGATGGGGTTTCACCATGTTGAGCAGATTGGTCTCGAACTCCTGACGTCAGGCGATCCACCCGCCTTGGTCTCCCAAAGTGCTGGGATTACAGGCATGAGCTACTGTGCCCAGCCTCAAGATGTGTTTTTATATTTCATTTTTATATTTGGTTTGATGGGATCTAAACTAGGTCTACATACTGCATATGATTGTTCAGTTTCTAGTCTCTGATCAATTTATTTTAAAATTCATCTGGATCTATTTCCTTGCACTTTTCTACTTTTTTTGTTTGTTTTTCAATTCTGCTTTTCCAAATCTTTTCCTTTTTTGGTGGAGGAAGTTTGAGCAAGACAATATTCTCACCTTGCATCTGGGGAAATCTAGTCTCTTTTTTTTAAGCATCTCATGTTCCTGGTCTTTTTAAAAAAGACAATGTAAATGTAAGCTAAATACTAATTTTTAAAAGTAAGTAATTTAAAACATCTAGCTGATAGGATACTCGAGAATGAGTAGAGTTTTATGTTTTATGTATTTCATATTTGCTAAGCTTATCTGGGTCAGAAAACAAAGCCCTCTTTTATTATAAGTCTTTAGATGTAACGGCCAATCAGAGATAAGACTTCTCTAATTCTTCAAGAAAATTTCCTAGTCAAAATAAATAAATAAAAGATAAAGATGTTGTGTGTTTGTTTTTAGCAGTCTCTATAGACAATACAATGTAGTAGTTTTAAAAAATACTATTAATATCAAGTGATTTAGGGAATAAGAAGACTTGGTTCTAGTCTTGCCTTTACTGTGAACTAATGCCTTGAATAAGTTCTGTAAGTTGTCTGAGCCTAGCTTCCGTATTAGTCTGTTTTCATGCTGCTGATAAAGACATACCTGAGACTGGGTAATTTACAAAGAAAAAGAGGTTTAATGGACTCACAGTTCCACGTGGCTGGGGAGGCCTCACAATCATGGCAGAAGGCAAAGAAGGAGCAAAGTCATGTCTTACATGGTGGCAGGCAAGAGAGCATGTGCAGGGGAACTGCCCTTTATAAAACCATCAGATCTTGTGAGACTTATTCAGTATCATGAGAACAGCATGGGAGAAATCCACCCCCGTGACTCAATTGCCTCCCACCGGGTCCCTCCCATGACACATGGGGATTATGGGAGCTACAATTCAAGATGAAATTTGGGTGGGGACCCAGCCAAACCATATCACCTTCTTCATGTGAAAGCTTGGCCTAGTTGACCAACAAGATATACTTTTAATATTCTATAATTTCATAAAGCCAAATGCCTGCAAAACAAGAAAACCATTTTTGTCCCCCAACAAATATACCAGGTCTTAGGTTTTCACATGAGGCTGTTTTCAAAGCAGACCCCTTGGAGCCATGTGGTCATATCCCTGATGGGGCCACCCCTCAAAGTATTTTTATAAATACTTTCAAATCAGGTTATAAGCCACACAAGAAAATAAGTACTACTGCTTGATGGTCCTTCTCCTCTTTTATCTAATAAGTATTTGTTGCAGACTTGCTCGGTGCATGAAGAATTGTGCAAGGTGCTGGGGTTGCTGAGGCAGGATGGGTGCAAACATGAGCAAGACCAAGCCCTGCTTGCTAAGGAACTTAGCTTTTTGTAAAAGACCAGCGTTCTCTAGCATCCTATTAGCTAGATATTTTGAATGACTTGCTTTAGAAAATTAGTATTTAGCTTATATATATAGTCTTTTTTTTTTTTTTTTTTTTTTAAGACCAGGAATATCAGTTGCTTAAAAGAAGATACTAGTTGGAGGGAACAAAAAAGATCTGGTTGGAGGGAGGAGGTTGGTACATACACAAAACAATGAAAGGGAATGAATAAAAATTTGGGGGGGATGGGGAATATCTTTGGCATAGCATGAATGTCTCCAAAGCCAAGGTCCTTGGGTTTCAGAAATGGAGCTCCTCAGCTATGAAGACATTAACTTCTATTTTGAAGCCAATAAAATGCCTCCTACTTGGTATTTATCGAAAATAATTCTAAGGCTGGGTGCGTTGGCTCACACCTGTAATCCAAGCACTTTGGGAGGCCAAGGTGGGTGGATCACGGGAGGTCAGGAGTTTGAGACCAGCCTGGCCAACATGGTGAAACCCTGTCTCTACTCAAAAACCAAAAATTAGCCAGGCGTGCTGGCACATGCCTGTAATCCCAGCTACTAGAGAGGCTGAAGCAGGAGAATTGCTTGAACCCGGGAGGCGGAAGTTACAGTGAGCTGAGATTGCGCCATTACATTCCAGTCTGAGCAACAGCGCGAGACTGTCTCAAAACAAAAACAAAAACAAAAAACAACAACAAAAAATGCTGTGATTCTGGTATCTTCAGGCTGGCACGTGGTGGATATATGAGTAATAGCTGGAAGTTACAAAGTTCTGAGCATCCATTGGGTAAGGTTGAAGCCAAAACAAACACACTACACACTAAATACTTTAAATAATTAACACTCAGTCTTTTAAAACATTGAGCATTGAAGGGTTCATAATAATATGAAGGACCAGGGGTTGGGAGAGAGTTGGGAGGTCAGTTGGGGAGAATGTTGGACAAAGGATACAAAATTCCAGCTAGACAGGAGGATTACATTTAAGAGATGTATTGTACAAAATGGTGACTTTAGTTAATGAAAATGTATTGTATTCCCAAAAATTGCTAAGACAGCGGATTTTGTGTTTTCGCCCAAAAATGGGAAGTATGTGAAGTAATGCACATGTTAGTTTCATTTAGCCAGTCTACATTGTATATATGTATTAAAACAACATCGTGTGCATGATAAATATATATATTTTTGTCAAAAAATGAAAAAAACAGGCCGGGCATAGTGGCTCACGCCTGTAATCCCAGCACTTTGGGAGGCCAAGGCGGGCGGATCTCGAGGTCAAGAGATCGAGATCATCCTGGCCAACATGGTGAAACCCATCTCTACTAAAAATACAAAAATTAGCTGAGCGTGGTGGCGTGTGCCATAGTGCCAGCTACTAGGAGGCGGAGGCAGGAGAATCGCTTGAACCTGGGAGGCAGAGATTGCAGTGAGCTGAGATCGTGCCATTGCACTCCAGCATGGTGACGGAGCGAGACTCTGTCTCAAAAAGAAGGAAGGAAGGAAGGAAGGGAGGGAAGGAGGGAAGGAATAAGAAAAAGAAATTAATAAGTAAAATAACGGAATTCGAAAGCACTGGATCCCACAGAACTCCAAAACAGACAAGCAATAATATGAAGGAGTTTTGCTGTTCTTGTGTTTCCAGATCACCTCAATTAAATGTTCCAGTGTTCAAGTGTTTTCAATAGGGTTAGCTTTCTGCTGGATTATTTTTTTCTAAACCTCTTGTTAAATGATTCCTTCACAATCATACCATAGGTATCCCTCATGTTGACTGGAAATTTTAATATAATTAGTAACTTGTTGATGAGGTAATGAATCCCAGCTGAGAAAGGGGTAAGAGGAAAAACAATCATTACCCCCGTGCAATGAAAGAACTTGTCCTGCTGGAAATATCAAGTGTTGTCCTGATGTGGGCTAATTACCAATTGTTCTGGACTGACTTAACAGCCACATTTTTGTTGTAACACCTGCAGTTTGTGCCAAGGAGAAGAAAGGTGTCACATTGCCAAGTGCTAGAGAAGTATTTGTTGAGGAGAATGGGCACAGCTTTTTTTTTTTTTTTGAGATGGAGTCTTGCTCTGTCGCCCAAGCTGGAGTGCAGTGGCCGGATCTCAGCTCACTGCAAGCTCCGCCTCCTGGGTTTACACCATTCTCCTGCCTCAGCCTCCCGAGTAGCTGGGACTACAGGCGCCCGCCACCTCGCCCGGCTAGTTTTTTTTTTTTGTATTTTTTAGTGGAGACGGGGTTTCACCGTGTTAGCCAGGATGGTCTTGATCTCCTGACCTCGTGATCCGCCCGTCTCGGCCTCCCAAAGTGCTGGATTACAGGCTTGAGCCACCGCGCCTGGCTGGGCACAGCTTTTCAAAACTACTCATAAGAAAAATCATGATTCTCATTTATTTATTCAAGATATATTTATTGAAAACCTACCAAGGACTACGCATTGTCCTAAGTGCTATGGTTTATGGTGATTTTGGGCATTTTCAGCCAATTCAAACAGGAGGCTGATGGCATAGTTGCAGAGGGGCCTAGTTGGCTTAAAGAAAGAGACAGTTTATTCTTTGCTATTAGGAAAAATAACTTCCATTGTATGTACTAGAACTACAAAACTTTCTTCTGAACAGACAATAGCAATAGAAGACTATTATCAGTAATTTAGAGTCACTGAATTAATATAACCTGCACATGCAGTTTGGGAGGCGAAAAATTATACATGATGTCAAAGTATTCAATGGCATAAGCTAGAACTGCAAGAATCTGACAGATGCTCACTCAAAAACTTTCCGATACAATCTGTTTATAAACAAAACTGAAACAGCAAAAACAATCTTACTAAAAACCCCACAATCACAGCCCTAAAATGCATCAGAGTGACTCCAACGAAATTTGTTCTCATCCTGTGGGTTCCCAAACCGCTCCAACAATGATGATCGAAACAGGAACCAGACCACAGGATTTTAATGGATTCAGCTGTTCCAGCCTTTGAAGCACTTAGTTCTGAAAGCTGCTGCTGCTACTTCTGTTTCCTGCTACTTAGGGAGAGAACAGAGAACCAGAAAGACAAATGAGTTTTCTCATTTGAATGAGAGGGAGGGCAAGGCTGTCTGGGATGCAAGGACAACTGGCTGAGGTGGGCTGTGGTTGCAGAGATAAGTCCCGGTCATAGAGTCAAAGCTGAGCCTCACCAGCAGTGCCAGGTCTCCTCTGTTATCCCAGAGCTTCCCAGGTAAATGCTCCCAAGGGCCGAGTCCACCTCCTACCTTATCTATTACTGCCCTGGTTTAGGTTGAGAATACAGAAAACAGGGCTGGTGGTGGGGGGGAGTGGGGTTGTGTGCCAGTCTCTCAATCCTTTGTAAATGGAGGCAGAAAATAAGGACTGTCGGACATGATTCCTGTACCCCAGACCTTCCCTGTCAATCTCCTATACCCCAGACCCTCCCTATCAATCTCACAACAAACAGGCCACAAATGAACATAATAGGAAATCACCTGTGCTGCCCTATCTTCTCTTCTTTGTGGTGCTCTTCCTATTTCAAAGTCCCCCCATCAGCTACCTTTCTTTACTCTTGTTATTAAATTAAAGGTTTTGATTTTAATATGCTAGGTATTGGAAAGCAAGGCTGTGTTAGAGACTGCAGGTTTGACCTTGATACCTGTTTTTTTCTTACAGGAAATGTAATCCCCCAGGGAAAACTCAGACCAAGACTACATCTCCCAGCCCCGATTGCACTCCCTGTGGCCATGTGACTAGGTTCTGGCCAATGGGAAGTAAGTGGCAGGGGCGTGGGAAGTGCAGCAGCGTCTCCAAAGGGAGTGGATGCACCCTTCCTCCCTGCCTTCTTCCTTCCTGGCGACGATGTGGAAAATGGCCCTGATGGCTGGAACGCTAACACCAGCGTGGACCCAGAAGTGGAAACCGCGTGTCGAAGTTGGTGAAGCAACGAGACAGAAGGAACCTGGGTTCCTGAGGATGGTGGAGCAGCTCTGGTCACTCAGACGTAACTGATGAGAGGGCCAAATAAACGTTTCTCTTTTCCAAGCTTTTGTTACTTTGGGTTTCTGTCATTCGGACTTAATCCTAACTGATGTGAAAGCTGCCACTCGCTTTCAGTTAAAATAATAACTGAGACTGAGCGCTTATTCTGTGATTATTGAGGACTTTGAGGTTTCTTAACTCATTTAATACAACAACTCTATGAAGAAGTACTATTATTTATTCCTATTTTATGGATGAGGAAACAAGCACAGTGATGTTACGTAACTTGCTTAAGGTCACACAGCTGATAAATGGCAGTCAGAACTTGAATTCAGGCAGTGTAACTCAAAGTATGTACAGTCTTCTACAATAGAGTTGGTGGTCTACAGCAGGATGGCTAAATCCAGCCTGCTGCTGCTTTTTGTAAATAAAGTTTTATTGGAACACAGCATATTCATTCATGGACTGTCTATGGCTGCTTTCACCCTATAATGGCAGAGTTGGGGTGTTTTAACAGAGACCCTATGGCTCCTGGATCTATAATATTGACTAACCAGCCATCCCTTTACAGAAGAAGTTTGCTGACCCCTGTTCCACAATGTACTGCTTCTAAACCTGTTGTGGCAATATATAAATTTATATAAAAGGTGAACTAGGGGTGATTACTTTGGAAAATAGTTGACAAATCTTGAGTAAAAACAAATTTTTTGAGAGCCTCTTTTGTACCAGGTACATCATTAGGCCCTTTTCATAATTATTTTGTTTATCTTTACAGTTGCCCCATAAAGTAAATGTTCTCATCCCCATTTTGAGGATGAGGAAATTGAGACTCAGAGAATTAAGTAAATTGCCCACAATGATACAGCTATTAAGTGCCCAAGTGAGAATTTGAACCCAGGATTTCTGATTCCAATCCTATAGCCTCCATCCACTATACCATGCCACCTTATTTAAAGCATTTAACATACAACTTAATTTACAGAAAAATGGGCTTTTCTAGGAAAACAAAGCACATTTGTATGTTGTGAACCTTTCAACAAAACTTTATGTAGCAATATTTAGTGAAGGATTATTTAAATCTGTATTATAAGGGATGACTCCATCATCCTATAATGTTTAGTGGGTTTTGGTCTAACATTCCCCTACCTAGAAGGGCTGGGAAAACCAGTTCTAGAAGAGCTTTTTAGAATTTTGATTTTTCTGAGTTGTGAAAGAAATTAACCGTCTTCAGAATGGTGCTTCAAGAATAAGAGCTTTTGAATGAGAATAATGAAATATGAGAATCTTTCTAGACAAGCCAATGCAGACATAGTTCACGGTTGATGTCTTAGCTCAATGATTTATGATCCTGTAACTGGACAATGACTTTCATCTTCTAAGGTTCATAAACCTCTAAAAGAACCTCCAGACTTTTTCCCTTGAAAAAGATTAGTATCTATATTTAAATAGTTTTTCAGACCCTCGAAAGCTTATTGACGACATTTTGGTGTCCCTAGACCCCCAAATTAAGAGCTTCTGATTTATCTTTAGTATCTTCTCTCTATTGTTACTAACAGTATAACTTGGGACAAGTTACTTAACCTTGCTAATCATCAATTGCTTCATCTGTATAGTAGGAATAATAATATTCATAGATTTTTGTAAAGACTGAGATAGCCACACAAGGTGCTGAGTATGTACTTGTTAGATAATAAGCATTCAATAATATTACTTCTGATTATTGGAGTTGGTTTATGTTTCCTAACTTTGTAATGTTACAAGGAAAGGCTCAATTCCAGTTGATGAAGATTGATTGAACACTGCTTATATCCAGCACTGTGCTGGGATTTGCAGGAGATATTAAAGTCTCATGAAAACATGGGTCATTCAATTATGCTACAGAATTTATAGCTTAAGAATATATAAGGAGTTGATAAGTTATAAAAATGATAATTAGCTTTCTATTCGTGAAATCTAATTTATTTTTGAATTCAAATATTTATATGAATTTAATTTATATCATATATTTATAATATTCTAGAATATCTCCCATATTCTCAGAATTCATAATGATGATATTAATGACTAATGTTGATGTAACCTATACCGTCTTGGGTAGGAAATTATGACATAGTGATGCCCTGAGCTTTCCTGAGCTGCTGCTGCTTGGGAGTGTGTATTGGTCAGAGTTCTCCAGGAGACAAAAAATATATATATGTACTATATATATGTATGTGTATACACACAAATACACACACACACAAACCCATATACACAGGGGTGGGGAGAGAGAAAGAGAGAGAGATTGAATTATTATCAGGAATTGACTTGTGTGATTACAGAGGCTAAGTCTCAAGATCCTCAGGCTGAGTTGGCAAGCTGAAGTCCCAGGAGAGCTGATGGTGTGACTCCAGTTTGAGTCCAAAGGCCAGAGAACCAGGAGTCAATGGTGTAGTTGCAGTTTGAAGACTGATAGACCTGAGACCCAGGAAAAGCCTGTGGTTTCAGTTTGAATCTGAAGGCAGGAAAAAAATTGATGTTCCATTTCCAAGGCAGTCAGGCCAAAGAAATTCTCTCTTACTCAGGGGAGGGTCAGCCTTTTTTTTTTCTAGTAAGACCTTCAACTGAATGAGGCTCAAACGCATCAGGGTGGGCAATCTGCTTTCCTAGTGTACTGGTTCAGATGTTATTCTCACTTAAAAACACCATCACAGACACACCCAGAATAATATTTGACCAAACATCTGGGCACCCTATAGCCCAAATTGATACACAGGGTGGGGATATACATGATGTTTCATGGGAAGCATCAGAATGTTTATGGTTTTATGGAATGGGGATCATTTATTAGACTAAAGCAAGTGGAGATAGTTCTAACACCTGTTATAGGATGCAGAGCTCAGGTTAGAGACACAGAGAGCTGTAAACTCAGCAGGCACAGTCTCATATCAATGTTTTGTAGTTTTCAGGGTCAAAGTCTTTGCACATCTTTTATTTATCCCAAAGTATTTTATGTTTCTTTATTGTGATTTAAATGAAATTAAAAAATTTATTGTCCTATAGTTTGCTGCTAGTATATAAAAATGCAATTGATTGTTACATATTGACCTTGTATCCTGAGACTTTGCTAAAATCTTTAATGAGTTCTAATAATTTTTGTTGTGTTGATTGTTTAGGATTTTCTATATAAACAAACTGTTATCTACAAATAGGAATCATTCTACTTTCCTTTTCCCAATCTGTCTTTTATTTCCTTTTCTTGCCTTATTACACTTGACTTACCATTTTACTGCACCTTGGGTTAGTCAGATGCTCCAAGAAGTAGATGCAAAGACAGAATTAAACATGCAAGGATTGGCCAGGCATGGTGGCTCATGCCTATAATCCTAGCATTTTGAAAGGCTGAGGTGGGAGGATCATTTGAGGCCAAGAGTTCAAGACCAGACTGGGTAACATAGCAAAGCCCGATCTCTATCAAACAATTTTTAAAAAATTTAGCCAGGTGTAGTGGCATGTGCCTGTAATCCCAGCTACTAAGGAGGCTGAGGGAGGAGGATCACCTGAGCCCAGGAGATCAAGGCTGCAGTGAGCTATGATTGTGCCACTGCACTCCAGCGTGGCTGACAGACCGAGACCCTGTCTGTCTCCTAAAAAAACAAGGATTTTACTGGGGAAAATGCCTATAGGATACAAAATGCAGAGGGAGCCCCACAAGCTGGAAGAGCCATCAGACATTGATGTGAGAAAGTAGAGGAGAAAGGGAAGGACAAGTAACTGGAATCACTCTAGACTGCTATGTTGCATGAGGAATATCTGCAAGGAATATCACTGAGCCAGAGTCCTGTGACTCCAATCAACTTCAGAGTTCAGTGGCTGGGACCCTTGGTCAATTACATTGTCTTTAGTAGCAGGTGTACAAAGTGTATTCTCATGACCACCACAGATCTCCAGTACAATGTTTAACAGAAACGGTGAAAATGGCCATCTCTACATTTTTCCTGATCTTATGGGGCAAGTGTTCAGTATATCACCATTAAGTATGATGTAGGCTATAGGTTTTCAGTAGATCTTTTTATCAGACCACAGGATTTTAATGGATCAGCTGTTCAGCCTTTGAAGCACTTAGTGGCGTGAGCCACCAGGTCTGGCCTATGCTTTTCTTTTCTATTTCCTAAGAGTTGGGTATGATGGGTATCATTTCTTTCTTAAATGTTTAATATGTTCCTTAAGTGTTCACTGTGGTATATTTCTTTCTTAAGTGTTTAATTTGCCAGAGAAACTACGTAGGAAAAGTTTTTGAGTGTGAATTTGATTTCTTTGGTAGATATAGAGATATTCAGATTTTAAAAATTTCATCTGTATTAGTTTTTGTAAGTTGTATTTTTCAAGGAATCTATTAATTTCATTTAAATTGTTAAATTTATTGACATAAAGCTGTTGATAATGTTTCCAGCTGGGCATGGTGGCTCATACATGTAATCTCAGCACTTTGGGAGGCCGAGGCAGGAGGATCACCTGAGGTCAGGAGTTTGAGACCAGCCTGGCCAACATGGTGAAACCCCATCTCTACTAAAAATACAAAAATTAGCTGGGTGTGGTGATACATACCTGTAATCCCAGCTACTCGGGAGGCTGAGGCAGGAGAATCGCTTGAACTTGGGAGGCAGAGGTTGCAGTGAGCCAAGATTGCGTCACTGCACACCAGCCTGGGTGACCGAGTGAGACTCCATCTAAAAAAAAAAAAAAAAATTCCTTTTGATAACTATAAGGTCTGAAGTGATATCCCATACTCTCATTTATGATATTGAGAAATTATTTTTTCCCTTTTATTTTATTTGACCAGTCTTGCTAGGGTTTATTAATTTGATTAACCTTTTCAAAGAATCAAATTTGTCTTTAAATATTTCTCTGTTTTTATTTTCTGTTTCATTGAATTCTGACTTATTTCTTTTCTTCTGCTTGCTTTGGGTTTATATTACTCATTTTTTTTAAAAAAAGATGAATACTTGGATAGTTGACATTAAGCCTTTCTTTCTAATGTAAACATTTAAAGTTATAATTTTTTTTCTCATTTATGGTCTATAAATTTTGATATGTCATATTTTTATTATTGTTCGGTTTGAAGTATTTTCTAATTTATCTTGTGATTTCTTATTTTAAAAAGAGTTATTGGCTGGGCACGGTGGCTCACAACTGTAATTTCAGCACTCTGGGAGGCCGAGGTGGGTGGATCCCGAGGTCAGGAGTTCAACACTTGCCTGGCCAAGATGGTGAAACCCCTTCTCTACTAAAAATATAAAAATTAGCCAGGCGTGGTGGCAGGCACCTGTAATCCCAGCTACTCAGGAGGCTGAGGCAGGGGAATTGCTTGAACCCAGGAGGCAGAGGTTGCAGTGAGCCAAGACTGAGCCACTGTACTCCAGCCTGGGCGACAGAGTGAGACTCTGTCTCAAAAAAAGAAAAAAAAAAGGAGATATTTAGAAAAATGTTTAATTTTAAATACTTGATGCTTTTTTAGATATCTTATTAGTTTCTAATTTAATTCACTTGTGGACAGAGAACATACTTTAAAATTTTAGTCTTCCAAAATTTACTAAGATGTGTATGACATGCTCTACTGTGGTTAATGTTTTATGTGCACTTGCTAAGAATGATTATTCTGCATTTGTTAGATGTGGTGTCTTATAAATACCTATTAAGTCAAGATGGTTGATAGTGTCATTCATATCTTCCATTTTCTTGATAATAATGTTTCTTGTTCTAGTTGTTCTATCAGTTCCTAAGAGGAGGGTGTTAAAATCTCCAGTCATGATTGGGGAGCTTCTTCTTCTTCCTTTATCTCTCTCATTTTTTGCTGCAGGTAGTTTGAAGTACTGTATATTATTATTTCTTCCTGATGTATTGGACCTTTTGGAATTATAAAATCTTTCTCTTTCTCTTTAGTAATACTCCTTACCTTGCTATCTATTTTCTCCAAAAGTAATATAGCCACACCAGTTTTTTTATGCTTATCATTTCCATAATAACATTTTTCATCTTTTTGCTTTTATTCTTTTTGTGTGTCTATGTTTAAAATGCTTTTCTTGAAGACAGCGTGTAATTGGATCTTGCTTGTCTGATATGGTTTATTTAAGTCTACTGGCTTCATATTTATTTCTTATTTTCTCATCTATTTTTATTTTCCCTATTTTCCCTTCCCTACCTTCTTTTTGTTTGTTTGTTTATTTGAGATAGAGTCTCGCTCTGTCGCCAGGCTTGAGTGCAGTGGCACGATCTCGGCTCACTGCAACCTCCACCTCTGGGGTTTAGGTAGTTCTCTGCCTCAGCCTCCCAAGTAGCTGGGATTACAGGCACATGCCACCATGCCCAGTTAATTTTTGTCTTTTTAGTAGAGACAGGGTTTCACCATCTTGGCCAGGTTGATCTTGAACTCCTGACCTTGTGATCCACCCGCCTTGGCCTCCCAAAGTGCTGGGATTACAGCCTAAGCCACCGCACCCAGCCCCTACTTTCTTCTACATAAAATCTTCTTAACATTTATAAAAATAACAACGTTTAGTATGTTTGCCTGTTTGCATTTTTTAGTAGTTACTGTAGTGATTACAATACACAACTTTATCACAATCCTTTTAGAGGTAATATTGTACAACTTGATATACTTCATAAGAACTTTATAGCAGTAGAGTTCCATATGCTTCAGTGGGGGAGGATAAAACCTTTATCTTCTCCCTCCCCTCCTAGGTTCCCTATCTGGGGCTCTGGAAATTAAATTGACAGGAGACATTAACAAGAGAAAAACAGTTTATTAACAGGTCAGTGTGCATACACACAGGAGAACTCAGTCATGAGTAACTCAAAAGAGTGGTCAGAACTTGGCCATATTTCTCACCTTAACAAAGAACAATAAAATTTTAGAGAAGTGACAAAACAAAGAAAAAGAATTTCAGCTTTTCTGGGTGTCAAACTGTGAGAAGGTAGAAATATGGGGGAAACTAACAGTAGATAGGGTTTTTTAGTAAGGTCTACATGTGGACCCATCTTGGTGCTGACTCTGACTTCATGGCCACAAAACTCCCCTGGAAGAGGGGATTTATTGCAGTCCTATTTTTCAGAATATTCTGTTCGTAGTCAGATAAGGGAAGCTCCAAGGAGGCTTCTTTCTGCATCTGTTGATTCTCATTTGCCTTTAGCTCAAAATATCTTTACACCAAAGTGGCATAGTTTGGGGTGGCATACTCTGATGCCCTACACTGCACATGTGCACATATGGACACACACACACACACACACACACACACTTTGTGATACTGTTGTACATATTACATCTACCTCAAGCCAGTAAGGCTGATGTTTTCTGCCTATAGGGGATGGTGGTAAGGGAAGTTCTCTCAAGAAAAATAAAAAATAAAAGAAGCTGTAAACTCCCAAATCCCGTCTTTCAAGAGTAAACTCCACTCCAGTTTCTACCTGCTTCTGCTCACTCTCTAGGGTTTTAAAATATTTTTCAAAAAATTGCCCTCATTATGTCAGGCTTTAGTCTTACTAAGCTACTTAGTTATTACCAGAACTTAATCTCCACAATCATCCTTTTCCAGAGAATTTTGTAAGAACCAAGGCCTTCCATTGAAGTCAATTAGTAAACATTCACTACCTTGGGAAAATACATAAGCGTAGACTGAGACCTCATCTTAAGTGCATAATGCTGGAAGCAAGCACTCTAGCAGAGTACGTGTCCCAACAGAGCAAATGTCCTAACAGAGCAGGTGGTCACGTCACCCAGAAGCAGGTCCAGCTGGGTGACGGAGGAGGTGCGGGCACCAGACAGCAGAGCCTGCTCTGTGTCTGCAATGGTTTCTTGAATGGGAGCTTGCAGGGATAGGTTGAACATGTGAAATTGCTGCTGTTGATCATTTTTTTTTTGGACCTTGAAAAACATGAATGGTATAAGTTCAACCAAATATTCTGCTACTGAGTGTGAGGTTCAATCCTTCTCAAACATTTTCTCATCTTCACAAAGTCCTAGAGTTAAAGAAACATTCTCTATATTGTTACATAAAGGCACATGGGATGGACACTACCTGACTATTAGAGTCACAACTGTAGAAGGCAGGACTAGGGGAGTAGTCCTATTCAAAGACTTCTGCCTTAATGAGGAGTGTTACATAATTTGGGTGCAGAATTGCATGTCATGCATTAACACCAAGAACAAGTTTGTGCTTCCTTGAAGGTACATATTATGTTTCTTCTAAATGTCATGGTCCTGAAAGGTTGCTACACAACATCGTGGACCCCTAGGTTTGCCAGATTTTGCAAAAAAATTGAAAGAAAGAGGAAGGAAGGAAGGAAAGAAAGAGAGCAAGAGAGAGAGAAAAAGAAAGAAGAAAGAAAGGAAGGAAGGAAGGGAGGAAGGAAAGAAAGGGAGGGAGGAAGGAAGGAAGGAAAGAGAAAGAAAGACAAGAAGGTACAGTTAAATTTAAATTTCAGATAAATGATGAATAATTGTTTGAATAATTAGGATTCATGCAATAGTCCTAAGAGAAGCGAGACATCCTTATACTAAAATATTATTTATTGTTTATCTTAAATTCAAATTTAACAGGGAGTCCTGGAAAATTTAACTGACAACTCTGTTATATTCATTCAGTGCTGCTGAAAAGGAGAGAATTCTGGTCCTGGAAGGCTACATTCTAGGGAAATGGGCCTCCAGTTGGGATGTTCAGAATTCTGTCCCTAGGAGGATGGAGGCACACCCAACAGAGGTCAAATCACAGTCCATGCCAAGAGTCACCAGCTGGATGCTCAGAAGGAAAATCTTCCTTTTGTGAGCTCCTAAAAATAAATGTAGCTTTATCAGGAGCATTACATGTGAGTGTGCTCTATAATTATTTATCCACTAATTGCCACAACATCCTGTTGAGGTTAGTAAATGTTTTTACCACCCTCATTTTGCAATGAAGTAAGCAGGGAAGGAGCAGGAGGTTTACTCACCAGGCGGCCCAGCGAGCCAGTAGAGGGTGGAGGAGAGAGCCAGGCGGGACCTTGGGGTCCTGTCACCAGAGGTCTGCAGGCTTGCTGGCCTCAGAGCCCAAATAAACATCATAGCCCAAATAAAACTCAGAGAAGAGGAATAAAGAAGATTCTCTGAAACTCATGAAAACCACACATTCCGAACAGCCCCATTGTTAGTAAACAAAATAGTCTAGAACAAATATTTGCACAAAGGAAACTATTGAAGACAGACTTTATTTTGCCCAAAGGAGAGAATAGCTTACTCACCCTTTGTTTTTCCCCCAAGCAAAGTAGATTTTTCTTGTTAGTGCCTGGTAAAAGAGGATGATAAGACAAGGAAACTCATTCCATTCTATAATAATAACAACAGTGGATATTAATCAAATATCTGTTACATCAGGTACTTCACATATTGGATTGAATTTAGTCTTCATGGGAAGTCTCTGTGTACTGACTGCACCCATTTTACCCATAGGAGAGATTAAACTCAGAGCACAAGAGACTGACAGAGACCTTCACACTGCTATCAAGTGGTGGAGGTGAGATTCCAACCCAGGCCCCGTGACTCGAACACATACCATTGTCTCCGTAAACCCTTCCCCACCACCCACGAAAAAAACAGAACACCCAAATCTAATGACATTATTTGTCTTTTAAAATGACATTTACATTAACTTTTTGTCTTTTTCATTAATTCTAAAGCAATTGCAGGGAAGGGCCGTGCTTCAAGACAGCCACCAACAGCGTCTTGCCAAGGCTTTTAGGTCCGTAGTAATACTTCCAAACACATTATCCTGGCGGCTTTCCCAATGATACCTCGAGGAGGCTCAGGCAGGCATCATTATCATCCTTTGGGAGAAGAGAAAACTGAGTCACAGAAAGACTAAGGGATTTGCCTAAGGCCATGCAGTACCAGAAATGGGACCAGAATACATCTGCTGGCTCTCTCCATTGTCCTTGCTGAAAGCTTGAGGAATTACAGCAATCATCCCCAATGTGCAATCTGAGTAATACACATTTTTTTCTCTCACACATATTTTCCACCCCCTGTCCCATGACTGGCAGCTGGAAACAGGACTGTCCTGCTCTTTCACTTCCAGGGCTCCCTTATTCTAGCAGCTCCCAGATAGGGATTGTGACAGGGAAGCCTTCACCACGTGGTTCTGACCTACCTGTCTAGCTCATCAGCTGCCCTCCCAGCAGGAGGCTGTCATTCAGGCCAGACAGGTGATGTCGATCCTCTACAACATACTCATAGCACTCACATCACATTTTCACTCCCTGTTGCCACCTAGGAGCCTGTGCAGTGCAGTGGACTGGGTTTTAAGCCAGAATGCTTTTGCATCAGCTGGACCTGGGTAAAAATTCTTACCACCATCCAACAGTGTGACTTCGAAAAAGTCATGTTACATCTTCAGAATCAATTTTCTAATAGATTGTAGACAATGGGGGATTAGGGATCATATTCAAAGCATCCAAGCATCCAGCACAGTGTCTAATACAGAGTAGATGACCAAGAAGTGGTTCTTATGATGACAACACGTCCTTATCCTCAAATCTATCTAACTCCTAACCATTATTCAAGATTTACTACTCCCTTGCCTCACTCAAGGTAACTCTCTCTTCCCTGGATTTAACATGAATTTCACCTGTGTGGCATCTAGTTCTTGCTCTCTTACAGTCTTTTCATGAATATAAGAAATATTCATTAGGAAGTGCTATGGGTTGAATTTTGTCTTCCCAAAAGATATTTGGAAATAGGGTATGTGCAGATGTAATCAAATTAGGATGAAGTCATACTGAATTGGAGTAGGTCCTAACCCAGTAACTGGTGTCCTTATACCGAAAGGCAGCAATTTGGACACAAATAGATTCATAGTGATGAGGGAGGTAGAGATTGAAGTAATGCAGCTTAAGGACCAGGACGGCTCAGGATTGCTGGCAACCACCTGAAGCTGGGATGAGGCGAGAAGGGACCCTCCCCTAACACCTCCTGAGAGAGCGTGGCCATGCCGACACCTTGGTTTTGAGGTTTTGAGTTTCTAGCTCTAAAACTGGGAAACAATACATTTCTATTGTTTTCAGCCTCTGGTTTGCTGTTATTTGTTATGGCAGTAACAGGAAACTAATGCAGGAAAATATCTGATCTAACTCCCAATTGGATAACAGGCTCATTGACAATGGTGAGGACTGGCCTCTTTACCTGTGGTCAGTGCTCAGTATAGCTCTGAACCTTGGGGAAGCCTGTGAATAAATCTGACTGCTGACAGCAGCTGCATACGGAGCACCACTCAGCTGTTCCTACCACCCTGGAGGCTGCCCTGACAGCTAATCCCACTGCAGGTGCAGCAGCAGTGCCTCTAAAGTCCTTTGGGCTCAACCTGCTGGCAACAGCACCAGCAGGAGAAATTCACTGGATAGTTAGCCATTCCCCATTTGAACAGCAAAGTATTTCCTAAAATGGGGAGAGAAAGCATGATGATAGGTACTGCAACTGGACCCTTCAGAAATTGATAATTTCATCAGACAAGGATGCCACTCTATAGTTATTCCAGTGTTAAAGACGGGCATCACCAAAACAACAGAAAACACAGTTAAAAGAGCAGTATGTCTTCTGTTAATGATGGGATGACTGTTTAAAAGAGGCCTCATTTTATATACATTCATTCATTCATCATTCACTTCAATATTTGTTGAGAATTTACTAGGTGCACAGCACTGCTTTTGCCTCCTTTAGCAGGTCATTATGTAACAGAACTTGAAGGAAATTCATGGGTGTGGCAATTTGAATTTTCAAGTGGGGAGGGACACTAATATTTGTTGGTTGCTTGCACCGAGATACTTTATAGGAATTTTAATATCTGATTTTGGTTAATGCCCTTGATCATTCCACAATGTAATTGTTTTAATTTCCCTTCTGCAGATAAAGAATGGATGCCTCAGAGAAGTGAAGGATTTGTCTCAGGCACATAGCCTGTAAATATCATACCTGAGATTCTAATCTGGCTCCATTGCATCCCAATGTCTTTGCTTTTGCAGCAACTCTACCATCCTTCATCCACCAGAGACCAGACCTCTTGTAGCAACCCAAACCCATGGGAGCCACGCCACATCCTAAGAGGCCCGTGGGACTTTTGGCCACCCCACCCCACCAGGAACCATTACCAGGCTCTTCGCTTTCTACTTTCTTTCCATCTCTCAGCCTCCTTCTGTCCTCATTTGCTTCTCTTGAAGTGGGTGGATGTTGTTTCTTTCCGGTACCTGCTTCTAGTAGCAACACTCTCTTTCTTCAAGATGTGATGGGAGAGCTTCTTCCCCACTGGAAACTTAAGGACCTGTGGGCTGCACCCCTGAGTGCCCACCTTCCGAGCCTGGAGCAATCACTGAGCCAGGCCAGGCCGATCAGTCTTCCCCCAGGATTTTTTTCATCCACAATGGGGGACAGAACACGTCATTTCTCTGTGGCTATTGTCCTGGGGTGAGACAAGTGGGAGTTCTTGTGACCATGGCCTCCCCTCATTCTGCCCATGGAGAAACACCAGGCTGGATGGTGGAATGAGAATTGAGAGGCCCAATGATGCCATCTGAGCCCCTAGCTCCTGTCACCCCTGTGCTTCCCAGTTACTAGCAGTTAAATTCCCTTTTTGTTTGTACTAATACGGGTTGGCTTCTCTTATTCAAAATCAAGGGTTCCAGTTCACACATCCAGCTATGTTCCATGGGCCGGCTTTTCAACTTCCCTCTTGCCAAAACTTAAATTCCAGTTTCCCGTTTTCCTTCTGTTCATCCGCTTAGAAGAACCTTAACTCTGGCTAAATTTACCTTCTCAGTCTGTACACCCAAGGTGCTGAGTTCATCTGGGGCAGACAATGTCACTACCAAACCGTGGTCCCCAACCTTCCTCATTTCATCCTCTCTTCCATTCCCAGTAGCAGCTACTTAGGACTGTCTCCACACTCCTCAAACATGACTCTCCATCTTTCTCCTCCTTTTCAGCAAGTGATGTCGTCTCCTACTCAGTAGAGAAAATAGAAGGCATGGGAGGACAAGTCTTCCCCATCTCTCCCCACCCTGCCCTTTTATAATTGTGCTGGTGGCAAATTTGTGAAAACGGAAGGTGGCTACTGTTGGAAGCAATTGTTCTAAGAAGGAGTGCAGAATTTCTCTTAGAGAGAGACTGCTCTTTACTTTCAGAAAACGTCTTGACTTTTCAAGTGTAAAAGGCAATTGGGGAAGAAATGGAGGTAACTGCTGCAGCACTGTAAAGTCAGCCAATGGTAGGAAAATGAGGAATTGTTGGCCACCCGAGTGGAGGTACCAAGGGGAAATGGGCCAAGCCTCCTGGCATACGACTGACCTGGAGGAAAAAGATCCGGTTTCTTTCTCTGAAAGAAAACTGGATTGGATCCTGATTTTTAAAAAACTTTCAAGTCTCCCAGCAAGAGCCAGCCTGCTGCTAAAGTTTTTTTTGTTTTGTTTGTTTGTTTGTTTGTTTTGTGAGACAGAGTCTTGCGCTGTCACCCAGGCTGGAGTGTGGTGGTGCGATCTTGGCTCACTGTAACCTCCGCCTCCCGGGTTCAAGCAATTCTCCTGTTTCAGCTTCCCAAGTGGCTGGGACTATAGGTGTGTGCCACCACGCCCAGCTACTTTTGTATTTTTAGTGGAGATGGGATTTCACTATATGTTGGCCAGGCTGGTCTTGAACTCTTGACCTCAAGTGATCCACCCATCTCGGCCTCCCAAAGTGCTGGGATTACAGGCGTGAACCACTGCACCTGGCCCCCACTGAAGTCTTTGAAAGGCGTTTGTGTTGATCAGAAACACAGTCGGCCCTGGGAAACCGAACTGTCTTTCCACAGCCATAGGAAAGAGCCAGTGAGGACTCCCCTGAAACTGGGATAGTGCCAGACAGGGGTGCTGCGCCTCATCACTGCACTGTGACCAGTGGCCTTGGGTTCACGGGACTAGGAGGAAATAAAAGACAGGCTTCACACCTGCTTTGGACGGGACAGTAGGAAGAAGTGTGTTCCCTCCCTCCCCCTCCCCAGGCCATCAGGGAGGGAAGAGCGCATTTCAGAAGGTGAGATTTGTCCTGCGTCTCAAGGGAGATGAGCAGCGAAGAGAGCACAGCAGATGTGAAGGCCTCAGAGGTGGGGGGTTGCAGCATGGACCAACGCAAGAGGAAATGCGATCCGGCACTCCTCCGAGCTTTCCCCAAGTATGCCAGAGGAAGGAGACTCCGGCAGGTGTGCAGAGACTGCTCTGTTGCAGACGGGGCCATTCGTAAGGCAGACAAATGGGTCGACAATGGTAGGGCCTTCCTCTCCCATCGGAGGCAGATCGCCCCATCTGAGCTCTGCCCCTCATCCTCCGCTTCGCCTTGGAAGCCCCCCTCCTTATCTTCAACCTCCTCCTCTCTACGGCTCCCTCCCACCAGCATGGAGCCCACTCATGCTCACATCTGTCCCACTTACAAAGATGCTTTCTCTCCTGGGTATCCCCTCCAGCTGTAGCCTCTCACTTCTAGCCCAACTTCCACCTTCCCTCCTGCATCCCTGCTAACACGCCTCCACCTCCTCCACTCCCCTGGAAAGGCTCTTTCCCAATCTTTTCCTCACTGCCAAGCCCAGTGCAGCTTGGCTGGCCTCTCTCCCTCGGGTCCTCTCGCTTTGGGCTGCGTCTGCCTCTTTCTCTCCGACACGACACTATCCTTTTGCAGTCCCCTGGGCAGGCTCCTCTGCCCTTGTGCACGTTCATCTCAAGTCGGCTCTCCTCTGTTCTCAGTCCAGATGCTTTCCTTAGGGGACCTCAGGAGCCTTGCAGACTGCCAGTTCTCCAAACTCCAGAAAGGGTGTCCACTATCAAATTGTTCACTTGGCAGCTTCTCCAATTAATCGTGCCACAAGCACTCCACCTGTAACACGTGCACGGGTGACCTCATCAACTCCCTTGGAGCCTGCTCTCCACTCCTGCTCAAAAACAACACCTTGGCTCCCCAGACTTTGGCATCCTTCACCTCTTAATGTCCTCCCTCCTCCAATCCAGCTCAGCACCTTATCCTGCCATCAAGTGCATGTCCTGGAAATCTGGGACGCTGCCCAGACTGTCCCATCCCAGTTGCCTCGTCCGTAATCTTGAGGATTGATCATCTCTTCCCTGGATGGCAGCCAAAGCTCCCTAAAGGATGTCCTTGCAATGCATTTTGCCCCTTTCAGTTTTGCTTTTCACATGTTAAGTCTTCTGACATGCAAATATCTCTTTGTATTGCTCCTGCCCTTTAATCCATTCCATGGTTTCTCATTGCCCTCAGGAAAACTTACTCTGAACCTCTGACTTGTGCACAAGGCCCTACTTGTTCTGGCTCCTGCCGAGGTCACCTGACTCACCTGCTACCTATCTCCACTCCCACTGCAGGCTTCTTCCACCTGCCTCTGGACATGTGACCTCTGCCCCTTGGCTGCCCAGTGCAGCACCTGTCCACTTGTCCACAGTGTAGCTGGGGCCTGTCACCCTGGCTGCAGTCAAGGAGGGACTCAATCAGTATTTGAGGTGAATGAATATTCTTTCCTGATCAATTTGTGTTGTTTTCCTCTTGCCTTTTACTTAATATATAAAAAAAGAAAACTATTAAGGAAAGCATGACATGAGAAAGGATTGTAGGTGTTTCCTCTTAGGAGAGAAACGTGAAACAATGGAGGCTGAATGTGTTTAGAGGATAAATATACTCACCAGTATCTCAGCTGGAATTGCCTTATTGACGACATCATCACTTTCTCTCAGATGTGGATGTCAAGTTTGTAACGCCAAGAACTGTTCGGAGAAGTTCCCGTCATTTGTCTTCTCGTCTCTCCCCCTGTTCTCCCCGGATGGCCTTACCCGAGTCCAGCTCCAGCTCACCCCTTATTCCTCCATGATCTCCATTTCCAGCCAAGATTATTTCCTAAGCTCCAGGCTCTAGTGGCTTACAGCTTTCCACCCAAAGATTTCCCATATTGAGGCTCCTTACTTGGGCTCAATGTGCTTTAACCTAGTTTTCTGTCTTAACCTCACACTTCTGTGTTTTCCTATCTCAGTGAAGGTCCCTGGACTAGTTCCATGGGCTGTCATAACAAACGACCACAAAGTAGGTGACTTTAAAACAACAAAAATGTATTCTCCGCCAGTTCTGAAGGCTGGAAGTCCAAAACCAAGGTGGTGTTATGGCCACGGTCTCCCTGAAGGAAGGATCCATCCTCACCTCGTCTGTTTCAGGCGCTGCCGGCGGGCTGTGCTGGTCCTTAGCCTGTGGATACATCACTCCAGTCTCTGCCTCCCTTGTCACACGGCCTTTATCCCTGTGTTTGGGCCCACATTTTCTTTTCTTCTAAGGATGCCAATCATTGGACCTAGGGCCCACTTAGGGCCTATTCCAGCAAGACTTCATCTTAATTTGATGATATCTGCAAAGGCCGGCCCTATTTTCAAATAAGGTCACAGGTACTGGGCATTAGGACTTGAACATATCTTTTGGGGGACACAGTTCTACCTGCTGGGAATCCCACTGACTCCTTCACCCCAGAAATCCTTGACCCTTCCCTGTTCTCTCCTTCACACTCCACATCTAGGCTGTTTATCCTATTTTAAATAGCTCTCATGTTTTCTCTGTCCTCCACTCCACTGTCTTACTTCCAGCCCTAACTAAGCTAGATGACCATGACAGCACCCCTACTCTTCCTTTTTGCCCTTTTGAGTCCCCCCAGCCCATCCTTCAGCCAGCATCCTGGTTCTTAAAATTTGCCTGCCAGGCCAGGCGCAGTGCCTCATGCCAGTAATCCCAGAAGTTTGGGAGGCTAAAGCAGGCAGATCACTTGAGGTCAGGAGTTCAAGATCAGCCTGGCCAACATGGTGAAATCCCTCTCTACTAAAAATACAAAAATTAGCTGGGCATGGTGGTGGGTGCCTGTAGTATCAGCTACTCCAGTGGCTGAGGCAGGAGAATGGCTTGAGCCTGGGAGGCGGAGTTTGCAGTGAGCCAAGATGATGCCACTGCACTCCAGCCTGGGTGACAGAGTGAGACCCTGTCTTTAAAAAAAAAAAAAAAATTGCCTACCAGTCATCCCACTCTGGATATGTCCCTGGCAGCTTCTCCTGTGTGCACCGTGGGTGACGCTGTCTTACTGACTCATTCTCCCCTATCCTTTCCACCTCAATTCCTCTTCTCTTCTGAGAGTCAAAACCAGTTCCTACCGTCTCTGAACACTTAATTGCCTGTTAGTAGCTATACCATTTTTAAAAATACAAGTTATTGAATGACTACAACATATATATTATAAATATAAAGTAGATATTACATCCATTTGTGTATGGGGAAACTGAGGTTCCCATGGCTTAAGCAACATGCTGAAGAGGGAGCTGAGGTTTGAACCTAAAACTCTATGGCTTCAAAGCTCTTCCTATGAACTATATGACTATGCTTCAGAAGATGTAGCCTTGTAAATATCTGGAAGGGCTTGCCACGTTTCCTGTTCTTCTTCTAAATTTTGGTATTTTATAGAAACTGTCTGCTGTAAATGAATATAAAACACCTAAAGAAATTTATGATGATGATCCATACCTCAGTTATTCTTAGTCATTTATTTTCTCATTTCATAGTAAACTAATAGCTATTTGGTTCAGAGCCTACAGGCCTATCATATTTTGCATAGCAATCCTGGTGAATTTATAGACAGTTCCCTGAATAATGAGCTTATCGTGTTCATCTTAAGTTTTGGTAAAACCTTCTCTCTTTTTTTCTCCTTGAAATAAATGTAAGCATACGTATATTCACAAATTTTCTTTTAAGTCTTTACAGTAATATTTTTATTTTCGGTGCAAATTTTGTTTAGCATGAGACTCAGGCATCCTGTGAAATTCTTAGCCATTTTGAGATGGAGCCTTGCTCTGTCGCCCAGGCTGGAGTGCAGTGGTGCAATCTTGGCTCACTGCAAGCTCCGCCTCCCGGGTTCACGCCGTTCTCCTGCTTCAGCCTCCCAAGTAGCTGGGACCCACCACCACGCCCGGCTAAATTTTTGTAATTTTTTTTTTAGTAGAGACGGGGTTTCACTGTGTTAGCCAGGGTGGTCTCGATCTCCTGACCTCGTGATCTACCCACCTCGGCCTCCCAAAGTGCTGGGATTACAGGCATGAGCCACCACGTCCGGCCAATAAATCATTTTTAAAAAGTATTTTCTGGCAAATAGCCTACCCATTTGGTGTTGGCTTGAACTTTTGGAATTTCTTTAGTTTGACTTATTAAAGTAAATGAAACTTGGGTAAAGGAAATTCCTGTTTTACTCAGGCCGCCGACTCAAAAGTTCATGTTATTGAAATGCCCTCAGTCTCCTGTCTCCATGGCTGGTGAGCCGGAAGTCTTCCATACGTGCACTGCTCTGATGGACTTTATCAACAAGCCATCCCTGACACACTCACAGACACCAGCGGCCCTGAGCTGGGCACTGCGAGCCTCCCTCACACTCCTGTCCTGCCTGGCGGAATCTATGAACAATCTAGAGGCCTTGGATGGAGTCCACGTACCATTAGCTGTGCGAAATTCTGCATAGATCTGTGGAAAACATTCAGCCCTGGGCAGGATCAGCTATATAATTTGCAGACCTGATGCAAAATGAGACTGCACGGCCTCTTGTTCAAATATTACTAAGCATTTCAAGATGGTGACAACATTTACTTAAGCACTGAGCCCAACCACAGGCTGGCTCAGCTTACCTGCCCATGAAGCCAGCCATGCCCTGGGGGCTACTGCTCTGCTTTCAGACCCCTGGTACTCTCCTTCTTCAACCTATTATCTGGGCCCTCATTTTCACCTGCATGTGTCATCCATCTCCAAGCACTGCTGGGCCTGTGGCCTAGATCCCTCCCCGCAACACACCCAGTGCTTCCCCTTCTGCTGCCTCTCACCCCCGCCACAAAAAATCCTCCGCACGGGCCTCCAGATCTGGCCCTTTCTGTCCCTTCCTTCCTTCCCTGACATCCTCAGCTCCAGTCAGGCCTTCTCCGGCCTCGATGTGTCTACTGTGGCTTTCTGTCACGCTGCCCTCGGGAGGGATGCTCCCAGTCCCTGAACCTCCTCACAGGCGGCCCCCTCTGCCTGAATCACCCCTCCTCTTTGTCCTCCCCTGGCTAACACTTACTCAGCCTTCAGGTCTTGGCTTCAGCACAACGTCCCCTGTCCTCCAGGAGCTTTCCCTTCCTCCGCAGATCAGGAGACATCCCTGGCTGCCCACGCCCCAGGGCGCTCTTCCTGCTGGTACAGCTAAGTGTATTTCCTGTCCACGAAGACAGGGGTGCCTACGCCTGCAGAGTAGAACTCTGCAAACATTTGTTGATTGTTAGTGGGATCGATGCCAGGCTCTCCGGTGAATTCGGTGTCACACACAGAGAGAACTGCTGTCACTTGGCAATGAGGGAAATGCAGTGCCTGATGTTGCTGCTGCTGTTGCTTCATTGGAGGCCTGAGGAGCGTCCTTGGAGCTGGTGGCTCTGCTGAAAGACAGTGTGGCTCATCTGAGCAAGTACTGCTCACCAAAGTGTCCACTACTTGTGTTGCTATTAAGCATGTTTTTATTTATTTATTTATTTTGAAATGGAGTCTTGCTCTGTCGCCCAGGCTGGAGTGCAGGGGCACAGTCTCAGCTCACTGCAACCTCTGCCTCCCGGGTTCAAGTGATTCTCCTGCTCCAGCCTCCCGAGTAGCTGGGATTACAGGCTCCTGACACCACGCTAGGCTAATTTTTGTATTTTTGGTAGAGACGGGGTTTCACCATGTTGGCCAGGCTGGTCTCAAACTCTTGACCTCAGGTGATCCGCCCGCTTCAGACTCCCAAAGTGCTGGGGTTACAGACGTGAGCCACCGTGCCCTGCCAAGTATGTTTTTAAAATATGGCTTCTGAGATATGTGCGTTTCAAAATGTTCTTCTCTGTTTTTCTGATTTGTGACAATATGCGTGTGGTACTTTGATAGTCATGAGGAACAACCCGTCCCCAGGAAATTTTACGTTAAAAAAAAGTACCAGGCAAGAGCAATTTGCTGTTAGGGTTCATTTTAATTGCAAATGTATTTCCTCTGGCTGGAAAGGGGAAACATCTTTCCTGACCTGCTCTACACCCCACAGAAGAAAGGGTATGAAGAGGAAGTGAAGTACGGTGTTATGTAAAAGTAAGAAGACAAAACAGCCATGGCGCTAAATCGAGGCTGCTGCCGAGCCTCAGGGTGGTGTTGACTGCTGCTGAGGTCCTGAGCTGGGAGGAGTGAGGGACCTGGCCTTCAACTCCAACCAAGGCCATAGCCATAAGAAACAATGACTTCCAACCCCACTTAATTATCTCTCCTCAGTCACTTTTTTCCCTTCTGTTATATTTGTCTTCTGCCATGTAAGTAAAGGAAGGAAAAGCAAAATTTAAGAAAAGTCTATGGAGTAGGTTAGGCGGGAGTTAGTGTGGATAGTGAGACCGAAGGGTCAGAGGAACATGAGACAGGTCAGACTGGGGTGACCAACTGTGTCAGTTCACCTGCGACTGAGGAAACCTGGGCCTGAGACTCTTGTTTTAATACTGGGATGGTCCTGGACAAACCAGGAAGAGTAGATCCCTCTACTCCCTGATGGCCTGGGAGGCAGCAGATATGACCCAGCCGTCCCCCCAGGAACCCCCACTGTGAGGTCACATGCCCTGCACCTCCCCATGGCACCCCCTGAGGGCCTCACAGGATTACCCTTTTCCAGGGCAGTTTTGGGAATCAATTCTGGCCTGACCTTGGGAATCCAAGCCATATTTTCATCTTCAGCATGCCACTTTTTAAACAATTTTCCAGAATGAAACTCCTTTAACTTTTGTTTTAAAATGATTTGTGATGAAAGAGAAAACAGGATCCTTGTATGAACTGAGATTGTGGCACATCTGAACAGTCAAAATTGTTGCCTTTAACTTGCATTGAATGCAAATTTCAGTTCCTAAAAAACCCAAATAAGGTAATAAATGTTCAGGGAAGGAGGTTTGATTTATCTCTTTTCCCAAAATGATGACCTTGTAGGAAAATTGCTGATTGAGGAAAAACACGTGGAGAGTTCACACTAACGCAGGGACAGACTTCATGGCTGCTACAGGGTCGCCATGAAAATAATTAGTATCACGCCCCACTTTCCACATACCACCCCCAGTCTTTCTAATGATTCCGTGAAGTAGGTGCCCTCATCATTTTAGTTCTACAGACGAGAAACTTGGAGCAGTTAAGTGGCCTGAGGACAGGCATCCACACCTCACTGTCACCAGCATTGACAGCATTTCCACCATGGCTTTGCTTCATCTCTTCTTATTCAAAGAGAGAGAGAAAAAAGTCTATTTCTGCTTCTGTATAGCCCTTGTGCTATCTCAACGGCTCAGAGCCAGGGAGTTAAAGTGCCAGCAAGCGAAATACCTCCAGCTGAGTATGAAAGATGAGACAGTCAGAGGCAGTTTCATATTGAAGGCAGATCCATAGATGATAAAGATCTTTCACATTCATTAGGAGGAGGAGGAGAAGCAGCACTAGTAACAATTGAAGGAGTAATTAGTAATAGTAACAATAAAAGTACCTTTCATTTAGTACTTGTCACACACTGGGTGCACTTGGGTAAATGCATTTAGGTAAATTATATATTTAGGTAAATTATATATTTCTAATTTTCAAAACAACCCAATGAGGAAACTGAGACCCTGAACGTGGCTTTATCCCAAGGCTGACCCCAATGTTCAAGCGTTTTGCATTTTATCATATTCACATTTTCAAACGAGTTTCTCTCATTTTACAGTTGAGGCAACACAGATTTATTGGGGGTACAGTTTTCAGCGATTACACATCCTTAGAATCAACAGGGCCAGATTCCACACCCACCTGTCCAGAAGTCCCTCATACAGAACTCAGAGTTAGTGCCTGGGAGAGGCCACAAGGCTTGTCCAATCAGCTGGCATCCCAAACCCCATAGAAGGATGGGATTCCAAGATACTAGTTAGGAATCTTTTGATTCTATGGGGTACAATCACCCAGAGTTGAGCACACAAGGAAAATGTAATACCTGAGAAGCATCCAGCAGAAGCAGGACCAGGCCTCCCGCAGAGCTTGTGGAAGGGCAGGACTGAAGTCTGAGAAGCCTTCAGGGCTCTGTCTCTTGTTGCTGTAGGACAACTTCCATGCGCATCAGTGCAAGGTGGGGAGCACAGAACATGGTCTGGGGAGCACCAAGCTACACATTGTGAGTCCAGCAATGGGAAAGATTTCTTTGTTCC
The DNA here is from genome assembly GCF_002776525.5 of Piliocolobus tephrosceles. Taxonomy (NCBI): domain Eukaryota; kingdom Metazoa; phylum Chordata; class Mammalia; order Primates; family Cercopithecidae; genus Piliocolobus; species Piliocolobus tephrosceles. The sequence continues at coordinate 59,212,142 of NC_045438.1, read as the reverse complement.
ATTTCATATTCCAGGGGAAGCACCAGTGAGTGGCTAAACCTGGGTAAGGTCGCCATCCTGGTCCACACTATTATAGACAGGAAGCAGGTGACCAATGACAAGTTCATCTCCTTGGAATGGGGGACTGGAGTTACCAGAGAGCTGGGAATCATTGTGAGTGGACGGAGGACTCAGTAGGTGTCCACTGTGTGTCCAGGTGTCTGAATTCAAAACAAGTTAAAATGAAACATCATACTCACACCCAGACAAAGTTAAGCAGGGACAAGTTAGGACAAGATAGTTCACCAACTATTTATTAAAATCATCTGGAAAATATGTGTGTGCTGTAAATATTGTCTTGATGATGACAATGAGCTGTTTTTAAAAAATATATATATATATTTTGAAATGGTGTCTTGCTCTGTCGTCCAGACTGGAGTGCAATGGAGTGATCTCAGCTCACTGCAACCTCCGCTTCCCGGGTTCAAGCGATTCTCTTGCCTCAGCCTCCTGAATAGCTGGGACTACAGGTGCCCGCCACCATACCCAGCTAATTTTTATATTTTTAATAGAGACGGGGTTTCACCATGTTGGCCAGGATGATCTCAATCTCTTGACCTCATGATCCGCCCACCTCGGCCTCCCAAAGTACTGGGATTACAGGCTTGAGCCACTGCGCCCAGCCAGAAGATTTTTTTAAAGGATAATTTAGTGGGGAAACGTGCTCCCAGACAACAATGCTCATGGACCCAAGACCTTTTAGGAGACTTTTGCTGCAAAAGAGTCTGCACGGATAGGCTTTCCTGACTCATACCCTACTTGTTTCCAAAACTTCCCTGTGAATAAATATTAAGCAAGAGGGTCAGGATGGAACATTAGCAGATGTGAACATTTTGGCTCTTGAGGGTGACAGCGCTGAATCTACGCCAGGTCTTTTCTCTCTGGAAAATTACTAAACTACACTCAAATGATAAAACAAATACATTTCGAAATGAACACCCGAAGCCCCCACAGCTGTAGCTGTGTGCCTCCATGCACTTCTGCAATGTGGTGGGACTGGGAATATCCATGCACAAATACTTGCCCATAAAGATCTCCCATCTAACTCTTCATGGGGGAGATGAGATCAGAGTGGAAGGGCTAGGTGTCCCTGAGGGTAACGCCCAGTGTAGAATCAAGAGGAGTCTCTTTCTAACCCTAATAGGCTTGTTAACTCTTGGCTTTCTTCCTGTTCCTTTTTGGATAGTCGATTAGATTGGCACAAAAGTAATTGCAATCTTTGCCATTAAGTAATGGTAAAAACCGCAATTACTTTTGCACCAAAATAATACATCATAGGTTTACACTCAGCCTTTGTTACTATTTAAGGTTGAATTATTTCCGTGCAAACCCTCAAAGCACAGGTATCCATAATTATACTTTGCAAGAGATGTTACGTGCTACCTGCAAATTTTCCAGCTCAGTGTTGCAAGGCAGTAGCTGTACGTCTTCTGACATGTAGTTATTCATTCCATACAGTACTGAGAAAGAGCCTTAGTCACATTTGGCCTCCCTGAGGAACTGTCAGGCCACATCACTGCAGCCACATTCCTGCGCAGAGCTTGCCTTAGCCTCGCTCCTCCAGGCGAGTTCCATGCCCCACGCCGGCCTCGTGATGGCCCCGCCAATGTTGAGAAGTGATTCATCGTCAGCTCCAGGGGAAAAACAGACTGTGTAGGAAGGTTCCACATGACAAAAACATCCGGATTTTTTTTTCTTTCTGGCTTCTACTGGGCAATTCGGACCTTGTTAGCATACATTTGAGGTGGAAGTGTGACGTAATTAAACTGATTTACGAAAGTCACATACAGAAACCAGAGTCATTTTTTAAAGCCCCAGTGTGGTTAAAGTTTACTTCCTCTGTACATTTATAGCAAAGGCTTTTGAACATGGTTGAGGGCAGAGAGCCAGCTTTGGGTAGATTGGAGAAGGTCTATTTGCTGGTTACTGCTTCTTCAATTTGTATTTCCCCCTCAGTTTTACCAAGGAAAAGGCCTTAGTGGACTCAATTCAATGTGAAGCTTGCGTTATTCTCTATCTGTGGCCACTTCGATGTGAACACCAAAGACCATGAGCCGGGTAATGACTTGGAAATATACTAGACAGAGCACAGCCATGGGAAATACCACAGAAGACTATTTTAGCTCCAGAATCACACCATTAAGACTAGCTTAACTTAGTACAGCATCTGGATCAGAAATAGTCCTAAACATGCATACACAAGCAATTATACATTTGCATGATATGGACACAGAGCTTTAAAAAGCAACCTGGATATAGTGTGTCAGTTTTCAGAAAGGGACCAAAATGAGATGAATGAACCTTGACACCTGCTTTGCTCTCTTCCACTGCCGTAGAAATCCTCTCTGCGGAGAGCCTGGCATACTTCATAGATACAGCATTTGGAGAAGCAGCAAGGCTAGATGGTTTGTGTAACACACTGGAAACGTCATGAGGCTGATTCTAGACTTGCCAGTCATCAACTGGGAGCACTTGGCCATGTTTTCTAACTCACAAAGTTTTCCAGGGTAACATTTCACACTACTTCCCCTTGGTGTTTTGAGGAATTGCCAATGGGACAGACAGGCGAGCACATGGGAAACGTAAGCTGCTAGTTGGCACAGGTGGGTTGGGCTGCTGGGATTAGGCAGGTGTATGGAGCGGGGTGACTCACGGAGGAGAAGGGGTTCCACCTGGGAGGGAGGCTCTCCGGTCTCTCTCCACATAGGGAACGTGAGTCACCAGATTCCTGGCTCCCTGCCTGACCAGCTTCCTGGTCAACCACAGAACCCCAGGGCCACCTGAGGTTGGGCCTGCTCCAGCTGTTCCCTTCGGAGCCTTGCCCTGCTTGCTTTGCACTTGTTAGAAGAGGGAGCAGGTACTTCCCCGCAGGGATCTGTCTCTGCCTTCAGCTGTCTAAATTCCATGGAGAAGGCCTGGAGATCCACGGGGAAAACTCCTTTCATCCTGGGATGGTCTGGCCTGGAACCCCAGGGCAGCTTCCTCAACCCTGCCACCCTCCCATTCTCCCTGCCTCTTACCCAAGGAGCCCCAGCCCCTACATCACAGAGGGCAGAGGTGGAGCCCACCTGGGACAGTAGCCACCTATACCCTCATATCTAGGCCTACATCAGCACCCTCTGGGCATAACTTCCCTCACTTTCTAGGTAATGAAGAAAAAGCTTGTGTTTTACTTTGAGGTGTATAATCTGTGTAGCTTGGAAGATGAGACTATGCAACCCCCAAATATGCGTAAGGATTGTTGAGCTGAAGGCAATTAAGAAGCAGATACAGGAGAACTCTCTGCCCTCCCTCTGTTTGCCTAAAGCGGGGCACAAAGACAAAAGCTGCCCTGTCTCCCTTCCACCAGGGAGAGCAAAGGTTAACCACAGAAGACAACTTCAAACCCTGTCGGTCTGGACATGATACTGGAGGAACCCACATGGGCAAGCCTCACCGAGCGCCTTCCTCTGCCAGCTATTTGCTTCTCCCCAAATTGCTGCCCCCTAGAGACTTGAAATCCTTTTCTGTTCTTATTTTTTAAATATTTTAAAAAATACTTCCCCCACCCCCACCGCATCCTCCCGAGCCACAGCAGGCTCCGGAACAGTATTCAGAGTCCTTTTCCTTTTCCTTTTCCTTGTCACTTCTCTAAAAATTAGCTGTTCTTTGTTGAAGATATTACCTAAGCTGGAATTCAAAGACATCTCTTTGGAAGTTACTCACTTCCTGGGTATCTTCCATGTACGTATTAAACACACAATATTAAATTTCTGTTTGTTTTTCTCCTGTTAACCTGTCTTTTGTTACAGGGGTACATTCCAACTAAGAATTTATGAAAGCTGAAGAAAAAATTATTCCCTCCCGCCCCACACAGCAATGAACCAGAAAGAGGCCACAGGGCCATCTGCTTTGGAAGCTGTGGTGGGATTCATAGGCTTTCCACCTCCTTCCTTCGTAGAAGAAACTGCACTCTTCAAAACTGCAACAAACCCAATGAAAAGAGAAGAGGCTTCTGGCTTCAATCAAATCTGCCAATTGGCAGTTGATGGTGGGGGCACTGCCCCCAGAGCAGCTTCTAGACCTACTCTGCCCCTCCCAGCCCCTCATGGGGCGCCCTGAGCTTGTGAGAGGCACAGCCCTACCTGGGACCACTCCCATCTTCTGGCCGTGCTCCCTGCAGTGCTCCCCACTCCAGTGAGCTCCAGCCTGGCTCCCTTCCTTGCTGCGACATTTACCCAGTTTCTCAAGTTCCAGTTTTCATTCTGATGCCCTCGAACTTTTCTCAGCACACTGTATCTGCAGAGAAAATGGAAATTCCAGACCTAAATCTATATTGAACCTCCCCACATATGCTGACCCTGGGCTCTCCTTCCCCCTTCTTGGATCTTGAGGAACTGAAGCTGTCCTAAGAGCTCACGTGTGTGTCATCCCTTCCTGCACCTGCTTCCACTGGCCCTTAGCAGTAACCTGGGAACAGCCCGTCATGTACTGTTAACCCCATTCTACCAGTGGAGAAACTGAGGCTCAGAATAGCTCAGCGGGATGTGCCTTCTAAGGTCACACAGTTCACGCGCACCAGAACTTGCTTCTAGGCCGCCTTTCCATATCCTGTGCTTTTTCAAAAGCCCCCTTTTAATGCTTACAACCCCTTTCTGCTGTGCAGGGTACAATGCTAGCATAGCAGGAAAGTGGTGACTCATAACCAACTTCTGACTTACTTCACCACACACACAAAACAAGGCTCTCTACCAATTTTTCCAAAGCACAAATTGTGTCTTTAAGAATGCTCTTGAACTCCAAGTGTAACTGACAGCACACCATAGACCGCTTGATACATGTTGTTGTCGGAATGGAAAAATAAGACATGCCTCCAATTCCCCCAAAATAAGTGATTCTGTGAAACTAACATCACAAAAAGGAACTAAAGAAGAATGTGTCAGCTGTTCTAATACAATCAACTGATTACCTAGAACACAGGCAAAAATGCACATCTGGGGTGTAACCAGTGGTGTGGGGGTGGGTCTGCCATTGTTTACAATTGCCACACATGGTGATAATAGAAAGCAGACCACTGCAGTGTTTTTCTTCCTATTTTTAAATTCTCTGCAGACAATGTACCCCGATTCCCACAGCTCTCTCCTTCCCCTTGGTACACCACCAAGTGTAACTAGTGATTCATACGAGGGTGATTCATGTTATCCATCAGATTTTTTCAAAATTATTTTTATTAGTCTTCTTGTTGTTGTAAAACAAATCTCATTTCCCCTGGCTGGGTTGCCAGACACTGCCTTCCCCAGGCTGCTCCCCTGCTGCCTGCCTGCTTGCATCAGCCAGGCCTGGGGCAATGAGAAGGAACTGCAAGGTGTTGAAGACCCCTCCCCATGAGGGAGTAGGACGGGAGTCAGTCTGTGCAGCTCCCTGTCCCCTACCCAGGCCAGTGTAGGTGAACAGGCCACCAGTTGGCGTTTGCCCTGATCCTAGATTTCTTCTGGGCCTCAAATCCAGCCCTGAATGTCAGGCCAGGCAACCGGAAGCTACTTCCTCCCAGTCCCCACATCCTCCGTACCCTCACTGGCTGGTCCTGCACCTGGGCAGAGAGCTATCTGAAGCTGTGACACTGGCATCTCCTGAGGCTAAGAACTGTCCTTGCCTACACACCTGGCTGTCACCCCGGCTCTGCTATACCAGCCTCACCAGATTGAGACAGAGGCCACTCCGGTTCAGACTTGAGTTCCCTACTTCGTGATTTGAACCTTTGGACACTCTCTCGGGGAGAAATGTGGATGGTGACACCCTCTGGCCTGGTGCTGGTAAATGTGCACAACAGGCTCTCTGGAACAACAGCCCTGAAATGTACATTTGCCGATTTCTGTGGTGTTAATACTGCCCCCATGGCCAATTTCCAGCTGTCAGTAAGGTGTCACTGAATGTGGAGGTGGAAAGAGATGTAGAGCAGAACAGGGTTATATAATGCTTCCTCCACTCAGACACACAGATCTAAATAACCTTGATGGCTTGGGCATGGTGGCTTACGCCTGTAATCCCAGCATTTTGGGAGGTCCAGGAAGGCAGATCACGAGGTCAGGAGATCGAGACCATCCTGATCAACATAGTGAAACCCTATCTCTACTAAAAACAAAAACAAAAAATTAGCCAGCGTGGTCCTGTGCTGTGGTGCGCACCTGCAGTCCCAGCTACTCAGGAGGCTGAAGCAGGAGAATTGCTTGAACCTGGGATGTGGAGGTTGCAGTGAGCCAAGTTCATGCCACTGTACTCCAGCGTGGCAACAGAGCAAGACTCTGTCAAAAAAAAAAAAAAAAAAACCTTGATGGCATAGGTAATAGTAAAGTGTAAATCACTAGGAAGTGATGAGCTTTAAGTGTTTATTAATTTTGTTTTTAGTATAATCTATTCAATTTGTAAGTTTATATCATTTAATTTGTATTTATTTTTCTCATTTATTTATTTATTTATTTTGAGACGGGGTCTCCTTCTGTTGCCCAGGCTAGAGTGTGGTGGCAGGATCATGGCTCGCTTCAGCCTCAACCACCTGAGTTCAAACAAAGCTCACACCTCAGCCTCTTGAGTAGCTGGGACTACAGGTGCCCACCACCATACCCAGCTAATTTTTGTATTTTTACTAGAGACAGGGTTTCACCATATTGGCCATGCTGACCTCAAACTCTTGACCTCAAGTGATCCACCAGCCTCGGCCTCCCAAAGTGTTGGGATTACAGGTGTAAACCACTGCGCCTGACCCATTTAATTTTTAATAATGGCTGTGTTTAACAACCAGCTTGCAAATTCCCTGAAAATTTAACCATGAGTGCTCCTGGGCCCATGAGGGCCAGTTCTAGCATGACACAGCCTGGTTTGGCTCTCAGGCCACATCTTTGCATGGCTTCAACTAGACGTCATGGTCCCCTGCCCGCAGCCTTCATGACTCATTCCTATCAGTCAGGGCCATGTGACTTCTGACGTCCTGGTTGCTAAATTCGACAGGTAAATTTCAGTCCTTATTCTACTTGGACTCCCAGAGGCTCCTCTCTTTTGAAACTCTCAACACCATCATTGTTCCTTGCCATGATTTCAAACCTTCTCTGAGGGTGCAGGTTCCTCTGCCAGCCCTTCAGTCATTGGTGTTTTTCAGGACCTGGCCATGAGGTCTTCTTCCACTGTCCTCACTGGGAATGCGAATGTCCCTGCTTCCCAGATCCCTGCCTTCAGTTCAGGTCTCCCTGATGAACTCAGGTCTCATCTGTGCAACTTCCTGCTGCACAGCTTCCCGTGACCATCTCTCAGGCATCTCCTACTCAACAGGTTACATCGTCCCCACGTGTCCTGCTCACACAGGCATCCATGCTAGCGTTCACCCCATAAACACTTCTCAGACACCCATTACTTGCTAGTCACTACACCATGTGTTGGCAATACAGCTGTGACTCCGCCACAGTCCCACCCCTCATGGGGCTTATCCAGGAGACATGGTGTCACCATGTGCCCAATGACCCCAGCCAGAGCCTTTAGTCATCCTTACCCCAAACCTGTCCCACTTAACATTGTTTAGTCAGTAGATCTGATCTGTTCTTCTTCCTGCCTGACTCCAGAAGCCTCCCCTTCCTCTGTCCCCACCAGGACTGTCTTTTCCCCAGGCCCTTGTCATTTCGCTCTGGGATCATTGGGGAGCTCCTCACTGCTCTCCTATCCCCAGACTTGCCGCACTCTAATACATTCTCCATGCTGGTAGAGTAATGATATTTCTGAAATCACATTTATGATATTGCCATTTCCCTGTGTAATATTCCCCCAAACACCCTCCTAGCATTCCATATAACATCTATGCTCCCTGGCATGGTAGAAAAGGCCTTTTAGGTGACCTAGCCCCATCTGCTTCTTTTTTCTTTCTTTTCTTTTTCCTTCCTTGCTTCCTTCCTTCCTTCCTTCCTTCCTTCCTCTCTCTCTTCTTTCTTTTCTTTCTTTCTCTCTCTCTTTCTTTCTCTTTCTCTCTTTCTCTCTCCTTCCTTCCCTCCCTCCTTCTTTCCTTCCTTCCTTCCTTCCTTCCTTCCTTCCTTCCTTCCTTCCTTCTTTTCTTTTCTTTTTTGACAGGGTCTTGCTCTGAAGACCCTGGAGGCTGGAGTGCAGCAGTGAGATCATAAATCACTGTAACTTTGAACTCCTGGGCTCAAGTGATCCTCCTGCCTCAGCTTCCTGAGTAACTGGGACTACAGGCATGCACCACCACAGCCGACTACTGAGCCGGCACCACCTCAGTCCTGCTATGTTGCCCAAGCTGCTTGAACTCCTGGCCTCCCCGTCTGCTTCTTAGTCTTCTTGTTACCATTCCTCCTGAGACCTATGCTCCAGCTGTGGGGATGTTTCTCAGGCCTACCCCCTTTGCTGGTGCCATCCCCTTTGCCTGGAATCCCTCCACCCAATAGCAGCCCTAGCCCCCATTCCCTTCTTTGATTGCCTGCTCCTTCTAGTCATCCTTCAGAGCTTGGTTCAACTGCAAGCTTCCCAATATGGCTGTGCAAGGGGGCATTGCAAAGAGGTGGAGTGTGTCCCATGCACATCTGTGGTCACTGTAGATTATGACAATTTTCTGGTACATAGTGATAAAAGGAATGATGCCACTGAGGTCATCAGCAGGGCGACTCTTGTCACCTCCTCCTGGAAATGTTCACTGGCCCTGCCAGTTTGCGTTGGGTGACTCTGCTCTGTCATGGCCATGTCATACCAAACTGTGACTGTTTATTAGTGTCCATGCTTCTTTGGTGCATAAGCCTTTGAAGGAGAGGACCGTGTCCTTCCCTTCTGTGTATCCAGCATGAGAACCGATGGGCAGTCAGTGAAGGTTTGTTGAGTGAATGAGCACGTCCGTGGTAACAGAGTGCCGTGGATAAGGCCCCAGTATCCTGAGTTAGAATCCTGGTGCTGCCCCTCCCATGCAGGGTGACTTAGACATGGCACTCCACAAGTAGCCACCTCATACAAAGAGTAGGGGGCTCAGTGAGAAAGTGGCTGCCAAGCACTGAGGGAATGCATGGTGACTCTTCCAACAACTGAATATTTTCCAGCGCTGAAGCTGCTTCTGTGTTATGCTTCCTAGTCCACGTTTCTGGACTCCCTCCCTCAGTTTGTTTATTATTAGTTTAATCCTCCTGAGTTTTACTAGAGAGGCAGCATCATCTTGGTAAATATCTGAACTGCCAGCTCCTGGTGCGGGGAGGGGGTGGAAGTTGTAGTGGAATTCAGTGCAGTGATGTGTGAGATAATGGAACACACACACATTACAGCTAAAGTCCAAGGGAAAGGCTGGCAGAATTAGCTGGATTCTCCGAGCATCCTCTCCTCACCAGGGCTTGCGATCTGGCCCTCGGCCACAGGTTGGCACAGCCTGCTTTGTTTCTGAGATGCCCCGCTTCCTCTCACTCCTGCCCTCTGCTGGCCGGAATCAGATCCTTCCCTGCGTATTTGACTCTCTTGCCCCCTGGGGATCCGCCTGCCTCTCAGGATCCGCCTGCCTCTCGGGGGGCCTGTTTTTCAGTGGGTATTCACTTGCTTTCTGGAGTGTCTATTCCCTGCGTGCTGCATTAGAAGCTATGGGGTACACAAGTGGTGCTGGTCCTCAAAGTCAACCTTCAAGGAGGAAGAAATTTGGATAATCTTGGAGAAGCAGAAGCCGGGACCTCAATCCAGAACTCTGTGCCTGGAGCGATGAAGGAGTTATTGTCCCCAGACATGGCACACTAGATTGCAAATTTATAAAGATGGGGAATTGTACTTATGTAGAGCTTTGCAATTTACAGAGCACTGAGACATACGTTTTCCAATTTAATCCTTTTTTTTTTTTGAAACAGAGTCTCACTCTGTTGCCCAGACTAGAGTGCAGATGCATAATCTCAGCTCACTCCAACCTCTTCCTCCTGGGTTCAAGCAATCCTCCTGCCTCAGTCCTGCAAGTACCTGGGTCTACAGGCACTTGCCACCACGCCCAGCCAATTTTTGTATTTTTTGTAGTGAAAGGGTTTCACCATGTTGCCCAGGCTGGTTTTGAACTCCCGACCTCAAGTGATCCGCCCACCTCAGCCTCCCAAAGTGTAGGGATTACAGGTGTGAGCCACCACGCTTGGCTAGTTTAACCCTTTCAAGCAGACCAGTGAGGATGGTAGTAATGAAATAAAATAGAAATTGTGTTGGGAGACTGACATTTACTGTCATCAGATGTCATTTCTGGCCAACATCTCGCTAGTCAGCTGATGTTATGTCTCACCTCAAAGGACACACCTGGAAAGGAGTCTGGTTTCAAAGGAAAACCATGTGGTCTGGGCCATCACACTATCTTTCCGTAGCACCTGAGCTTTCTGTCCCTGCCTCTCCAGCAATGTCTGAGAAGATCAAAGTCTGAGGAGACAGATGTGGTTCCTGGAGAGGCATCCAATGGGTAGTTCTCCACTTCTGCCTTGCAACCCTGATCCCAGAAATTCTGAAAGGGCATTTTTAGGATTAAAAGCATTTAGCTTCATTTCCTCCTTTGTAGGAATGGAAAAATCAAAATCATTCTGAAGTCGTGGTTTCTTTTAAGATGCAAAACAACTCCTTTCAAGCCATTGCTTTTAAATCTTTCACATTCAAGCTTAAATCAGTGAGTGACATTGTCACAGTATAATCTGAGTGAGTTAAATCGAATAGCGGGAAAGTGGCCTTTTCTTTCTTTAATCTTTGAGGAAATAAGGCAAATTCTAAAATTACACCCAACAGTCTATCAGCAGTCTTTGTTGTGCCACATGTTCAAAGAGAAATGTCTACAAACTCTCAGCTGGTGTTTTTCTAACCCGGACGCATTCTCTTCCCTACCAGGAAGAGAGGAGTGACTAATACTCAGGCATATGATGCCGAGAGAGGCCACTAGGAAAGAGACGGCTGAGAGGGAGAATTTCTCCCTGTGTCAGAGGTGTGTGAACTAGAGCAACTCCATCTTGAATAGGAGCTGGGTAAAATGTACTGGCCTGCATTTCCAGACTGTTAAGGCATTCTAAGTCACAAGATGAGATAACAGGTCAGCACAAGATACAAGTCATAAAGACCTTGCTGATAAAACAGCTTGCAGTAAAGAAGGCGGCCCTATCTCACCAAAACCAAGATGGCCACGAGAGTGACCTCTGGTTGTCCTCACTGCTACACTCCCACCTGCACCCTGACAGTTTACAATTGCCATGGCAACATCAGGACGTTACCCTACATGGTCTCAAAAGGGGAGACATGAAATCCACCCCTTGTTTAGCATATCATCAAGAAATAACCATAAAAATGGGCAACCAGCAGCCCTCGGGGCTGCTCTATGGAGTAGCCATTCTTTTATTCCTTTTTTTAATACACTTGCTTTCACTTTATTCTATGGACTCACCCTGAATTCTTTCTTGCACAAGATCCAGGAACCCTCTCTTGGGGTCTGGATCAGGACCCCTTTCCTGTAACACCTGCACTCTGATTCCGATCACAGTCTTGGATGATTTGAGGTTGCGATAACTGCACAGGTAAGAGCGAGAGCCCTCACTCAGAAATTTTGCTCCCCAAACTCAGAGGCACAGAGCAGACTTAGGATGTGCTCATGTCCAACCTCACAACATGCATGTGTGCTCATTTCATACAATGTGTGATGCACATGAGACCACTTTCAAGAAAGCACTTTTTATGTCTCAAAACAGGAAGCAGCCAATAAATGCAGACACTGTTTGTCGAGGACCCAACAGCCACTTGACTTCTTCTTTCCAACAGAATCTTGCTCTCGTCCAGGTTTCTATCCTATCTGTGCTTCCCATTTTCTGTCCTAGAAGTGAAACCGCCTTTGCAAAATTATGACTGAGAAAGTGAAAGAGATCTAACTTCACCGACTCCGCCTTGCTTCTCACCTCCAAGCTATCTGTGTTCATTCCTGGGCATCAACTGAACTAACTTTGGGAGAAACTTAGCTTATAGTTTAAACAAAGACACTGATAGCTCTTTGCCAAAGCAGACCTCCTTCTTGCCTGGGGACTGATTTGTTTTTCTAAGACCAGCCAAGAGGGCACAAAAGAACCAGCGAGTAGGCAAGGGTAACAGCAAAACTGCACATTTATTTTTGGTCACCTAAGGTGTGGGGGAGAAATCTGTCGGCCTCCGGCAAAGGAGGCCGGCAGAGTCCCCCGGTGGGGCTCTCGGACGGACTTCCCACAGTCCCGACATCCTGACAGGAGTGGGGCTGTAAGAAGGCCGCGTGGCTCACTGGCTGAGAGTGGCTTTTCTAGGGGTGGGAGGGCAATAGGCGGGGCACGGGTGTGTCGGGGGCGTTCCACAGGTGCGACCAGGTAAATCTTGGTCTCTTCGGATTGACGTCACCTGGCGCATGCCCAGTTGGTCTGCACCTTCCTGGGTCGCCGGCTGCATTTTCACGCGCGCGGGTAAAGCTGTGGGGGGGAGGGATGAAGAACCCGGAAGTGCACCATCCTGCCTCCGTTCGTCCAAACAGTCCAACCTTTTATTGATAATAGTGATAAAGGGGCGCCGTGGTCTGTCTGGCTACTTCCTGCTGTTAAGGGGCGTCGTTAAGGTCAGGGCCCATGGTTGGTATTTGGACGCACGGATGAAAAATAAAATAAGGCGCAGTATTAGTATAGGAATGAGGAATGGAAGCATTTGTTGGAATATGGGCAAAACCCAGAAGGATAGTCCTGGCAAGGTTGGGGAGTATGAGATAGTTAAGAAAATTTAGTAAGTTTGAGGCGAGTGGGGGAAAGCCAAACTGATTTCCACTGATTGCTTTCGGTAGGGGCCCTTTTTAGTTGGGAATGAGGAACCAGTGTGCAAAGTACTTGTTGGCCAGGCAGCAATTAAGGATTGGAGTTTTTCGTGGAGTGGATGGCTTTCCACTTACTCCTACTACAGAGATATTGGATGGAAGGCTAAGTCCAGAGAAGGACGGCAAAACAGAATAGGTAGCCTCGCTGTTGATTAAAAAATTGATTGTCTAACCCGCTACCAGGAGAGTTACCCGCGGCTTGGCGAGGGTGATGGGGGTCCCCGAGTCTCGGCACCTTCAGTTGTCATCGTCCAGATGTAGGAGCTGGAAGGAGCTCCCAGGATCCTGGGAAAGGGGGGTCACGTGGAGACGCAGCACCTGTTCTCAGGGTGGGGCAATCAGACTTCCAGTTTCCTCCCTGCTGGCAAGCAGGGCAGGGGGGTTGCTGGTGGACGAGGGTTAGGGCATTCACTGGCCTAATGTCCTGATGCCTTAAGGCTGCGTTGGGGCTCAGGGACCTTGCGGACACCTGTTGGCATAGTGTCCTGCCTTGCCGCACTTATAGCAGGCAGGCTCCTTTTGTAGCTTTGGAGTCTGTGGGGTGTGTGCTCTCTGGGCTGGGGTTACGACTGGGCTGTAAAGCCGCTGCTAGGAGCTGTGCCTTCTGTTCAAGGCGAGCCTGCCGTCTCCTCTCTGGGGTTATAGACCTTAAGGGCTAATTTAACTAGGTCTTGTATTGGTGTCTGAGGACCATCCTCTACCTTTTGAAGTTTTTTACGAATGTCAGGAGCTGATTGAGAAATGAAATAAGACGCCAAAATGGTGGCCCCTCTGGGGGAGGCCGGATCTAACCGGGTATACTGGGTTAGAACCTCAGTCAGTTTAGGGTAGAGGTTAGGATAACCTGGAGGTCATGCCAAGTTAAGTCATAGGCCTGACAAAGGTGTCTAAATTCCTTTATGTATATGGTAGGATTAGCTGAGAAATCACCTAAACGCTTCTCAATTTTGGAAAGATCGGCCAATGAAAAAGGGACATGTACTCTAGCTACCCCCTCCGCCCCAGCCACCTCTCGCAAAGGTGCTAACACTGTAGAAGGGTGTGGGCAGAGATAGGGGACTCAAGACAGCCAGTTGGGGGCCCCGAAGGAGGCACGGGACCGAGTGGATTACTAGTAGATAAGGAGGAGGAAGGAGGAGTCTGGATGGGGGGGAGGAGGAGGAGTCTGGGCAGGAAGGGAGGGGGTGGAGAGAAGGAGGAGTATAGGGACAAGAGCTCAAGGCCCAAAAGCCTTGTATGTAAATTTCGGACCACTTGCCTAGCCGCTGGCAGAAATTGCTGAGGTCGATCATGCCACAGTGGAAAGGAAAATTAACCGCTTCCTCCTAAGGTCTTGTTCAAGCTGTAAGGTTTTTAAATTGGCTAGGAGGCACCCTAAGGGGGTGCTCTTTGGAAATTTGGACTGGGGGGTTTCCCGTTTGTCTCCTCTTTACTTACACAATGGACACAATGGAAATGGAAGTGGATCTCTGCCTGGCTTCAAAGCGTCCTTTGGAACCAGCAGAGACAGACTGGAGGCTCTTGAAGCCAAAGTGGAGATTACCTTCAGGCGGACGTCTCCGTCCTGAAGGGGTCTCCCGAGCCACTTGGTGGCTCCAAATGGACCTCGGACCTGCGCAGGATTTTGGCCGAGGGACACAATGGACACAATGGAAATGGAAGTGGATCTCTGCCTGGCTTCAAAGCGTCCTTTGGAACCAGCAGAGACAGACTGGAGGCTCATGGAGCCAAAGTGGAGAGTACCTTCAGGCGGACGTCTCCGTCCTGAAGGGGTCTCCCGAGCCACTTGGTGGCTCCAAATGGACCTCGGACCTGCACAGGATTTCTGGCCGAGGGAGGTAAAGAGGAGACAAGGGCACTTACCCCAGAGAGGCCATGAGAGTGAGGGAAGCGGGTCTCAGGTCCTGGTCTGTCTGCGGTGTGGAAGCAGGAGGAGGTTCCTCAACCCCTAGAGGCCTGAGGAGGGGTCTCCTCCTGGGTCTTTGGCACCAACTGATTTGTTTTTTCTAAGACCACCAGAGCGAGCACAAAAGAACCAGCAAGTAGGCAAAGGTCAGGAGCAAAACTGCAAGTTTATTTTAGTAACCTAAGGTGTGGAGAAGAAGTCTGTCAGCCTCCGGCAAAGAAGGCTGGCAGAGTTCCCCTCCCCCAAGCTCTCTGACGGACTTCCCACAGTCCCGACACCCCGACAGGAGTGGGGCTGTGAGAAGGCCGCGTGGCTCACTGGCTGAGAGTGGCTTTTCTAGGGGTGGGAGGGCAATAGGCAGGGCACGGGTGTGTCGGGGGCGTTCCACAGGTGCGACCAGGTAAATCTTGGTCTCTTCGGATTGACGTCACCTGGCACATGCCAGTTGGTCTGCACCTTCCCGGGTCGCCGGCTGCATTTTCGCGCGCGGGCGGGTAAAGCTGGGGGGGGGGGGAGATGAAGAACCCGGAAGTGCACCATCCTGCCTCCGTTCGTCCAAATAGGGACTAGATTGCCTTTGTAGGACTAACATTAGCCGCAAGATTAGAAATTATGATTTAGGGGTCATGCAGCTGGAGGCTACAAGATTCTGACCCTCCCTAAACTGCTCCTAGAAATCAGTGCTTCAGATATTTTGCAGATCCTGCACTTGAATCAGTTGGCACCACCCAGATCAATAATCTAGGTCATCTGATCTTGTGGCTCTCAGTTAGGAGCTGACTCAGCACAAGAAGACACATTCAACTCCTCGTGATTTCATCTCTGACCAATCAGCTCTCCTGGCTCACTGGCTTCCGCCACCCACCAAGTTATTCTTAAAAACTCTGCTCCCCGAATGATCGGGGAGGCTGATTTGAGTAATAATAAAACTCCCGTCTCCCACACAGCCGGCTCTGCGTGTATTACTCTTTCTCTATTGTACTTCCCCTGTCTTGACAAATCGGCTCTGTCTAGGCAGCGGGCAAGGTGAACCCCTTGGGCAGTTACAGAAGCAGAATCTTGATGACCCCAGGCAATTATGGTGGTCCCAGTGACTGGCTTCGGAGGGAATATGTGACCCGTTCTGGCCAATGAGACATTGGGGGAAAACTGGAGGCTTCTGGAAAGATTTTTTCACTTCCTTTGAAAATAGAGGGAAAAGAAAGACACAGATCCTTGTTCTCCTCTGGAATTAACCATGGCTGTTTTTAATCTCAGGATGTGGCAATCATCTTGTGATGATGAAAGGAACCAGCCCGAGGCAGAATAAGTCTATTGAGTCTGGTAGACTGAAGAAATGTAAACAACTTGGAACCCTGAAGAAATGGAAGCACCTTTTTGAGTTACTGAATTAGCCCTGAAACTGCTCTACCTGTGAACTTCTTTTTATATGAGACTAAATCCCATTGGTTAGACCATGAGTTAAATCTGAAAGATGCTAAACAAGAATCCATAATTATCTATAATCTCTATTCAAAGCTGCTGTACCCCCTCTTTTTTTTTTTTTGCCACTAAAAAGAAAACTATGGCAAGAACACTTAATATAAGATCTATCCTGTTTTTTTTTTTGTTTTTTTGTTTTTGTTTTGTTTTGTTTTGAGACAAAGTCTTGCTGTGTCACCCAGACTAGAGTGCAATGGTGCAATCTCAGCTCACTGCAACCTCCGCCTCCTGGGTTCGAGCGATTCTCCTGCCTCAACCTCTGGAGCAGTTGGGATTACAGGCATGTGCCACCATGCCCAGCTAATTTTTGCATTTTTAGTAGAGACAAGGTTTCACCATGTTGGCCAGGCTGGTCTCGAACTCCTGACCTCAAGTGATCCACCCGCCTCAGCCTCCCAAAGTGCTGCGATTACAGGCGTGAGCCACTGCACCCAGCCCTGTTAATTTTTTAAGTGCACAGTAGACTGTTAACTACAGGCACTGTGTTGTACAGCAGACCTCTAGAACTTATTCATCTAGTATAACTGAAACTATATTAATTGAATAACAATTTCCTATTTCCCCTCCCTCCCTCCAGACTCTGGCAACCACCATTTTGCTCTTTGTTTCTATGAATTTGACTATTTTAGATACCCCCTTTAAGTAGAATCATGCAGCATTTGTCTTTCTATGTCTGGCTTATTTCACTTGGCATCACATTTCCAAGGCTCATCCATGTTGTCTCACATTGCAGGATTTCCTTCTTTTCTAAGGCAGAATAGTATTCCACTTATGTACACACCACATTTTCTTTACCCATTCAATTGTTGTACATTTAGGTTGTTTCCACATCTTGGCTATTGGGAATGGTGCTGCAATGAACATGGGAATGCCAATATTTGAGATTCGGATTTTAATTTTTTTGGATAAAGACCAAATTGCCAGATTATATAGTAGTTGTAGTTTTAATTTTTTGCAAACCTCCTGATATGGTTTGGCTCTGTGTCCCCACCCAAATCTCATCTTGAATTGTACTCCCATCATTCCCATGTGTTGTGGGAGGGACCCAGTGGGAGATAATTTGAATAATGGAGGTGGCTTTCCCCATACTGTTCTCATGGTAGTGAATATGTCTCGTAAGATCTGATGGGTTTATCAGGGGTTTCTACTTTAGCATCTTCCTCATTTTCCCTTGCCACCACCATGTAAGAAGTGCCTTTCATCTCCCACCGTAATTCTGAGCCTTCCCCCAGCCATATGGAAATGTAAGTCCAATGAAACCTCTTTTGCTTCCCAGCCTCGGGTATGTCTTTATCAGCAGTATGAAAATGGACTAATACACCTCCATACCGTGTTCCACAGTGGCTGCACCATTTTGTATTCCTGCCAACAGCATACAAAGCTTCCAATTTCTTCACATCCTCTCCAACACTTATTATCTTTTAAAAAAAAAATAGTCATTCTAACAGGTGTGAAGTGCTATCTCATTGTGGTTTTGATGTGCATTTCCCTGATGATTAGTGGCATTGAACATCTTTCCATATGCCTGTTGGCCATTTGCATGTCTTCCTTGGAGAAATGTCTATTCAAGTCCTTTGCCTATTTTTAAATTGCGTTATTAGGGTTTTCTTTTTTCTATTGAGTTGTAGAAGTCTCTTATGTGTTTTGGATATTAATCCTTTATCAGATATAAGGTTTGCAAACATTTTCTCCTATTCAACAAGTTCTCTCTTCACTCTGTTGATTATTTTCTTTGCTGTGCAGAAGCTTTCTAGTCGGATGTTTTCTCACTTGTCTATGTTTGTGTTTGTTGCCATATCCATGAAATCATTGCCAAGATCATCTCATAAAGCTTTTCCTCTCTCTTTCTTCTAGGAGTTTTACAGTCTTAGGTTTTACATTTAAGTTTTTAATCCATTTGAGTTGATTTTTGCGTATGGTGTAAGATAAGGATACAATTTGCATGTAGATATCCAGTTTTACAAAACACCATTTGTTGTAGAGACTATTCTTTCTCCATTGCGGATTCTTGGCACCCTCATTGAATATCAGTTGACTGCATATGGATGGGTTTATTTCTGGTCTTTTGGTCAACATGTCTGTGTTTATGCCAATACCATACTGTTTTAATTATCAGAACTTTGTAATGCATTTTGAAATTAGGAAGTGCGATGTCTCCAGCTAACACAGCTGGAGTTCTTTTTCAAGATTGATTGGGGTATTCAGGGTCTTTTTTATTTCCACATGTATTTTAAATTTTTTTCTATTTTTGTAGAAAAGGCATTGGAATTTTGATAGGGATTACATTAAATTTATAGATCATTGTGGGTAGTTACGGACATTTTGAAAATGGTAACCCTTTCAATCCATGGACATGGGTTGTCTTTCCATTTATGTGTGCCTACTATAATTTCTTTCATCAATGTTTTGTAGTTTTCAGCGTACAAGTCTTCCACCTTCTTAGTTAAGTTTATTCCTAAGTATTTTATTCTTTTTGATGTTATAGTAAGGGGAATTTTTTTCCCCTAATTTCCTTTTTTGGCCATATCAGTTCTTCTACCCTTCATCTTAGTAGGAGTTAGTGCCTTGGTATGGTGGCTCATGCCTGTAATCCCAGTACTTTGGGAAGCCGAGGCGGGTGGATCACCTGAGGTCAGGAGTTTGAGACCAGCCTGGCCAACATGGTGAAACCCCATCTTTACTAAAAATACAAAAATTAGCTAGGCCTGGTGGCTGTAGTCCCAGCTACTCTGGAGGCAGAGGCAGGAGAATCGCTTGAACCCAGGTGGCAGAGGTTGCAGTAGCCAAGATCATGCCACTGCACTTCAGCCTGGGTGACAGAGCAAGACTCTGTTTCAAAAAAAAAAAAAAAAGCACAATTGCCACTACTGACTGTAATACAGTAATTACTCCCATTACTTCAGCATATACTCTATGTGAGGTCAGTGCCAAGCCCTTTACATGTAATATATTACTTAATTATCAAAATGATTCCATGAGGTAGGTTTCCTCATCCCATTTTATAGATAAGGAAACTGAGGCCCACAAAAGGTAAATAATTTTCCCAAGGTCTCAGACTAGTAAGTTTCAAACCTAAGAGCCAAACCAGACCCTGACCGCACCCCATCACCCATCTCCCCGAACTCTCTCCCCGTCTAACCGTGGGAACAGCAGTTATGCATGGGATAGAGACCTCTTCATCTGATGGTTTCACGGAATCAATATGCAAGTCCCCTCGGGGTTGTGAAATCTAATTTAGAACCCAAAGGTAATGGACTATATAAAATTCACTGCCTGACATGAATTCTCTTGCGAATTTTATTTAACCTCTTTGTACTTTAGATTCTTTGTGAGGTTGTGACAGAGATTTTCCACTACCTACTTCCTCAGGATGTAAGAAGATAATTGAGATAATGTCTCTAAAAGCATTTTTCAATATTGAGAGGAAAGATACTATGGAGAGCCATGCTATTGTTACTGTGATTTTAGTAACTCTTTTCAACTCTTAGGATATTGATATTATAATGAAACATATTAATTTATTGAAAATATTCCACACAGCTCCTTAAACTCTCAGGAGAAAAGACTCTTTGAAAATGAAAATGAGAAATCAGATAAATTATCAGCTCTAGATACATTTTTTTTTTTTTTTTTTTGATACAGAGTCTCGCTCTGTTGCCCAGGCTGGAGTGCACTGGTGTGATCTCAGCTCACTGCAACCTCCACCTCCCAAGTTCAAGTGATTCTCTTGCCTCAGCCCCTCGAGTAGCTGGGACTACAGGTGCGTGCCACCATGCCTTGCTAATTTTTTTTTTTTTTTTTTTTTTTTTGAGACAGAGTCTCGCTC